>NC_083413.1:68499986-68811653 GCF_020745735.1 Hemiscyllium ocellatum | reverse complement strand
CACCTCTTACCCTATTCCTGTTCCCCGACATTTCCCATGGCTACCCACCTAGCCTGCACATCCCTGGACACTCTGGGCAATTTAGCGTGGCCAATCCATCTAACCTGCACATCTTTGGACTATAGGAGGAATCCATGCAGAGTCAGGGAGAATGTGCAAATCCACACAGACAGTCACCCGAAGCTGGAATTGAACCCAGGTCCCTAGCACTGTGAGGCAGCACTGCTAACCACTGAGCCACTGTACCAACCAAAAGCTCAGCCATGAGCCTTATCCAATGGCTGAATAGGTTCCAGGGAATGACCAACCTAGTCCTGCTCCTAATTCATTCATTTGTAAATACGTTTAAACTTGTACCACCATTTATGCAATGAAAATAAATACTTAAAAGATTTCAATTAGAACAACCTTAATTTTCTATTTTCAATAGAATAGAAGCCCAAACTATGCAACAACCCATTAATCCAGGGTAATTCAAATAAATTATACTCTTTCCAAGGAGAAAGTGAGGACTGCAGATGCTTAACATCAGAGTTGAAGACTGTGGTGCTGAAAAAGAACAGCCCATCAGGCAGCATCCGAGGAGCAGGACAGTCGACGTTTCAAGCATAGGCTTTTCATCAGGAGTGAGGAAGGACTGATGCTCAAAACGTCGACTCTCCTGATCCTCGGATGCTGCCTGACTGGCTGTGCTTTTCCAGCACCACAGTCTTCAACTCTATACTATTGCCAAGGTGAGTATACCCTTCCTGAGTTGTACTGCTCAGAAATGGATGTAATTGCCTAACTCTTAATCTTTAATTACACCTTGATCACTTTTGAGGCTTGCAGGAACCCTCAAAACTCTTCCGCCCATCCTAAGGTCAACTCCTTTAATGTACTGTCCACGTACCACCGTGAAGAAACATTAGAGTGGCCACAATTTGAAAGAGCTAATGCTCAAAAAGGTTAGAAGGAATATGGGTCCATCAGTAACTGCATTCACATTTGTGGGATAAACTTAATGAGTTTTGGTATTCTTGCTTTTCCTCCACCCCATCTTTATTTTAAGAACAAAGAGCAGGAGTAAGCAATTCTGTTCTTTGAGCCAGATTGTCATTTAACACTGTCATGGCTGATCTCATCTCATCCCCAACTTTCCTTCCCTGTCCATAACCCTTTAACCTGTTACTATGAAAAATCTGTTTCCTCCTTAAATTTATTCACCGTCTTTGGATCCTCCACACTCTAGTGTAATGAATTCCACAGATTCAAGACCTTCAAGAGAAGTAATTTTTTATCTCCGTTCTGAATCTACCACCCTTTTGCTTAGGACTAGGACCTCTCAATCTAGATTTCCCAACAGGGAAATAATACACTCCACATCTACTTTGTCAGTCCTGTTAGCACCTTAGATACCTCAATTAGGATTCCTCTCATTCTTCTAAACATGACCAAATAGAGGCCTAAACTGGTCAATTTCTCCTCATACGACAAGTCTTGCATCTCTGAAGTTAATTTGGTGAATCTCCATTGAACTACCACCAATGCAATTACATCCTTCCTCAAGTAAGGGGTCCAAAACTATATAGAGTACACTACATGCAGCCTCACCGATGCCTTGTTAAAAGATTCCACATTCAGGACTGATCTGGATTGCAAGCTGTTGGCGTGGCATCTGTGAATCACATGGTCATTCAAATAAAACAAAGAACTGTGGATGCTGGAGATCTGAAATAAAAACAGACATTGCTGCCGTAGAGTCACTGGCTCTGAAATGTTGACTCTGCTTTCTCTCCACAGATACTGCCAGACCTGCCGAGTTGCTCTGTTTTCTGCTTTTGTATAAAACCATTCAAATTGGCAAACTCCTAGACACTAAAAGACTTACACAGGATTTCAGTAACAATGAAAAGTTACAATTGCCAAAGTCTTAACAAACCTTAGGCCTGGTCTTTCACTACGGACAGAGGCAGTGGTTTAACCCAAAAGTCACAACACCTCAAGGGAAGGAGGGTCCTTCATGGTAACTTCAGTTGGTGTGGTTATGGGACCCACATTGATGGTATCACCCTGCATCGTAGGCCAGTTGAGCTAAGGAACTGAGTTGAGAATGCTGGAACATTACCGCATTTATTCAGGAAAGGAGGGAGGCAGAAAACTGTAGAACCATCAGCTTCATGCTGGCCTGGGGAAAGTGTTAGAATCAATCATCAAGGAGGTTAAAGCTGGGCACTTGGCAAATCTCATGGTAATACAGGAAGAGTCAGTATGGCTTTGCAAAGAGAAATGATACTTAACCGACGTATTGGAGTTCTTTGATGCAATAGCATCTACGATGGATAAGGGGAGCCTGGAGAGATAAGTACTTGGATTTCCATAAGGCATTTAACAAGCTGCTACATTGAGGGTTATTGCACAAAGTATACAAAATAGAAGAACATGTTGTAGGGGTAATATACTGGCATGGTCAGGAGATTGACAGGCTGGCAAATAACACTAAACACAAGTGGGTCTTTTATTGATTAGCAGTATACAATGAACGTCCTGAAGGAATCTGTGCTGTGGCCTTAGCTTTTTACAACTTAATTTGGAGGACTTGGAGTAGGTGGGCAAAGACATTGCAGCAAAATTTATAGCCAATATAAGGTCATTAAGAAATGTGTTCTGAAGACAATGCAAGGAAGACATGGACAGACATAGACAGGTGAGCGGATAAAAATCTGGCGCACAGATTATACTGATGAGAATAAAATGAAACTCTTCATTTTGGCAGGAAGTATTCAAATGGAGAAAGATTGCAGAATTCCAAGTTGCAGACGGAACTAGGTGATCTCATGCATGAATCACAAAAAATATGTAGATGCAGCATATAATGAAGATGGCAAGTGGAAAATTATCCTTTATTATAAAAGGAATTGAACATGGAACACCAGGCAGTTCTTGCTTCTCAGCTCAAGTTGTCTTGGTACAAACTCTTTCTCTCTCAGGTTTTCTAGAAACATTCTTTCGTCTCTCCGTACACTTTTCTCTCTCATGCCTTTTCTTTCTTTGGAAATATTAATTTCCATGCTCTAAACTCACACCCTCTACCACTGCTACCTTTAATTCACCCACTTTAGTTTCCTCTTGTAAATAGTTGGTCACCCCTTTTAAAATTTTGGCTTGTCCGGCATTCAGGCAAAATTCAAACGCAAATGCCTCCACAAATCTTATAGTTGATTAAGGGACAGAAGATTTAAATAGTCAAAAGTAACCGTCCCTAACTCTGTTGGGAATTGCAAGCATTTCAGTACTGAGGCAATGCAAACTCAAGAAAGCCTTTTATCAGTTTTTCCCTTTTAAAATAGATTTCAAAAGGGATAATTTACCCACATAATAACTTTTTTGTTTCTTGTGTGGGTGCAAGTTGGAATTAGAGCTCTCAAATAGACTTCCCAGATAAGCTATCTAGTTGTAATGACTGGACCTCAGGCGATATTCCCTCAGTTCATTCCAGTTCCAGTCTGGATAGCCCAAACTGTGAAGCTTCCTGGCGAGGACGAATGAAATGATTCCTTTCTTTACTTTGTTATGGACCAGGCCCGACCCCTCAAAACATTTAAAGCAGGAAGCCCAGACAGTAACTTTGCTATTTGTTTCAGCTAAGTATATAGTGGATATTCCCAAGTGAATTAGCTGGTCTGCCCACCAAGTTTTAAACAAACAGAATTTATTTACAAAATTACGGAATGAAACACGAAGAACAGAAAATAGAATACTGGATAACTTATCCTTATCCAAACCTGACTTAATGATACTGTTCCGAACATAATTGCAATAGTCCCAATAAACACATCCCTTAGCACAAAGAGTAAAAATGACACAAACAGCTTATAGGTTACAAAGTTAGAAGGACAGAAGGAAAGAGAGAACTTGCAGTTTCCACTGTGACTCTGACTCAACTAACCCCCGAACTGAACTGCACAGCTAGAGAGCTGGTCATGCCTCCTTGATTATACCAGTTTTTTTTAAAGAGTTGAAAGCTTTTGGCCTGACGCACTATCAGTTGCGGGTAAACAAAAAAGACTCCAATAAACCATTCAAACTTCAGACATGATGGAACCTTGGGTCATTAAAACCTCTCTGAAAAAAAAGAGCTCAAGGGCACAGTAACCTTGCAAAAAGACCAGTATTGTGACAACTTATCCAACCAGTCTGTTGATTGAATCAAGTTCAATTTAAGAAAAGGATTCGTTCCTTTCTGAGTACCATTCCCCTAAACCAAAATGAACTTGTATTTTGAAAGGAGCCAATTTAATCAGACTTTCAAGGATTTATCAAATTAAAAAGTGAGTCTATTCATTACTAAATGCAAGAATAAATACTAACAAGTGCATATAGATTAGAACTAAGAGGTGAGTTCAAATAGATAAAAGTAAAAAATGTGATACTGCTAGTAAGAGCAAGATGGTTGAATATTGAGGTCATTGCTGTGGGTGGGACCAATAGAATTGACATTGTGAAACTGATTCCTCAGCTATCAATCTTAGTACTGCAGATTTGTTGACATTCTTCGTCTTGTTAGTTAAGTGAGGTTCATTTGTCCTGTTTCCCTTTTTTATAAAAACTATCAATGCTCTGAAATACTGAGATAACTGGGGGATAGTTCTTCAACTGTTAGCACAGCTTAATGTTCAAATGCATATGGTACAGACAAAAGCATCCAGTCCCATAGTCCACTCTAGAACAGTTGAAACTGGCTTTTAAAACCCTTGTCCTTGTCTGCAAGGTGAGGCTTTCTGTTGCAGGCGCTTGTGCACCTGTGTGTGCTAAAGTGTATAGTGCAGTGGGGTGAGCAGAGGCTGATAGCCAAGTTTGGAACCCATGGGAATGGTCTTAACTGGGACCTTGCGTTCATGAGACACTACAGATGACCCCACTGCACTACACACTATCTCTCTCTCTCTCTCTCTCTCTCTGGCACACACACACTCACACACTCCAACAGACCCATACACTCACGCAGACCCTCTATCATATTGAAGCTCTCTCTTATTCGCTCACACGTACACACTCCCCACACTGTCACTGACTTACACCCTTTTGCACTCATACTCACACACATATATACACACTCTCTCACCCACACTCACACACCACTCCCCCCAAAAACACAAACACACACACACACACACACACACACTCACATAAGTTTGTGGGGTGCATTTGTACTTGCAGAATTACATTTTATTTTGCTCAAAAACTGCAAATATCCATGTAAGATTCTGTAAAACCTATTTTTAAAAATAGAATCAGTCTGAACCTTGGGACACAGACAGACTTTAACCTCACACCTTCAATGCATTATCTGAGCTGACATGGCACTTTTTGTTAAAGTTCACTTGAGAATGTAACTTTAAAAAAGTTCTGAGATTTACATATGAAAGAACTGAAATCAACATGGAAATTCTAAAAGGTGGGAGACTTAACAAATAATTCAGGACTTTTTAAAATATGTAATGTCAGTTGCATTGCACTGGAAGCATTTCAGTGTCTCACGATCTTATACTCCACAACCACCTGAAGGAAAAGTGCTCCGAAAGCAAGTGCTTCCAAATAAACCTGTTGAACTATAACCTGGTGTTCTGAGATTTTTAACTTGAAATGGGAATGTTATCTTATGATGGGCTGGGATTGTATCTGCTGGAGTTTAAAAGAAGGGGTTTGAGAGACAGAGTAATGTTACTGGCATACTGGAAATAAATGTTTCTCTGGATGTCCTTTAAATACAGCACCATGACCTTTGGCTGTTGAAGGTAACCGTGGGGACACTGATTTCCTGAGCACCCTGTACACACGTGTGATAAGCTGAAAACTGTCTAACTGGAAGCAAAGCCAACCCATCTCCCAAAGGTATTCACTTCCACGTTTGGTGTCAATCGTAAACTGCATGAAGTAAGATACCATCCATTGTCATGAACATAACTCAAAAATTTTGTTCAGTGCACTCCATGTCAACTTTAAGTTGTTCAAAGGGATTTAATGTGATAATGTTTCGTTCATTCTCCAAAAGAGTAAAAAGTCTACATGAGCCTTTCAAAATCTCCCATTTCAGGCAATTATTTTCAACAACAGAACTGAAGTTCTGTTTTCCATCAGATACTAGGTCAAGCATAGAAGTGTTCAAAATAATCATTCATGTTCCTTTTTGTATTTGTGAAATATAGATTTGAACAATACGGGTGCCCAGTGGATACAATAAGCTACCTTTTGTTCCTCTGTGTAGCTTCCTTCACAAAAGATCAGGGCGCCACATTAATGAGTACAGATTTGAAAACACAATGTAGTTCAAGCTGCAAATTTTGTATTTAGCCAATCTTATGTTCACGAGATTAAAAGAAAGCACTTTGCTAGTTTCTAATGTACAACAGAAGAAAAATCAATGTGTTTCTATTTACTAATGGGAGAAACTACCATCCAACTGCTATTAACTGATGCACAAATTTGATAATCATTGCCACTTTGGTGTTGTTTAAAAGCACATTAGAAAGTGTAGATTTAATAATAAGGTGTCATTCACATCAGCAAAGCTTAATAATTCAAACTTTCACTTTTGGATAATTTTTCAATGTCCTACACAAACTCAAGCCAACAGTGACCAAGAGGTTGCTTGGATATTACTGCACAAAATAACTTCTCCAGTCATTTCCTTCTCACTGCTCCATGTAAGGAAGTATTTAGCATCTGCTCAATCTGACTGACAAACGTTCCACTGAAACACCGAGCCATCATCCAGACACCCATTCCTATATGCCACCGCATGGTGGAATCTTCAACCATTTGCACCACAAAGCTCTAAAAGCTTCAATCAAAAGAAAAATGCTCCCCAGAAGAAAAGTTGGAAGAAGTCCGCCAATGTCTCAAATATTTTACTTGTATCAAGGGTTCCAGCATCTCACTAAGGCATACCACTCAATATTTCAAAGCTATACAAGAAAGAAGAGCAAAGAGAACATTTGGCTCCTTGAGTTTGTGCCAGCTCATTGTTTATCCAGTTAGTCTCACTCTCTGTTGAGAATTCCCTTCCTCTTTGCATTTGAGTCTACAGGAATGGCCAACTGGCTTCCCAGCACTGCTCCTGCTGGCTTGGGGGAATTGGATCTTGTCTGCCTGGTGTGCGCATGCACAAAACACCGGCTCTCTGACTTTCAATCGAAATAGGTGAGCCGAGTCTGGCTGTCCTCCATGCTGTTCAGAGATCACTTCAGGACCAGTTGGGAGGATGACAACCGAACATACAAACATATGAATGAGAGGCAGGAGTAGGCCATTTATTAAGGTCAAGGTATCGAAGACAACATGTCACATGGAAATTCTGTAAATCCTGAAACAGAAACTAAATGTGTGAGAGAAGAACAGGCAGGCCGGAGAGGGGGTAGAGAGAGAAAATAAAGAGAGAGAGACAGGTAGAAAGAGAGGCACAGGTGGACAGAGAGGGAGAGACAGACAGACAAACAGAGAGAAGAAGAGCAACAGAGACACAAACTGAGGGGGAGGGGGCAAGGGGGAGACAGGGAAACACACAGAGAGTTAGAGAGAGACAAATAAAGAAGCAGACAGAGAGGCAGACAGACAGACAGACATAGAGAGAGAGAGAAAGACAGACAGAGAGATGGAGAGTGAGAGCAAGAATGAGAGAGAGAGAGAGAATGTGTTTTCTAGGGATAAACATCATTGCAAAGTTTGATATTAGCCCATATAATATATATCACAAAGACTGGGTTCTTATTGAGACAGTCTATTGATAACTTGAACTATTTCCACTGTTGTAATAGCTCAGACTTATATATAGTCCAAGTTCTGTCTTTACTGATGTGGTGGTTAATTACATGACCATTATACTACACATTGTGCATTGCAATGACGAGACACTGCAAAGCCTACTGTGACTGCTGAAGGTGAGCGAGAACCATTACACTTCATTCTTAAATATTGTGATGTCATCTACCTGTCTCAAGGTGTTCTTTCTTTCTGGAATCTATGCAGTAACACAAGAGAGAAAGAACGAAACAAACAGGGATGGGAGTGGGCGTTCTCATCAGCCCATGTGCCATAACACCATCATAGGAGATGGTGTTATGGCACTCCTCGGTATTAACCCTTTAAGACCCATATGCAATATCTCCCACAATCCTGCATACTCTGTTTTGTAAGCAAGTCCTTTTGCAAATTGTTATTAAATCTGCTTCTCACTCTGAAAATTTAAGAGAAACTGACAGTCTTCAAATTTCTCATGCCAAAAAGGTATTAAGTTACGATTGAATTCAATGCTGATTTCTTTTTTCCAAACAGAGGCAACAGCTTAAAAGAGATAAGTTAGAATCAGAGTTAAAACATCACAGCTTGGCTCCTGAGTAAATGGTGTTCATGGTCCCAGATATATCTGCAACACCACAAAAACAATCAGCTCAACCTTCCACAAATTTAAAGAAAGAGTCAGTGAGTCTGTCAATGTGAGCGAATCAAGTTAATACGAATGTGGTCACTGAGGCAAAATGCTTTAATGAGTGTGTGTCTGCATTGATCTCACATACATTGTCAGATTTGGTAACTTGTCTAAACTACAGTCTTGCGTTAGTCACAACATCTGTAGTATGAATAAATATATTTTCTTTGCACAAACAGAGAGAAAAGTGCAGTCTTTTACAATGGTTCGAATTTTTACCAGAAGCACCAATGGAAAAATTCTCTCATTAAATTCTACTCTAATTATGAGCTGGGGCAAGAATCTTGATTGAACTTCATGACATTTATGACACTGTCTCCACACTAAATGAATAGCAAAAAGTGTCTGAGGACAAAATTACCAGCTTCACTCTGTGCCACCTTTATAATCTGTCAACGAACTGAAACTACTTAATGCAAAATAAATCAATTTGGGAATTTTATTCTTTAGAATATAGCTGCCTCATCTATACACTGCAGGCACGTGTAAAGAAAGGCTGTCCAAAGAAAATGGGTTCTTATTGAAATAAAACGCTACACTGCTGACAGAGTTGAATTGTATCTTCAAAGGAATTATGAGGTTTTCCTTCAGGTAAGCTTTCAGCATTATGACAGTCTAAAGCTCAGTGTCTAATTGTGCTGTCATCTTTTTAGATAGGCTAAGAGTCTGCTGTCAGAACCCATGCTGGAGAGAAATCTTGCAGTTGCAAGAGCTGTAATTTCTTATTAAACATCATGGGTATATTAAAGGCTTGTTGGATTTGAGGTTTTAAAATATCTAAATGTTACATCCTGGATTTTCTGAAATGTTTGGATCTGCACATTTGATTTTGAAAGGGAATATATTGAGAAAATGGAAATTCCCCCAACCCTCCTAAAGCATTACTGTCTTTCAAACAAATCCCGTTGACTCCCTATATTTTCTCGTTTTCTATTCCTTCTGTTACTTCACTCCTCTGCATTTCTCCAGCTCCCCAACCTTCTGGCCATGTATCAGCTCATGGCTGGCTTTCTGGCTTCAAAAACAGTTTTGACATTGTCAGTGCAACTCTTTCACCAATTCTGGAATCCAGATCTTTACCCACAAGTTCTAGTAACATTTTCTCCATCCATTTTGTTACTTGTGTGCCCTGGCCATCACTTCCATTCAGCAAATGTGGCAAGTATCTAGTTACAAGGCTTCCATCAATGACCTGCTGCCAGGAAATGTGAATGAACAACTGGAGAATCTATGTTTTCCCTCACTCTATTGAGATCGCGTAGACTCTACTACGTAATCCTCTTCCTTTATCCTCCCTCCTTCACCACCCTTCTTGCTGAAACCAGGAAGAACAGGTGTACGGAATATTCAGAATCAAGTCAAGGAAAAGACCTCTTTTGGGACAGATGTTACAACCTCCTGAGACAATCAAAGCTCTTTTAATGGAAGTGAATTATGACAAAGAAGGAGCAGGGCTGTTACAAATGGAACCTGATTAAATAGGGCATAAGTGTTCAATTACTATGGCTAAATTCATTGTGTCATTTCGGAAATCAGAACTGTTGGGAATCTGTGTCACTGAACTGAAATCCTAACCAGACATTGTTTAAAAAGACATGTCTTTAATGCAGCAACGTTTCTGCCCTCTCTGCACTGTAATGGGAGAGTATTTTTCTGAAACGTCAGCATTCCCTTGCATTAGGACATTTTGATGAATTCCCCTGCTTGCTACAGGTTTCTAAATCTTTAAATCATGTCCTTTTTATTCAATGCACAAAGAAATTAGTGCAGAAATCTAGCTATTCATTGAAAACTGTACCATATAGATGGAACCATTTTCTTTGCAGGGATTGTAGGGATTCTATGATTCTAAATTAAAATAAAACATTATTGGTTTCATGATGCATTGCATTGGAATGGATCTCAAAGAGGTTGCCAAAAATGATCACTGGACCCCATGATTAAACCTGGCCATCCCTAAACTTTGGACTTCACTCTCAAAATCACTTTCCTCCTCCAATATACTTACTAAGTCCTACCTTTTTCACCAAGCTTTTGCTCATCTGACCTAATATCTCAAATAGCTCAGTGTTATACTTTGATTTATAATGCTCCTGTAATGTGCATTGATGTTAATACTTGAAACATTTCATAGCATTTGAAGTGCAATATAAATAAAAGTTGTTGCTAACAGCACTCATGTTTATTGTCCTTCCTATCTGCAGTGCCGGACTCATTTCTTCCTCTCTTAATAGCAATGTCTCCTGACTATGGCAGAGTTCTTCATGGGGCAGTCACTCACTGTTCCTTCATGAATATGAGAATTATCCATCTGTGATCCTGACAAGTGAGTATCAGCAGGGCATTCTTCTGTAAGGAGATGTCACCACAGTCTGATCTGATCTGTCCTCACAGAATCTCCACAGATGTACTTCTAGAAAGGGAGCAGTGAATATGAAGGAGGGCAATCCAGCCTGATATTTCCCTTTTAGTGCAAGAATGCTGAACTCAATTGAAATGTACCTATTGCCAATTGTCACTTGTCACTCACTTCTGAGAAATCAAACACAGATTGGAATGAATCCAGACTGGATTGCCAGTCATATATGATTAAGCCATTCCATGAGTAACCTTGCAGAGTTCATCCTTTTTGAACTTGACTGAACTGAAAATGTTCAAATAGAAGCTCATTTCAACTTCTTTAAAATATTATTTGGAGGCATCAGTTTCTGAACTTAACAAGGTTAGATTAATTTTCATCAATTGTCCTGTTGTGATTCTTATATACTAAGAGCCAGTACCTTTGCAGTTATCGCAACAGTTAACACCCAAAGTTAAAATAAAGATTAGAGTTATATTAGTGCCAATAGCTGACATGCATTACACAGAAAAATGGGTTGACAGGCTGTTAAACATTGGTCAACATCGAAAGAGGGAATTTTTCATTCTCATTAGTGACCTCCTTGGCAGTGGTTTTGGACAGAGAGGAAGGATCATCGGTAGTTGTGTTGTCATGTTCAGTTTTAGGTGGATGAGCAGCTTTTGTGGGATAGCTCATCACCTATCCCATTTTCAAAAGACTAGTACACACCATTTCATCTTCTTACACACGTGTTCAAACGTCCGCAGCTAAAAGGCAGCTGCACTGGGAGACGCTTGGTACCTCAATGGGAGTCATTTCCTTCCTCTGCTGTAATTGCTTGTGTCAAGACTGAGGTATAGAAATGCCGCAGTGCAGCCATTGTGGGAGTGTGTGTGTGTTGGGGGAGTCACTGTCAAGTGGAAAGGTTGTAGTACTATGAGTCAAAGGGAAGAGAAGCACTTGACAAGTCTGGCATAATCCATGATTAGCACTTTATGATTTTCTTTAATCTATGATTCTTGATGATGTGATGTAAATCCAGTTTAACATATGGGTGACTGAGTAAATATTTAACCAACTGGAACTGTTGGAATCAAGTCAGTGTGTACAAAAGCTCATAAAAGAAAGCACTTTTAGCTGTACAATGTGCACAAATGTTAATATCATTTCAGAATAATGCTCTGTTTTTGCTTTGACAAACTGACTACAGGTTGGCTTCGAAGGTCAAACACTGGCCTTTTGAAATTCACAGAGAAACAGAATAAGGAAACTGTATGCAGAGCGTGCTTTGGCATTGTCAATGCTTTCACCTATCTCGGAGTGACTCATACCACAATGTGTGAAACTTCTAAAAGAACAGATTGGTACTTCTACACCTAAATCATTATATGTTCTTAATTATATAGAGAATCATTATGTCGATAATCAGCAAATCCAAAAAATGTCATAATCTCCAGTGTCCTACCTGACCCATGAGCTAATTGGCACAGGTTCAATATGATTGAAGATATAAATGCATAGCTCAAAGATTGGTGTGGGAGAAATGGGTTTGAATTCATGGGACTTTGGCACTAGTACTTGGGCAGGAGGGAGCTGTTCTGATGGGATGGGTTCCACCTGAATCATACGGAGACCAGAGTCCTGATAAATCACATAATGAGGGCTATAGATAGGGCTTTAGTACGACAAGTTAGTGGTGAGGCTGATTGATATCAGAAAATAAAAAGAAGGGACGGAGGCTGTGAGTGTCATTCACACCAAGGAATCATAGAAGTGTAGGGGACATAGAACATATGACATTACAGCACAGTACAGACCCTTTGGCCTTCCAAGTTGCGCCAAACTGTGCAACCGATACATTATACCATTTTCGTCCATATGTTTATCTAATATTTGATAATAACTTAAAAGTTTTGTATCTGAATGCACAAAGTTAATGTATTAAGACTGCAAACAGGTATGATTATGTAGTGAATACTGAGATGTGGTTGCAGGGATACCAGGTTTAAAAATTGAATATCCAAGGGCACTCAATGTTTCGGAAGGACAGGCAGGAAGGAACAGGAGGTGGTAAAGCTTTATTAGTAAAGGATTAAATCAGTGCTGTAGTGGGAAACAATTGAGGCACTCAACATCAAGATACAGAATCAGTCTCAGTAGAAATTTAAAATGGCAAAGAAAACAAGCGCCTGGTGGGACTAATTCATCGATCCTAAAATAATAGCTCTGCAGTGGGGCACAATACAAACAAAGAAATACTGAGGACTAGCAAGAAAGTCACATCAATAATCACGGATGATTTTAACATCCGTATAAATTTGGTTAACCAAATTGGCAGGGGAAACCTTAAAGGAGAGTTCATGGAATGTATTAGAGTATGTTTCTTGGAACAATATGTTGGGGAACCCACTAGGGAGCTAGCTTTTCTGATTTAGCATTGTGTAATGAGGTGAGATTAATTAATTATCTCATAGTAAAAGGAATCTCTAGGGAAGAGCGATCACAGTATACCAGAATTTCAAATGCAGTTTGAGGTCCAAACTGCTGTTCTGAAGTTAAACAAAGGTAATTACATAGGCATGGGGACAGATTTCACCTTAGTGGACTGTGCAGGAATACTATAGGTTAATGAGCAACGGCAGATCTGTGAGGAAATATTCAATTTCTCCCAACTAAAGTAGATTCCAGAAAGGAAGATGCATTGTAAGAGAGGGGGAAAGAACATCCATGATGAAACAAGGAAATTATAGATAACATAAATTCAAAAAGCAAGTATAACACTTTACAAAGGCCAGCAGTAAGCTAGAAGACTAAAATTTTCCCAAAGATCAACAAAGAATTCCTCAAAAAGATATAAAAAAAACAATTATGAAAGCAATACCAGCACAGATAGTAAAAGCTTACGTAAGTGTATAACAAGTGAACAGAGTAGCCAAAGTGGATGGTGGACCATTGGAGAATGAGACTGGCAAATTAATAGTGCAGAACACAGAAGGGACAGTCACTAAATCAATATGTTGCCTCAGTTTTCCGGGTGGAAGACACTAGTACCTTTTCAATAGTAACAAGTATTTCAGAGGTTATAGAAAGGGAGGCAATTCAACCAATCACTGCTACTAGGGAAAAACAATAGTGAGCAAACTATTGGAATTGAGGCAGACAATTACCCAGGACTTGATGACTTAATATCCTAGAGTCTTAAAGGAAGTGCCAGCATTGATAATGAATCCACAGGTTACAATATTCCAAAATCCTGGATGTAGGAAAGGTTCCAGTGCATTGGAAAAATGCTAATACAATAGCCTTTCAAAATAAACAAATGGGGGAGGAAGAAAGTAGGAAACTATAGACGTTAGTTTAAAGTCTGTCATTGGGAAAATGTTAGAATCCATTATTAAGGAAGTAATAAAAACACATTTGCAAAGTCAATAACAATCTATCAGAATCAATATGATTTTATGAAGGATAAGTTGTGTTTGATAAATTTGCAAGAGTTCTTTGAAATGGGTGGCATGGTGGCTCAGTGGTTCGCACTACTGCCTCACAGCACCAGGGTCTTGGGTTCGATTCTCGCCTGTCTGCGTGGGTTTCCTCCGGGTGCTCTGGTTTCCTCCCACAATCCAAAGATGTGCAGGCCAGGTGAATTGGCCATGCTAAATTGCCCATAGTGTTAGGTGCATTAGTCAGGGGTAAATGTAGGGGAATGGGTCTGGGTGGGTTGCTCTTTGGAGGGTCGGTGTGGACTTGTTGGGCCGAAGAGCCTGTTTCCACACTGTAGGGAATCTAATCTAATCATGTAATAAGCAAAGTGGATAAGGGGGATCCTGTATATCCTAAGCCTATCGCAATTCTGGACTTCAGAGGGTATTTAATAAGGTGTCACACAAAAGGTAATATCACATAGAGTTAAGAGTAAATTATTTGTTTGGATAGGGGATTGGCTAACCAAAGAAAGCAGGATAAATGGGTCAGGTTGGCAAGATGTAACTAGTTAGATGCTACAGTGTTTAGCCTCAGCTACTTACAAGATTAATAGTTTACACGGACTTAACTAAACTGCTTGACAAAGTCGTCACAGTAGGCTGTTCCAGAAGATTAAGCCACATTACATTCATGTTGAGTTGACAAGTTGGATAAAAAATTGGCTGGTCATAGAAGATAGAGGGTAGTTATGTTGAGTTGTGTTTTTTTTGAATCAGGATGCCTGTGACACGTGGTGTTCCACAAAGATCAGTGTTGAGACCACTGTTGCTTGCGAAGTATATAAATGACTTGGTTGAAAATGTAGGTGGTCTGATTAAGAAGTTTGCAGACAACCAAATATTAGTGGAACAGGGGATAGTGAGGGTATAGACCAGTTGGAAAGTTAGGTGGAAGAATGGCCAATGAAGTTTAATCTAGGCAAGCCTGAAACATGTACTACTGGGTTCTGAAAGACAGTCATACTGGAAGCCAAACATTAACTCTGTTTTCTCTCCTCAGATGAACCCAGACCTGTTAAGTTTCTCCAGCATTCCATTTCAGATTTCCAGTATCTGCAGTATTTTGCTTTTGTTTGAGGTTTTCCTATGGTTATAAAAGGAGCTTTGTTACTAATAGCAAAGAATTGAGGAGAAAGAAATATATTTTCAGACTCACTCCAAATATAATTAGAATACTAATCACTTAAAAGGAATTCAATTCTTTGGTACAATCTCATCGGTTTCTATCGATTGACTCATTCTATCTGTGTCAGAGGATGCAATAACGTTGGCACTCCTTAACTATTTGGGTTAAGGGAAGGGGAGTGCACTACCTTTTGAAACTATGATCTATCAAATGACCTTCCTCAACAATAGTCATCTTGAGCTTGCCAAAGTGGGATTTGGGACAGCAAGTGGGTTTGTGAGCTGTAATTTTGTCCTGAACAGCATGAAGCTCTCACCAAGTTAGACCAGCCGTGCTCTCAAAAGCCCTCGCTCACCCTCTCAAATCTCACTGAAGGATCATTGAGGATCTCAGGCCTCAAATGGGGTCACAATAGGATAATGCTTTCAGAGCATGTACTGCATTAGTGTCTGGTGTGTACCTCAGCTCATATACTCATGGCTTCTCTTGCTTCCTCGCCATCATGTAATATAACAAATATGCAGGATCTAATGTGTAGCCTCTGTTCCAGAAGTATTGATTGGAAGAGTCCAAAATCTATCTTAAATGCCATCCCCATTCCTTCACGGTCTGTCAAGCTCGGTTTCTTCTGTTATTTGCTGTGCAATTTGTTCAAACCCATGAAAGGAAACCAATATGCCAAAGTGACATCAGAAAGTAAACTTTTATTCCCCACCAGCGCAGTTGATTTCTGACAAATGGATGACTGATTTGCGAAAACTCTTACGCTTGAATCAGTATGCTGCTTCAGAAAGGGTTTCCACACAGGAAAAACCAAAATGATATGATGTACTAGGACCCCTTGCTTGCATGAGGAATGCACAGATCCCAAAATCACAACAGAAGGAAACAGAATTTGTTTGCAGTGACAGCACCAGTCAGTCCCATGTTGAGGGTATTACAGGCATTGCAGAATTCTCTAATATGTTACCATGGCAATAGGCCTGCTCACACAACTCCGCCTCCCCCCTCCCTGATCACCTGTGTCCCAGTAACATTTTCACTTTCCTCATTATGCATTCATTGTTGAGCAGGATCGCCTCACAGTACTAATAAATGCCAGATCCAAAGGGACAAGCGTCTCTTGTAAAGGCAGTGCAGGATCCCAAGTGAAACTGCATAATCCCAGCTGAGTTTCCACTGGGCATTTGCAGCTTCAGAATGCAAATCCAGCATACACCCTGTAATATGGATACCTGGGTATGCTGCTGGGCAACATGAATGCTCTGCACTGACAAACAACCAAATTAATGAAGGATTACCTCATGCATTTTTATTCCTGAAGTCCTGTATTGGTTAATAATGATTTTCATTACACAATTTGAAAACTCATTCAGGAAATCTGCAAATTTTTGCTTATTTTATTGTTTAATGACTAATTGCTATTTTTAGGGAATGGAAACTTGATGACTTGATTGAGTCAATATTAATGTCTATATCTCGGGGAGGTGGATGAAAATAGCTGACTAGTTGAGGCAATTTTTTTTCACTAATGAGTCAGTAATCCAGTAACTTAATCATAGTAGTTTTCTTACATTGCTCCTCGTTCGGCCCACGTTTACAAATGCATTCTCCCTTCCCAAAGCCAAATTCCGTAGTGGGATGATTCAGGATAGGGCTAAGAGTGTTGAGGAATATGCCAATATTCCATATTTACCATTTGGCATGGACTCAAATGTACATCAGGTACTTCCCAATAGCAGAATTAGTGACAATTTTTTTGTATCAGCCACTGTGAAAAACCATCTTATTTGCCAATTTTCAAACAATTTGTGCTGACTTACCGATCATTGAAATTCTGGATTAATGCTAATTGAGAATTGGTTAGAGATTACCAAATTCATTTCACAGAGGGGTCCCATATAATCACAATAATTTTTCTTTCACTTGCAAGTACAAAGCACAAGTAAGGCTTGGCAAAACTTTTGATAGATATTGCTCTTATAATTGTGATTACTATCAGCGCATTTTACGGAGGCATTAAAATTTCAGAGGAAGGGTACCCTGGGTAGAAAATAATGGGTTAATGATTTACTAATGTAGAGCACATAAAAGAAATCTTACAAATGTTTTTCTCAGCGATGAAACAGATGCACACACCTAAGTTAATGTCCTTTCTTGCAATACAAGCTTCCTTAAACCCTTGATTAATTTTGCCAGTCACTGACTAATATGTTACAAACTAACATTTGGCATCTTTCCTAATCTCCCAGCGATTTATAAGAGCAATCTTTCACACTAGAAAAGCACAGTCGAGTGAATGGATGAATTGAGACAACTGCCTCATTCAATAATTGTATCACTGTGATTTGCAATAATACTCATGAACCTATTAATTAATGCTGAATGCAAGTGTCCAAAGCCTTCAGCTTTCAATACAGACATTTTCAAAGATATGGTTATGCCAAATGAATTGTACATGTGTTTGGCACAGTAACTCCCCATAGAAAATCAACTTAATTAATGACTTTCTTTCGGTCACTAGGACTTTTAGTGACTCCATCACATAGCTCAAAAAATAGATGACTCATACTTTAAGTTCACCCATCCTATTATCTCTTAGTCTCCACCTCCCAATTCCATGGCACCACATAGTAATGAAATATCTCAACTTCATTTATACCATTTTTTTTATTCAGTCATGGGATGAGGGCATCAATGGCCAAACCAGTATTTATTGCCCATCCCTAATTTCCCAGAGAGCAGATGAGGGTCAACCACATCACTTTGGGTCTGGAGTCAGACCATGTAAAGATGGAAGTTTCCTTCCCTAAATGGCATTAGTAAAATAGATGTTTTTTTTCAACAATTGGCAATGGATTCACAGTAATCATTAGACTCTTACTTCCAATTTTTATGGAGATCACATTACACCATCTGCCATGGCAGGATTTGAGCCTGGCTCCTCAGAACATTAGCTGGGTCTCTGGATTAACAGTCGAGTGATAATCCCGCTAAGCCATTGCCTCCCACTAATGTAATACACATTAATCTTTCAGATGTTGAGAACTTTTTTTTGAAGCCACTCACTGTAAAGCACTTTCCAGTGTAACTGTAGGCAGCACCGTGCACGTGAGGACCCATTGGTAATTCATCAGGTTAAAACTGCCTGCTGTGCTTCAGTAAGTCAAGCCGGTGAGACATTTCTGTCTGTTTGGAGTCTGGGCTCTTTTACATTGTAATAAAAGCAAAATACTGTGGATGCTGTCAATCTGAAATGAAATAGGAAGTGCAGAAGAAACAAAGCAGCACTGTCAGCATTTGTGCAGAGGTACAGAGCTAACCTTTCAAATCAAATGAGAATCTTCTTCAGAACTGAAGAGAAGGCGAATATGATGGGTAGTGCTGCTGCGAAAGGGTGGGAGGCAGTAAGTGGAACAAAAGGGAAAAGGAATGGTTGACATCAAGAAACTGATCAAGAGCACGGGTGAAAAGTCAGCTCTGAATTTTTTAAAAAGTTTTTAAAACAACTGTAAGGAAGAAAATTCAAAAACAGAGAATAGAGTTCATGGTCTGAGTTTGTTGAACACAATGCTTTATGTTTTGGAATGCTCGATGCAGACTGGCATGACATGGAAATGGGAAAAACAACACATCACAGATTGGCTACAGCTGAGAACGAAACCATGCAGCCTGCCATGTCAGCCCTGGATCTCCAATGGAGCAAATCACCTCCTGTCATTCCACTATCTTCTCTCCACAACCTTGCAGATTTTTTTCTTTCTCAGACAATAATCCAATTCCTTCTTGAATGGCTCAACTGAACCTACCTCCACCATTCTGATAATAGACATTAGGTAATTACTGTACAAGAGTGTTCTTCTTTTCCAAAATACCCTTAATATATGCCCACTTATCTCTCAACCTTTAAACCAATGGGAACAGTATCTCCCTATCTATTCCCTTATGACTTTGAACATCCTAAACAATATTACTGGTTACAAAATGAAGCAGAACAAGCTAGAGGACAAAGACACATCCTTCCGTGATGGACTCAATGCTTTCTATGCTTAGTTCAAACAGAATGCCAGTGGTGCGGTGTCACCTGCCCTGACAGCCCTGGACACGCCTGTTCCTTCAGTCACCACTACAGACATCAGATTGGTCTTCCTGGGAGTCAGCACAAGGAAAGCAACTGGCCGAACGGGGTCCCTGGCCAAGCACTCTGATCTAAGTGACATCTTCAGCCTCTCCCTCCCTATAAGCCGAAGTCCCCTTCTGCTTCAAGAAGACCCTGTACCTAAGAAAGCACATGCAATGTGTCTTAATGATTACTGTCCAGAGGCTCTGAACCCCATAATCATGAGGTGCTTTGAGAGGCCGATCATGGTCCAGATCAGCTCCAGCCTCCCAGCCTGCCTTGATTTCCTGCAATCTGCCTACTGACATAACAGGTCCACAGTGAATGCCATATCCCTAACCTGCACTCATCGTTGGAACATCTGGATGACAAGGACACCTATGTCAGACTTATGCTCATCGACTACAGCTTCGCTTTCATCATTGTTATCCCCTCCAGACTGATCTCAAAACTCCATCACCTTGGTCTCGGGTCCGCCCTCTGTAACCGGATCCATGTTGCTATTGTCCTTTCATTCCATGAGTCCTAAATTTGCTCACAACATTCTTGCACAAGCACCAAGGAAGGCAACCCACGGAATGTGAATACACATTAAAAGTTGTGTTTTTAAACTGAGTATTCACTATGATTGAACAATTGCCTTCATGAAATCTACTTTTTTTTGTATTATTTACTACATACAGATTGTGGGGTTTACAAGTTGTGTTTTGTTAGTCTTCAGTGCTGCATCCATTCTTATTTTGTAATGCTGTTGAATGTGGGGGATCCAATGCTAGAGATGACAATGTAAGACAATCCAAAAAATATCCAAATCAGGGGAAATCTCTCCACCCAGAAAGAATCCTTGCAACCACACAACGTTCAAGACAAAGGTTGACAAATACATGAAAATAAGTTAAATGAAATGCTGATCAGGGGAGATAAAGTGGAGAGGGGGGTCCTATAAACTATACACAGTTGAGTCAGGAGGCCTGTTCTGTGCTGTAATTGCAACGTAATCTATGTCGTATTCCTCCTCCTGAACATTCAGGGTGGCATAGTGGCTCAGTGGTTAGCACTGCTGTCTCACAGCACCAGGTTCAATTCCAGTCTTGGGTGACTGTCTGTGAGGAGTTTGTACATTCTCCCTGTGTCTGTTTTGGTTTCCTCCAGGTGGTCTGGTTTCCTCCAATAATCCAAGGTTGTGCATATTGTGTGAACTGGCCAACATAAATTGCCTGTCGTGTTCAAGGATGTGTAGGTTAGTTGCATTAGCCTGGGGAAATGGAGAGTAATAGGGTAGGGTCTAGGTGGGTTACTCTTCGGAGGGTCAGTGTGTACTTGTTAGGCTGAATGGTTGTTTTCACTCTGTAGGAATTCAATGATGATAACATTCTTATTTTCTTTCCAAAATATCTTACCTTATTCAAGAATTCTTCCTTTCCAGTTGGCGTTTTTCTTTCTTCTGCACATTCCTAACTCTAATGCTCTCCTTTACATTTTTTGAAGATACTGAAATCTGGCTGGAGAACAGCTCCTCAGCAACCAGTCTGACTGGTTTGTCTCATCTTCATGACATAGTCTCACCTTGGAGAGTTGTAAAGTTTTTTTGACTGATCGGCACACAGCCAATTCAATCACTGCACATTCACTATCGATAACAGTAAAGAGCAGGAAGTCTCGTAGCCAACTGGATCAATCTTTACTGCCAACCAACTATAATTGCTAACCCAGCACAGATTGAGGAGTCGGGAATCTTGCTGGTCCCCATGACTAAGTTGCTATCATATTTAATGAATTGAAAGAGCTCGGTTTTGAGTAGATCAGACTCATTACTGCCCTATTCCTTTCTTTTCACCCATCTGCCACGATAGTGAAACTCTCAATGAATGAAGAATCTGGAGTTCACGCTACCATATATTTCAATGTGCACTGTATTGTACAAAATCAGCAAGTCGGTTCAAGCATCTTCAAAAAGCATCTGTTTAACTGGAAGTAAGCCTTGTTGAAGGATGGCTACTTCTCTAAGAGTTTAGAATATGTTATTTCACCATTGTTAAAGCCAACAGTGATTGAAGTACTTAAGTGGGTCATTTAGCCATCGTAACAAAATCAGGGGGTTGAGGGAGCTGTACAGTGGGTCAGTGGTTAGCACTGCTGCCTCACAGCATCTGAGACCCAGGTTCGATGCCAGCCTCGGGTGACTATCTGTATGGAGTTTGCACATTCTCCCGGTTTCCTCCAGGTGCTCCAGGTCCCTCCCACAATCGAAAGATAAATGTAGAGTTATAGGGTAGGACGATTTGGGAATGGGTCTGGATGGGTTACTCTTTGGAGGGTTGGTGTGGATTTGTTGGGCCGAAGGGCCTGTTTCCACACTGTAGAGACTCTGTGACAGTGATGAACTTGTTTACTTTCTTGGCTCCATGTAATCTGAAGTCTAACTTTATGTATTGTAATTTGTTTAATGCATGGAACACAGGAGTCAAAGGTAGAATTAGTCAAAGTCTTGTGAGCAAATGTTTGCTACAGACAGGCTGGAATTGCCAACTATGATTCCTGAATTCTTACACTGAAACATAAACTTAATAATGATGAATCTTATACACTGTTGCATTATGTGACAAAATCACTTGTTTACAAGCTGTGATCTTCACTAACTACAGTTTTAATGTCTATATTTTTTCAAATATTTCCCAACTGAAAATTATATCTCCAGATTTCTGGAAGGGAGCAGTGGTTAATTGGGCTTCCTGGCAATGACATCAGACGTCTGAGAAATCATCTTACGGTTCAGTTTCTAGGGAAATGGAAGCTAATTGGGAAGAATAAACAGGCTGGGAGATTGAATTTCAGACTGTGGTCAGAAAAAGCAGGGCTCTAGAAAGTACAGGTTTCTATCCAATAGGATTAATTCATACATAGGGGCTCATGGTGAAGCTATCAGTGTGAGTCAGCTGAGAGGGCAGAAATCTAAAGAGCTGTGAGACACATCCAGGCAAATGAAGGTGATTTTTCACTACTCCAGCTGACCATATTGTGAACTGGGGTGTTATTGGCTGGTTGGATGAAGGGGCTTCTGGGAAAGCTATGCTATCATTACCGACATGACCTGAGCAAAACAGACTCTACTGAAGTACATCTTGTTGGTGATAATCATATCCATGGATCTCAAATGGAGTAAATAATATTCAGAGAATCAGATCTTGTATAACTAAGAATGACTGAACTTCATCAGAGCATGTTTGAGCTGGGAGGAGGACTATTTGACAAACTTGTCAAACTTACTTTGGTTGTATGAGTGATTTAAAATGTCATTTATACCTTGTACAGAATACAATTTGCCAGTTAGTTCACTTCTAATTTTTGTTGCTTTTTGTTTTACTGATACAGCAAAAGTTTTCAAAAGTGAAACCTTCCTCATGTTTTTTTCTGTCGGGCTGGTTTGAGAAGTTTAGATATTTTAATGTTTTCCAAAAGGATCTTCCCAATGAAATGCCTGGATACACATGTTCGATTGACTGATTAAACTATATTTGTAACAAATACATGTGACAAAGTGTTATATAATGTCACCGTTTTCCAGCACCATATTAAAACGAGCTAGTTAAAAACAAATGATCCAATGCGGCAATTGTTACAACTGTTAGCAGTGTTTAAAGTAACAAAACAGAATAGGTAAATAGCCGAATACTGGAAACTGACTGCCCATTAGAGTCTTGGCTGAGCATGCTATTTCACCACGGAAAATACCACAGCCAGGCCTAATGTCATTTCTTCCTCACACCCAAACATATGCACTGGATATTAGTAGGATTCTTCACATCTTTTCTGACCTCTGCCCCAGAATGCATTGAACAGAAATTGATTGAAATGTATTTCTGGTCTCAGTGTTGTTTCATTTGGCCAGTGCATCATTGGCTTGGATTTCAAGGGATCCCAAATAACTCTTCCCAACAGACCTCTACTTGTAGTATTCCTTCTTCAGAACCCCACATTTAGATTTCCTGATTTGAATGGTATTGAGTGATACTGATCTGTTATTATTAGCCACAATGCCAACAGTAACAGGGCAGCGCAGTGGCTCAGTAGTTAGCACTGCTGCCTCACAATGCTAGGGAGCCCACAGTCCAGAACTGTGCAGGCTATGTGGTCATGCAGTGTCCATGGAGAGAAAGCAAGCTAACATTTCAAGTCTAATTGACTCTTCAAGTTCCACCTTCATCTTTTCCAACTCAAACATTCTTTCCCTTTTTTATCTTCTAATTTCAATTGCCTCATTTGCAATTTAAGTTTTTCTAACTCCATTTGATTGTTTCTCTGACATACTTAACTGCTTGACAAACTTCATTACAATTTCAGCTTTCCCATTGTCCCTAGCTAAACCCAATTTTAGCCTGTCT
This sequence comes from Hemiscyllium ocellatum, assembly GCF_020745735.1. Taxonomy (NCBI): domain Eukaryota; kingdom Metazoa; phylum Chordata; class Chondrichthyes; order Orectolobiformes; family Hemiscylliidae; genus Hemiscyllium; species Hemiscyllium ocellatum. Next base: position 68,787,735 of record NC_083413.1, on the reverse strand, counting down.
GCTAAAGCTAAAAGATTCTCCTTTTGCTGTCTTTCTAAACTTCATTGGCAATTTGGGAAGCATCTTCAAACCCCAGAACCTCCCTAGCAATGTTAAGGGTCATTTCCCACTTTTAATTTAACCAACAATAAACAAACAAAATTAAATTAAACCGATTTTCCACTTCTCACCTAAATTTTATTTGAAGATCTAGGACACTAATCTCCAAGTATGCTTAAATCTGCTGGGACCTCTCGTACTCTAAATCTGTTCAAGTCTGTCCAAAACCATCCGGATTCCAGACCTGATCCATCCAGATTTGTCTAGATCTGTCCAAATCTATCCAGATCCTGGACCCAAGCCCCCAATCAAAGTTAGCTTGCTCTCCATGAATGCTGTCTGATCCCGCTGTGATCTCCAGCATTTATTTGTTTTCAGTACAGATTCCAGTATCAGCAGTAATTTGCTCCTATGTAGGGTAGGTGGATTAGCCATGGTAAATGAGGGATTATGGGGATCAGGTGGGGGCAGGGGGGTGCTTGGTCTGGTTGGGATGCCCATTGGAGGGTCAGTGCAGACTCAATGGGCTAAACAGCCTCTTTCTAAATTGTAGGCATTCTTACAATCCTATGAGTATCAGCCAGTCAATCATTTTCCTTTCTCACAACATTAGGCATTAAAAATAATTCAAAAGATCACAGAAAGCAACTGACATCATTTTGAAATACAAAGACACCTAGAAATGCCACAAACAGTATTCAGGACGGCACCAGCATTACAGGGAACAGCCTACTCACAGAAAGGTCACCATGCATTGTATTTTATATAGTGCCTTTCATGACCACAGCTTGTCTTAAAACACTGTGCAGTCAATAAAAGTGTACTCACTGTTATGATATAGAAAGCCGAGATGATAGACTGAGTGGGAGTGGGGGTGTTCATCCACATTGGCAGTGTTCAGTAGTAGAGAGATATAAGGCGGTGTGTTCAATCACTGTCTTGCCTTTATGGTGAGCAAATTCAGCTATCAAGCAAGATTGCACATTACATTTTTCAGCAGTGTGTTATTAGGCTCAGTCATACTGTACATACAAAAGTGGAATACTGTTACTTAAACTAAACACGATAGTTATAACCAGACTAATGCAGGTTTTTGGAATTGAAAATGCACTCTATTTTTACTAAACAGGCCCCTGCTGCTTAACAACTTCACACCTTATCGCATTCAAACAGAGGTGTCAATCAAACACAAAGCTTGCTATAATAGCTCTAAGAAGCTCTTTAGCCCTTGTTATTGAACAGGCCTGTATATAAAAGCTGTAACCATGCATGAGTGCCTGAACAAAAAAAAATGTAGATCCCAGATAGTTTCATCACAAAGCCTGTGTGACCTTTTGTTTACAGCCTAGGGTTTAAAAGCATCATACTTTTAAACTAAAAGCTTGCATCTCCTGGGAGATGTGGGGGATTTTAAATGCCTGCTAACTGTAAAAACAAAAATGATAGACAGTTATAATGGACATGTAATTAACAGCTTGATTTAATGTGGTTGTCAGTGGCTCTCCATACTATATCATTATAAGATATATGGCCCAAAATAAGACAATAATGCAAGTCATTGAAGTCAACTTGTCATCACAAATTACTATTCTGCAGGACACAGGCATTTCTGATGTAAAGTAAGCTGGCATCAAACTTGGCAGTGGACTGCAGGTCCCCTGTGATCTTTGAGAGAATGCTATGTTTGCAGCATTTAAACAGTAAGACGTTGAAGCTTTTGTCAGAATGTCATGCAGTTCCATCCTTCGGAATAACTTTGCCGCAAGGATTTGCTCATGAAGATCATCACATTACACACAATGTAAAGACTGGTAAATGCTACCATAATTACTCATCCCATCCAATCCATTTAAGAGACGGTAAGGCCAGTTCATCCTTCACTGAATAGTAGCAGAAGATGACAATGGAGTTTGAATCCTATAACTCAGCCAAGACAACCACAGGCATTTCTACTCGACACTGAACCACATACAGTATGCTAAACAGAATTCAAAAACAGGGAAACTGCTCCACTTTGTTCTCACAATTGAATTAAAATTTCAACAAATTGAAAACATCTAAACCCAGTCACTTAGGTCACTTTGCATCATAATACAGTACAAGTGGAAACTCCATTTGTTCACATTTCTGGAAAACATATCAGATGACCTGCCATCTCCTTTGACATCACTTTTATTGCAAGGGTTTCGGAGCCTAACAGGAGCATAATCTTGTTAGAATTTACAAAGGATTGAGGAGGCCCCACCCTGATGAATACATCCCATATTAGTCTCCATATTTAAAGTATTATTTGAAGAATACTTGCATATGGAGGGAGTTCAGAGATGGTTCACTAGCTTGATTCCCAAGATGAACGTGTGGCCTTAACGGGTAAGGTTGAGCAGAATAAGCTGATATACTCATTGCCGTTTTGAAGAATTAAGGGGAATCGTTATGAAGCACAAGATTCTGAGGAGGGTTGACAGTATTGATGCTAAGGGAAGGGGACACAGTCTAAAAATGAGGTGTCTCCCAAGAGACCAGCTGAAAGTTCTTCTCTCAGAGCATCATTAATCTTTTGATTTTGCACTAAATGGGGAGTTAAGGTTGTTATGAGGTTTTTTTTAGATTACTTACAGTGTGGAAACAGGCCCTTCGGCCCAACAAGTCCACACCGACCCGCCGAAGCGCAACCCACCCATACATATACCCCTTACCTAACACTACGGGCAATTTAGCATGGCCAATTCACCTGACCCGCACATCTTTGTGACTGTGGGAGGAAACCGGAGCACCCGGAGGAAACCCACGCAGACACGGGGAGAACGTGCAAACTCCACACAGTCAGTCGCCTGAGGCGGGAATTGAACCCAGGTCCCTGGCGCTGTGAGGCAGCAGTGCTAACCACTGTGCAAGGAGAAGAACAAGTAGAAGATGGTGTAAGGCTACATCAGATCTTCCATGGTCTTGAAGAAACTTCATGGGTCAAGTTGCTACTCTCACTATTTCTCATGATCTGTTAAACTCATTCCTGCTATCTGTTGACTGACTTCATGAACCTCCACGATTCCCACATCAACTGCAAAATGCACAGACTCTTCATTTCCTGCCGACTTCCTTGACCAGAGTACACAAAGCACACTGTACCTCATGAACCACTGCTGTCCATGCAGCATCCAAAATGCTGTAAGGAGGGGAATTCCAGGATTTTAACACTGTGAACATTGATAACAATTTGAGCTAACAATTTGAACAAATCAAAATGGTAAGTAGTGGCACTTGAAGGTGGTGGTGTTCCCACACATCTGCTGCCCTTGCCTTTCTAGATTGGTCTCAAATTGGAAGGATTCTTGGTGAACCCTTGTCCTTGAATCTCTCTCCATCTAGGAGTTCCCTTCTAAATCATTAAAACCACAATAAAATCACATCAGCTCCAATATTCCAGAGAATATAAATTTTATCAGCTTTTCTTGTAACCTAACCCTTTAGAGTCTTTCTAGTAAATATGGCCTTCCAAGGCTGAAGCCTGTACAAGGTTGGGTATTTGGCTAAAGAAACAGCATTTAGCAAAACCCAGGACTTTGCTCCCATTCAGACACAAAGGGAGGCAAATGAGCAAGTGGCCAGCAAACAAATTCAGAACAGAGACGTGGAGAGCAAAACTACAGCCTAGCCTTGTGAACTAGCTAACTTGTTTTAATTCAGAAACTCGAATAGTTCCATCAAGTGACAATTCAAACTTTAGATGCTCAGTGAATAAATCTTTAATATTCAGTCAGTCAATCTAATGGAAAATTTCAAATAGGGCTTTGGTGAATTGCTCATCAGGACAAGATGCTGGAATATATAATGATGGTATTTCCACAATTTTCTCCATTCAAGTTCCAACATGGGGGTCAGCAAAGGAAACACAATTATGCAAGAGTGTTGAATGAGATTACATTTGTTCATCATCTTTGAATTGAAAACATCAACAGTTGCCAAGCAAACAGACTGACATCATCACTGCAGATATTTCTGTTTCCATACTTATTAAACTTAAGTATGAAAGAAAAGGCCTATTTAATAATGGGGAACTATTTGGAATGGTTTTCTGATTGGCTTGGAGGGCAACTTGCAGGTGGTGAGGTTCCCAAGCATCTGCTGCCCTTGTCATAGAGTCATAGAGATGTACAGCAAAGAAAGAAACCCTTCGGTCCAATTCTTCCATGGCAACCAGATATCCTAAATTAATCTAGTTCCATTTCCCAGCACTTGGCACATATCCCTCTAAACCCTTCCTATTCATATACCCATCCAGATGCCTTTTAAATGTTGTAATTTTACCAGTCTCCGTCACTTCCTCTGGCAGCTTATTCCATTATGCACAACCCTCTGCATTAAAAAATTGTCCCTTAGGTCTCTTTAAAATCTACCCCCTCTCACCTTAAACCAATGCCCTCTAGTTCTGGACTCCTCCACCATGTCTATTTACCCTATCCGTGCCCCTCATCATTTTATAAACTTCTATAAGGTCACCCTTCAGCCTCAGATGCTCCAGGGAAAACAGCCCCAGCCTATTTAACCTCTCCCTATAGCTCAAATCCTCTAACCCTGGCAACATCCTTGTAAATCTTTTCTGAACAATTTCAAGTTTCACAACACCAGGTTATAGTTCAACAAGTTTATTTAGAAGTGCTAGCTTTCGGAGCGCTGCTCCTTCATCAGGTAGCTGTGGAACAGGATCATAAGACACAGAATTTATAGCAAAAGATGAGTGTCGTGCAATCGATGTGATATATTGAAAGAAACCCAGATTGCTGTTAAGTCTTTCATCTTTTACAATGGGTTGCAGGTTTTGGTTCCATTCTAATCCATTTGAAACCTGAAACCCATTCTAAAAGATGAAAGACTTAACAGCAATCTAGGTTTGTTCAATATATTGTATCAGTTGCATGACACTGTGATCTTTTGTTATAAATTCTGTGTCTTATGATCCTGCCCCACAGCTACCTGATGAAGGAGCAGCATTCTGAAAGCTAGTACTTCCAAATAAAACTGTTGGACTATAACCTGGTCTTGTGTGATTTGTAACTTTGTCCACCCCAGTCCAACTCCAGCACCTCCACATCAAAGTTTCCCAACATCCTTCCTATAGAAGAGAATAGAATTGCAATATTCCAAAAATGGCCTAACCAATGTCCTGTACAGCCACAACATGACCTCCTAACTCCTATACACAATGTTGAGGGTTTGGAAAGTGCCCTCTCAGGATCTTTGGCAAATTTCTGCTGCTGATGATGGCGGCTGGTGGAATGACTAAATGTTGGTGGATGTGGTGCCCATCAAGTGGTCTGCATTGCTGCGGATGGTGTCAAGCATCTTGAGTGTTATTGGAGCTGCACCCATGCAGATAAATGGGGAGTACTCCATCACACTCCTGACTTGTGCCTTGACTTTAGAAGCCAGGACATGAGTTGTGATGCTACATGGTTAAAATAGATAGCCTGTGTGATCTAGTGGATGGATATGGGGCACAAACTTCAGCTCAGCTTAGTCATAGAGTCATAGAGATGTACAGCATGGAAACAGACCCTTCGGTCCAACCTGTCCACGCCGACCAGATATCCCAACCCAATCTAGTCCCACCTGCCAGCACTCGGCCATATCCCTCCAAACCCTTCCTATTCATTTACCCATCCAAATGGCTCTTAAATGTTGCAATTGTACCAGCCTCCACCACATCCACTGGCAGCTCATTCCATACATGTACCACCCTCTGCGTGAAAAAGTTGTCCCTTAGGTCTCTTTTAAATCTTTCCCCTCTCACCTATGCCCCCTAGTTCTGGACTCCTCGGTCCCAGGGAAAAGACTTTGTCTATTTATCCTATCCATGCCCTCATAATTTTGTAAACCTCTATAAGGTCACCTCTCAGCCTCCGACGCTCCAAGCAAAACAACCCCAGCCTGTTCAGCCTCTCTCTATAGCTCAAATTCTCCAACCCTGGCAACATCCTTGTAAATTTTTCTGAACCCTTTCAAGTTTCACAACATCTTTCCGATAGGAAGGAGACCAGAATTGCACGCAATATTCCAGCAGTGGCCTAACCAATGTCCTGTACAGCCACAACATGACCTCCCAACTCCTGTACTCAATACTCTGACCAATTAAAGGAAAGCATACCAAACATGTTCTTCACTATCCTATCTATCTGCGACTCCACTTTCAAGGAGCTATGAACCTGCACTCCAAGGTCTCTTTGTTCAGCAACACTCCTTCGGACCTTACCATTAAGTGTATAAGTCCTGCTAAGATTTGCTTTTCCAAAATGCAGCACCTCGCATTTATCTTGAATGAAAAAATGAAACTGAAAACAAGTCAATTTGAATAGAAAAATCGGGTGGAATTAAATTTGTGGCAAGGATTTGGAGGCTGGGGCAATGGCCAAAAATGATGCTGTTTGTACTCCAGAAGTTTAAATGCAGGAAGATGCAGCTTATCCAAGACATCATTTGAGATTCATTTTATTTTGTTCAGTTCAAGCCAGTTCCCTAGTTAGTTAACTCAAACTGGAATAGTTAGTTTCTCTATTGGAAGTACTTCAGCTTTCTCTATAATTAGATGCAAATAAATAGCTACAATGAAGCCTGAGCCATAAATTAGAATATATTAAATCCTCACATGACCAGCAGACAGCTTTGGGCTTTTTTAGTGCATTGATTCATGTGCACATTGTAATTTGAATTCAGTTTATTGGCAGCTAAACCTTAGATCCTGTTAAAGTTGAAAACAGTCAAAACGTTTGCATTATTATTGAGTTGTGATTAATAAATCAGAAGAGTACATCACTATTGGAAAGTTTTGGCTGCAGATTGTACATCATCTACAAGATTATTTATCTAGTGGTACACAGTGGTAATATGGGCAGCATTTCAAGTGACCTTGCGCTCACTAGACATGCTCGTGTGTTTCCCAGCTGGGCTCACTAGTGAAGGACGGCTCATTTTGCAGCTCCCTATCCCAAACAGACTTCCCTGTTCCATTTGTGTCAGCCACTCATCAACTTTACCAGGGTATGCAGGGAAGTTCACAGTTTGATCTCAGGCCTGTACGGAGTTGAGCTAATCCTAGCTGAAGATGGACTTAAGGGGAAGCTGGATTTGAGGGTTAGAGAAATAGATAGTTATATCAATGACATCAGGTGAAGATGAAAGGAGGACTGTGTGGATCATAAACACAACTGCTAACCAAATGGGTTGAATGATGTGTTTTGCAAACTTCAATGGTAGTACCATTAAAAATGACCACAGTGGCCCATTGTGGCAAAAACAAGTCACATGATGCCCAAAGTCCTACGTTCCATACCCACAACTCAACATTCTCTCATTTCCACCTAGCCTGCCTCAGAAATTAGCAAAATCTCCTCATACCTTCCCAATCTGGTCCACAGCCCACAGATAAAACATGGGTCTGAAGGTGGAGTATTTGAAAGGTTCTTCCACCTCTGTGCACCCGACCCATGAATGAAAATAGTGCCACAGTGTAGGGACTGCTCAGCTTTTGAAATCAACTGTACATTCAGTGACAATACAATGTGTTGTCCCTCAGGCAGGAAAATAAGGAGTGTGACTAACTAAAGACACAGCTCCAGAGGATGAAATTGTCAGTTCTCTTACACACAGGCATTTCAAATATGACAAAATAATTGACTGTGCAAATAATCATTGCATACTTTTTGATCAACACTCTATATCACTGCTCATCACAAAAGTAATTCATTTGGGTTTAATTCACAATAAAATGCAACCTCATCTCATTTACCAGAGGTCTTGTTTCCTATTCATGTGTATAATGTACTCAGTGGAATTCAGAGCTTCAATCAACAGCTTTTCCAAAGATTTTCTCAATTTTATTACAAGAAAACAAACTGTACATACAATACTGATTCCTATTCTCTTTTTAATTGTGTGATTTACTACTAATTTTTGATTGAATTTTTGACCACCTTAAATTCTCTTTGAGAAGAAAGCTGTCTCCATTCATGCCTTCAGTGATTTCAATATGGTACAAAGTGAGTGTTCTAATGCATAAATCACTTCACAGCCATCAATGACATATAGTGGCAGGAACTGATCCATTTGAGTTGATAATCAGCAGGGTGACAATCACCTCAATCATCCAATCTTCAATGACCTTAAGTCACTGACCGAAACATCCTCAGCATGTGTTCGAAAGACAACAAGAGCTGGCATTTGAAAGGTCCACTCTTCAAAGAATCTCTCTCCAAAACCTAAAAAACCGCACTCTTCACAAAAGGTTAACATATTCAAACTGGGTACCTGATGGAATCCAACACTTAAAATAGAATCTTGTTAGACCCTCGAAGGCCAATTTTTGAGGCAGGACTGGTAGGAGAATCGGAAAGGTCAGCATCAGGTTCAGACTGACACCTTCCTGACTCCAGGCAATCTTGCTGGAGGTGGACAAGCATATGCAAGCTGCTACCACCCTGGCAACAATGAGTAGTCAATAATGACCAATTCTGTCTACATTTGGGGGAGACAGAGAGAACACCACTAGGATATTCCAGGGGGGCAGAGGAGGCCTCTTCCTGGGCATCAAACTTGGCAAGAGCTGGTTGAGATGGCCTTCAGATGGCAGACTGGGTGACGAATTCAAAGTTGAATTTTAAATTGTTTAATCTTTCCTTAACACAGAGGTCTTTGCTGACTCCCAGTTGAAGTGGTTTAGATGAGCCTTTGAACATTTGCTTTTTAAAATCAGATAGATTTGTCCTATGCCTTATCAGTGATGACATCAGCACAATGAAACTCTAGTTATCAGTTGCTAGTGCTGCTAACTAGATCATTAATAAGAATAAATAACTGGCTGAAAGTCTTCCCTGGTGCAATTCTTAATTAATTCAAAATAATTACTTTTATTTGTTCTAATTAGCTTCTGTTGTATTTTCATCTAGAAAATGTTAGTTTACCTTGCCTGGTGATCCTATTATTGTTGTTTCTATAAAATCATCTTATTATATACATTATTTCCTTTCTGCTGTCACAAATACATTTTCCAAGTCTACTCTTCTCTTTATCCATTGTCCTGCAGATTTTTCTTTTTTTGATACTTTTTTTTAGAAAGTCATTATTATTACAAATAATATTAATTCCTACAATGAACATGACTACAATTCAAGTATCTTTTCCAGCTATTTCTCTCATTTTGCTCAAATGTAGGATTTACTTTTAATTCCAGATTCAGAAATACATAGTTTTTGGGCAAGTTAATTAATTGCAATTTTAGGCACACTTAATCCAACTGCTGTCCTTACAATGTGCTGTGTCATATGTCCAATGAAGATTTAGAAAACTGTAAGGGTCCTTTCACTCTTGTCATGTAACAGACAGAATCCACTCTCTTGTTATGTGCCTTATTAGGGCCCTCCTTATAGTGACAGGCAAGGAACCTCTGCAGCAGGTTCATTTAAATGAACACATCATCGTGAATCCTGTCATTGTTTAGATGTCATCCTGGGGCCTACTTGGCACACAGGAGAAAGGTGTTTGTGCTGCTACATATCTGAAGGATACCTAATACTGCTTTGCTTCATAGAACTGCTACAACCAAAGAAAACTCGTGACATTATCTGAAGAAATTATCTGACAGGCTTCTTCAGTTTCACTTTTATTTACATTGATTCTCAAAATGTCACGTTTGCCAAATAAAAAGACGCAGAAAGTCTTCATGCATGATATAAAGTGATAAAATCACAAACTGTGGGTAGTAATGCTGTAATGTTTGAATTCAATATTTTGAATTGATTTTGATCCAAAGTTTGCAGACTTGTTGGTATAAGTTTCAAAAAGGCTTGGCAGTTTCTCAAGATTATTCTGTCGTGCTTTCCTAGATAATTTCTTCTCCCTCAGTTCCATTAATAATTGTTCTTCAATTCTTTACTCCATATTGTTTACTAATGGAACTGTTTTGTGGTTGAGGATGGGAAAATAATTATTAAAGGAGCAGAATAGGACTGTATTATTGACATCTGAGATCAGCCAAGATTGAAATGAATGGTGCAAGAGTCTTCAGGGAATAAATGGTCTGCTTTTGATCTCATGATCCCTCATCCTCAGTATCACTCCAGAGGGCAATGATTACATGAATTAATAATTAAACTGTGATTTAAGCTGTTGGTCAAGCAATATTGGGGAGGTGGAAAATTTTAAAGAATATTCTTCCTCTGGCACAGTATAGAGACTGGGAATCTACCATTTTTGTTATAATGCAAGGTATACGCAGAGGGGGCATGGAGACACTACATTTTTGTGTCTCTTTCTAAGTCTCAGAACTTGTTTATGCACGCAGAGAATAGTTCAGTTTCACCCCAGTTTGTTAAGCAAAAGGCAATGGGCACTAAAACAATGTCTCCTCACTTGACAAACTGTTTTCAGGCATAATCACAAATCTGCAAGAGCAGGTTTAGATTGCATATATGCAGCAGCAGCTGGGGATGAGATATCACACACAGTTTGCACTTCTGAAAGAGATATTATGCATGTGAGACTAAGATCATTAACCACTACTAATCCCAGATTCTGGAGTTGTTCAATACCTCTTATACAACTGAGTTTCAAAATACTACTTCAAGCACTCTGGCATCTTCCCCCTTACGAGACGTGCTATCTTTTGTTAAAACGGCTTGATTTCTGGAAAGGCATCTGATCAGAGGAAGTTGTATTTTTTAGTTAAGTTTTGCGATAAATCATTTGATACTTAAAACAGCTTGTGATGGGGGTGAAAACTAAAATCATGGAGGAAGTGGATGGATTGTGGTCAAGTGTCATCTCAAAAGTAATCTCTTAACCGTTGCAATACTCTTGAATTAATCCTCAAAAAAGAGCATCACATTTGAAAGGATTTCCTTCAACTTGATCAAGTAGGAGCAGCATTAATATTAGTAACATAGGAGGAGTCGTAGGAATAGTAATATTCCTTTTGTGCAGAACTTCAATCTTTTGAAAACCAAAATTAAGTTGCATATTCAAAATGTTCATCTTTGCAGCTGCATTGAAAAACAAAATCCACTCATCTTCCAGGATGGAGTGATCCTGTGGCTCTTTTTTTAAAGTAACATTTCAATGCATTTTTACCATCTAGTAATGTACAAACTTGTCTAGTTTTGCATTTATGTTGCCATATATAGCTCACATCTTTATAATGCCTCTACCACAGTTAACTCGCCAAGACACAAGAAACATTTGCAGAAACAAGCACTCTGTCTGCTGGGGCAGATTGTGCCTGTTGTATTGTCACACCAACCAAATTAGAAACAAAGGTACTTACGGTAGCAGGTATCTTTCTTTTCCTCATATCCTGGTTTGCAGACACATCGTCCAATAGGCACCAACCATCCTCCATCAGCACTGCAGTGCATCTTAGGTACATCGTACTCCTCAGAATTATTCACACAGGAGCCTCGGACCTCCACCAAGGAGGAGTCTCCCTCAGTCACCTTGTCGGGAAACTCTGCCAGGTTACGAATTGTTAACGGGCACTTTTTATAGTAGACCCGCACTGATACCAAAGCGATGCAGGCCCCCACATCCTGAAAGGCAAGGTAAAAGCCTTTCTTTGTTAGGGATCCAATATCTCGTACCTCAGTGTTTAATTTCATCACCCTATCTCCAACATCCACCTGGGTGAAACTCTCATCAGCAGCAATCGTGTCAATCTTTATGTATTGAGTCTCCTTAATATACCACAAGTTGTTGTTGTTAGACTCATAATAATAGATGTTAAAGGTCTCCTTGCATGTTCCTGGGACACCTGGCAGACTGTTGCAGTCTCTGAGCGTAAATTTGATCTCAATATAAATGCGATGGGCTCCATCCCGAGGAATCCAACTAGTCCGCAGCCAATTGTTCTGATAGGCTTCCATGACATTACAGACTTGGTACGTTCGCATTGGAGTGTTCCTCTCATCCATAACACTGATTTCTTCCCACTGCAACCAAGAAAGCACAGCGATAAGATCTGTTAGTACCACAAATGCCAACCAAGTATACAGAATCCTTTATATTTTTCAACACACCACTTTGTTAATAAGATATTTCTGACAAAGCAAAATATTCATTTGGTACTTTATAGGAAGTCTGTGCAATAGATGCTAGCTTGACACATTTAAACTATAATAGATACCTTTATGTTTTACCTTAACTAATGAACCTTTACGTAGGTCAACCATGACAATGTAAACCAAATTCAAGCCAGGTTTGTTTTAGTCTTTGTGGTTAGGATTGTGGTAGAGGTGAATAAATAATCAGAATATTGCCTGAAATCACTACATGTTTCATTGAAATACAAATGATTGCCTGACTTGGAGTTTGGAAATCCTCCATAACTTTGATATAAAGGATAACCCAATTGTTCATGCTTAAAGGGTAATTGTGACTGCTTAAAGACAGATGCCAAAGAACATGACTGTAACAATGTAATGTTGGCATTGGTTTTACTGCTGGACCTATGCACCACATAAAAGTATCCAGTATTAGCGCACACATTTCAATCACATGCACATGTTATTCCACATGTTTCCAATTATTCTCATCCCAGCAATGCAAATACAACCATATCCCATCACAACTAAAAAGCCTTCCATATCTAGACTGTTTCTGGCATAGATTCAGTAAAATGATCATGGAAGCAATGCACTTTATAGAATCAGGCACCTGAATGCAGAAACAATTAAGTCTGATTATTACATCTATTTTCAAGCAATAAAGTCCGTTGCTGTTCACTCACAAAGGGACCAAGCTCTCACTACTACCATGTCGAGACCTCATCAGAATTGTAAAGGAAAGAAAGGCTGGCCACCTACTCGGTCAGAACAATTGGATGGGGGTGGGTGGACAAGAGAACAGTTGGATGGAGGTGGCTGGGGAAGAGAACAGTTGGATGGGGGTGGCTGGGGAATAGAACAATTTGATGCTAATTCCTGTCACAGATAAGACTCAGTGAGTTCGTTAACTATATGGCTCCTCACTTTTTAATTTAAAGGCATCTTTTTATGCCCAATTTCAAACAAAGTCTATCTGAAATGTTAGATTTTCTTTTACCCTTCAAATATTATGGGCTTAGTGCTTTTGGACCTTTTTCTAAAACTCTTCTGCTTTCTTCCTGAACCCAGAAGCTAATTCACACGTCCTGCAAACTCGCACTATAATTACTGCATGAGTCATGTACTATATTATTTTGAAAAGGGATGAGGTAAGACAAACCTCAAGTTGTGTCTGTGTTTTTAGAATTTTGGAAAGTATATATTCTCATTCCTTGTGTTCAGGTTCCTCCATGGTCATGGCCTAACCATCTCTGTAACCTCATTTAGCCCCAGCAGCGTTTAAAAAATCTGTATACCCCCCCAAATCCAACCTTCTGTCTTCCTTCAGTCTCTTACCTACCTGCTCAGCTCTCCACCAATGCTGCCTTTTTTCCATCTCTAAGCCCCAAACCCTAAAATTTCTTTCCCAAACCTCTCTTTCTCACCTCCCACTTTAAGGTGCTCTTTGAAAATGACCTCATCCATCAAGTTATTAGTCACCTGACCTAATGTCACTTTAAAACCTCATGGAACATTTCTGCTATTTGGTTTACAAGTGTATTTTGTTGGTATTCCGGAATTTATTCTGGAAGGAGTTTTCAGCAGTTTTATTTTTAAATTGCCTGCATACAGTTATTCTTTCACTGACATGATCTATTTGTAAAAAATAATCCTTCCCTTTGTTGAGACTCTCTTTTGACCCTACTTTGATTTCTGGTCAGATTAGGTTAGGTGGCCACCAAATTCCTTGGCTATGGTGGAAACATTCAATTATTCCATTGAAACCATTCAACTGACCAGTTGACGATATCCAGGAAAGGATGTGGAGGTTACAAATCTTCTTTCGAGAAAAATCAATTCCAAAATGACGTTGAGACTGTCCACACACACCAGTCATTTATCTAGCATCAATAATGTGACCTTGAAGCAGAATATTAGAATATCAACTTAGTATGGACTGTGTGCTCTCACTGCTCAAAGCTGACAGCAATTTATTACCTTCTGAAATGTGGGCCGAATTGGTAGAAATTTCTCTTCACCTGTCAAATTGCTAGCAGCTATTTTAAGAAAATACATGATTAATACATTACTCTGGAGATTTTGGTGAGTGAGAATTGTGCTTGGTCAGTAAGTACTGAGGATTATTAGTGTTAATTAATTTTTTTCATAAAAACAAGAATTCTTCTTGGAATTAAGATTTTTTTTCTTAAATTAAGAACAATTAGTAAAGGGCTAGAGACAGACTGGAGTGTCGAGCTCTGGCCAATGCACTATTCTACGTTGCAGAGTACACACAGATGCAACTAGAACAGCTGGCCAGCAGCTTTGAAATAGAGTATGAGAAGTGAAGGCCAGTGGTATTATCTCGAGATAAATCATGGAGGAGGACAGCTAGTCTGGCCTTTTTCCTTGGATGGGGGTGTCCAAAATTAGAAGGCATTGGTTTAAGGTGAGAGGGGAAAGATTCCAGAAAGGATCTTGGGGGTAACTTTTTTCATGCAGAGAGTGCTGTGTGTATGGAATGAGCTGCCAGAGATGGTGAAGACTGGTGCAATTACAACATTTAAAAGGCATCTGGATGAATATATGAATAGGAAGAGTTTAGAAGAATATATGCCAAATGATAGCAAATGTGACTAGGTCACATTGGGCGATCTAGTCAGTGCAGATGAGTTGGACCGAAGGGTCTGTTCCTGTGCTGCATGACTCTGACTCCATTTACCCTGAGACCCAGATACTTAATGCTCCGGGGACCCAATTTCAAATCTCGATGTTGAATTTGAATTCAATAAAAATCTGGAATTATGAGTCCAATGGTGAATCACTGTTGACTGTCAGGAAAAACCCATTTGGTTCATTAATGTCTGTGAGGGAAGAGGACTAATTTACCTGGTCCAGTTAACAGGTGATTCTAGACCCGCAGCAATGTGGTTGACTCTTAAATGCCCCACAATTAGGAATGCTGGCTTAGCCAGTGACCCCAAAATCCCAAGAATGATTTTATAAAAGTATATTCATAAAAAGCCAAAACACAAGCATTGCCTCCATTAATCTGTGACATATGGGAGCAAATAGTTATGAATATTGTCATTGTCATGACTCAATGGGATATTTCAGAGAAAATGCTGAAATAGTTTGTTTGAAAGCCCCTGCATGAAGCATGAGCAGTGCTAATGATACTTTGCAAACAAATCTTGAATATTTTTACCCGACCAGAGCATTTGTTACATCAAAAGACTTTGACTTTTATAAAAACACAAGAATGTCTCAACAACAATAAAGAAGCAGCTTGCATCTCTTTGTTGTGCAAAAAATAGCTGCAGGGAAACGCTCTGACAAACACCCCACACACAGTAAGAGAGGCACACTCATGCTTTCACTGCAGACCCTGCAATTATGATTTTATTAAAGTCCCTAAAACCAGGCTGGTGCTGTTGTAAATAAACATCAAGGATTATGTTCAACAGTGACTTACATTTTAGAGTTATTTTTATTTTAATTTGAGGGATTCTCCTATGGTTTCTTATCTTCCTGTCAGACCACTGCAATCCCAAAAGCTTCTTAGTAGAACACTATCCCAAATGATTGATTAGATTAGATTACTTACAGTGTGGAAACAGGCCCTTCGGCCCAACAAGTCCCCTGCTTTAGCAGAAATGTTCTTTTACTTGGAACTGGAAGGGAGTGAACTGGGGGTGTTGGTGGTAAAGTTCAGAATCAAACATTGCACCAAGGGCAGGAGCAAGGACACATGAATGGCCATCTCCTGAATCTAACCTACAACTTAGTTCCACAAGCCCAGAATGATAACTAGCTGACTCCGAGAATCAACATATCACATAGCACTTAAATGAAGGTACTGCAAATTATAAAGATAACATTTAAAATTAATTTTTTTCTTTGTAGAAGGTTGATAGCATGATTTTAAACTTACACAAGACAGTTTCCTACAGTTATTAAATAAGGATGTGCATTTCTTGTGAATAAAATGCGCTCTCAGTACTTCATGCAAGACAGTACAACAGAGCAAGCCAATTTCCAAATGTACAATACTTTAAGTGTTAGTTTCATTTTGAAAACATCTGACTTTTTACTCCTTCCTCCCAGTTCCCTCTTAGAAGCAGCTGGAAAATGCCTTGAAGGAGATTTATGGTAACATCTGATGTAAATGATGCATATATATCTTCAGTAAAACTGAATGCACTGGTTTTAATGTTCATACTTAATGCCAAGGTCACACTGGTGCTGAATGTTACAGCAGACACCCATTGGATGCAAAATCACGACTTAAAGATTTTCTTTAAGAATGTCTTTATGAAACCAGAAAGTGAAAAAATATTTCATTAGCAAATGAATGCCAGGAATTAATAGATTCAGAGATTTTTGGGTCAATCTTAAATGCTATTAATTTAATCAACATTGCAAAGTCTGGATTATAAGCAAATAAAATTAGATGATTTCATAAACGTTGATTTTGATATTAACAGCATTATCAAGGATGGTTCTGATTCCACAACGAGTTTAATTCAACATGTCTCTTCAAACCATGACAGAGATACATTATTACTTAAAACCAGAACCATAGTGACCTTCCAATTGCACTTTTTCAGGACTGCCATTATGACAATATTAATACAGGCAAACCAGTTTACCTATTGTCATGCTTAGTACCCTGTGACACAGGTATTCATCATGGATGGTAGTATGCAAATTTAATGACATCTTTAATAGGGCAATCACTACCATAAAACTGGCTGTACAAAGTCCTGTTTTAGACTTATTTATTTCTTTTTCCGAAGACCTGATCCTTTTTACGTTCCATAGGGTTAAAGTTACCTAGTGATGGCCACATATTTAGTTGGGCAATAATGCTAAAGAGGCAGTTTCGCATTAATCTCCTGCTCCATGCCAAACTTGATATTCCATTCTAATGAAATCATTTGCATTGAATATTGGATGGGGGTTCAATTGGCAGATGTTACAATGCTACTCGTTTGTCACTATTATCCAAGGTACATTTATACCTATTCTTGTCAAGATAGATAGTCGCAAAGATTCATTCATTCTTTACTGAGTCTAGTAAGTGGGAGTTGATTTATGGTTCCAGGTTTTGTGAATCTTGACTACATTAGGAAGAAATGCTGTTTTTTTGAATCCTAACGTGTCAAAATGAGATATATCTACAGACACACGGTGGCACAACCATTATTTTAAAACAATAGTATCGCCCATGGCTTGTCTGCAGCAGGGAATGATCTACAGACCTATTAGGAGTCCTGCAGAGAAGCTATTGGTAACAGATCTTTTTAAAAATTGCATTACAAGTGAAGCAGGACTAAATATTCTCTCAGGAATGCCGATGCACAGTTCAAGGACAGAATTAAGACATACTCCAGCACAGAAATGCAAGTGCTGAACATACACTGGGGTTGGTTATGATTAATCTAACAAATAAAACTCAACTTCTCAACAATGCAAGTTTTTTTTAGAACACGGCAAGACAGGACACTGGGAACTGTCAGTAGTAACAGACAGATCCCTCATATTGTTTAAAAATATAGATTGAAACTGGACCCATGTTGATTATAATCTGTGTCAGCCCCAAAAAAGCCCTCCTAGTAGCTGAAGAATATTTGAGGAGATCTCAGTGCTCACTCGAACATATTCACAACCATAAAACTCATGTCATGGATTCCACAAGCCCAGGAAAAGGCAAGTGTCAACCAACAAAAACCCTCAGTTACAACACTTAGGCAAAGTTCCATTCTAAATATCGCTGAAATCTTAAGCTTAGGCTGCAATCTTAATATTTGTCCATGTTATAAACAGAAGAAGAATGTGTTAAGCCATGAAAAGGGAGGAAAGAAAAGGGAGCCATAAAATTAAGCAAACCCAAAGTGGGACATGATGGTCTGGTCATATTACTATTAGACTAGAAACCCAGAGACCCAGGTAAGTTTCGTTGGAGTTCGAATCCAAGAAATTTCAATATAATAAAGAATATCACTGGAATTAAAACATGACTGTGAAAGCATTGTCAGAGAAAAAGACAAATATTCCTGTCCTTTAAGGAAGGAACATACTGTTGCTACCTGGTCTCGCGTAAATGTTACTCCAGATCCACACCAAAGGAAGCAGGCAACAAAGAATTAGGAGGAATTAAAGGAGCCATAACATGTCCCTGGCAAGTAGGATTAAGGAGAATTCAAAATATTTTTATGTTATATTAGGAGCAGAAAGGTAGCTCAGGAAAGGGTCAGCTTACTCAAGGACAAAGGCAGGAATTTATGCATGAAGCTAGAGTAAGTGGGTGAGGTCCTGAATGAGTACTTCACATTCTTTTAACTGAGGAGGACATTGATAATGGTATGATTAAGGAGAAGTATGTTGATATTCTAGGACATTACACGATTAAAAAGATGATGGTGTTGGGTGTCTTTAAAAACATTAGAGTAGATAAGTCCCAGAGCCTGATCAGATCTATCCTAGGACGCTGAGGGAGATGAGAGAGAACACTGCTGGAGCCTTGACAGAGATCTTTGCATCCTCTTTAGACGGGGGCAAGATCCCAGTATGCTGGAGAAAAGGCAATGTTGTTCCTTTGTTTAAGAAGGACAACGGAGGTACTCCAGGAAATTGTAGGCCTGTGAGCCTTATTTCACTGGTAGGGAAATTATTGGAAAAGATTCTTAATGACAGGATTTACTCACACTTGGAAAGGAACAAACGTATTAGGGCTAGTCAGCATTGCTGTGTGGGGAGGTTGGTGGAGCTTTTGTCTCACAAATTTGATTAAGTTTTTCAAGGAAGTGACAAAGATAATTGATAAAAGCAGGACAATGGATGTTGTCTACATAGACATTACTAAAAGGATTTGACAAAGCACCTTATGATAGGGTGGTCCAGAAGATGAAGTCATATGGGATCCATGGTGAGTTGGTAAATTGGGTACAAATTTGGCTTGGCCCATAGAAGATGGAGGATAGTTGTAGAGGAGAGTTTTTTCTGATGGGAGATCCTGGGCTGCAAGTCGACAGTTCCCTGAAAGCAGCAGCACAAGTGGATAAGTTGGTCAAGGCAGCATATGGCAACCTTCCTTCATCGGTTGACACACCAAGTACAAGTCATGTTGCTGGTGTGTAAATATTTAATGAGGTCACATTTGTGGTATCTGTGTACAATTCTGGTCACCGCACCATAGGAAGGATACGGAAGCGTTGGAGGGATGTAAAAGATACTTTTCAGGATGCTGCCTGGATTGGAGTGTATTAGCTATAAGGAAAGGTTGGATAAACTTGGACTATTTTCGCTAACGGGTCAGAGGCTGTGGGGTGATATGATAAAAGGATACTAAATTATGAGAGACATGGATGGGTGGATGGTTAGAGATGAAAATGTGTTGTCTGGATGCTGCCTGACCTGCTGCACTTTTCCAGCAAGACATTTTCAGCTCTGATCTCCAGCATCTGCAGTCTTCACTTTCTCCTGGATGGTTAGAGAGTCTTTTTCCCAGGGCGGAAATGTCAAATACTGGGAGACATAGGTTTAAGGTGAGAGGGGAAATTTTTAAAGGAGACAAACAGGGCAGGTTTGTCTTTTACACAGAGCGTGGTCTGTGCCTAGAAAATGCTGCCAGAGGACATGATAGAAGCAGGTATGATAGCAATGTTCAAGAGGAAATTAGGCAAACATAAGAACTGTCAGGGAATAGCAGGATATGGACCATGTGCAGGCAAGTGGGATTAGTTCAGAATGGTATCATGGCCATATGGATACGGTGAGCCGAAGGCCCAATTCCTGTGCTGTACTCTTCGAATGTCTACGTAATTTCTCTCTGAAATAACCTAGCAAGGCACTCAGTTATAACAATTGCTAGAAAGTTTCAAAACAAAACAGACAGAAACTAGATGGACCATTTGACATCAGAAACAGGAAACATAGCCCGATCAACCCTGCAAAGTCCTCTTTACTAACATCTGAGGGCTAGTGCTAAAGTTGGGAGAACTGTTTAGGGTGTAGGTTTGCTCGCTGAGCTGTAGGTTTGATATCCAGATGTTTCATTACCTGGATAGGTAACATCATCAGTGGCAACCTCCAAGTGAAGCAAAGCTGTTGTCTCCTGCTTTCTATTTATACGTTAGTCCTGGATGGGGTTCCTGGGGTTTGTGGTGATGTCATTTCCTGTTCATTTTCTGAGGGGTTGATAGATGGTATCTCGATCTATGTGTTTGTTTATGGCGTTGTGGTTGGAGTGCCAGGCCTTTAGGAATTCTCTGGCATGTCTTTGCTTAGCCTGTCCCAGGATAAATGTGCTGTTACAGTTCTTGCAAGTTATTTTGTAAATTACATTAGTTTTCTTGTTGTTATTTACAAAATACCTCGCAAGAACTGTAACAAACACTACATTGGACAAACAGGCAGAAAACTAGCCACCAGGATACATGAACATCAACTAGCCACAAAACAACATGACCAACTCTCACTAGTATCCTTACATACAGATGAGGAAGGACACCATATCCATCCTAGGACAAGTCAAACAGAGACATATACGAGAATTCCTAGAAGCATGACATTCCAACTGGAACTCTATCAACAAACACATTGACTTGAATCCCATTTACCACACAATGAGGAAAGTGATGTCACCACAGGAAATTATGTCACCAATGCAAGGAAACCTAAACACATAAATAGAAAGCGGGCCATACCACCAGTGCTTCATCCGGAGGCTTACTGATGATGTTACCCAGTATGGGGACGAAACATCGGAAAATGAACCCTCTAGCTCAGCGAGCAAACCCACATCCAGAACCTCAACCTGAGCTACTAATCTTCTCAAAATTCACTTACAGGCAATGTCCCAGATGCCACCATTGCCAACTCTGAATATGTCCTGTCCCACCGGCAGGACCAATCCAGCAGAGGTGGCAGCACAGTGGTATACAGATAAGAGAGAGTTGCTCTGGAAGTCCTCAACATTGACTTTGTAGGTATCAAAGTCAAACAAGGGCAAGGAAGCCTCCTACTGATTATCCTGTACCATCCACCCCCTGATGAACACTCGACACTCCTCTATGTTAATCATCACATGGAGGAGGCACTCCAAGTGGCAAGAGTACAGAAGCGCCACACATTGAGCTGTTAGACCTAAAGGACACAGTTTCTTGACCATGACACAGGTGGTGGCGTTGAAGGAATTAACAAAAAAAAACAAAAGCATAAAAAAAAACTTACTTGAACACATTCTCACCAACCTGCTAACTGCAGATGCATCAGTCTCTCCCTATAGCTCAAACTGTCCAGTCCCAGCAACATCCTTGTAAATCTTTTCTGCATTCTCTCACGTTAACGACATCTTTCCTATAAAAGGGTGATCAGAACTGTATGCAGTAAACCAAAAGCAACCTCACCAATGCACTGTACAGCAGCAACTCAACATCCCAATGCCTATATTCAAAGTTCTGACCAATGAAAGCAACTGTGCCAAACGCCTTTTTCACCATCCTGTCTACCTGCGATTCCACCTTCAAGGAACTATGTACCCGCACCCCTAGGTCTCTGTTCTTCAGCAGGGCCTTACCATTAAGTGTATAAGTCCTGTCCTGGTCTGCCTTACCAAAATGTAACACCTCACATTTATCTAAATCAAACCTCACCTGTCACTTCTTGGTGATTTACTAACTATGCCACCTATATTCACATTTAATCATTTATTTAAATGATGAAAAGCAGTGAACTATGCATGTGACCTAGCCTTATAAAGCAATCTACCGTGTGGAACCTTGGCAATAGCTTTGCTGAAGTCCATATAGACAGCATTTACCATTCTGCCTTCATCAGTCTACTTTGTCACGTCTTCAAAACACTCAATCAAGCTAGTGGGACACAATTTCCCATACAATAACCAATGTTCATTATCCCTAATTAGTCGTCACCTCTCCAAATGCATGTAAATCTTATCCTTCAGAATATCCCCCATCACCTTTCCCACCATTGATGTAAGGCTCATCGATGTATAGTTCCCTGGCTTTTCCTTACAGCCTTTCTTAAATAATGTCACCACATTAGACAACTTCCAGTATTTTGGTACATCACCTGTGGCTGTTGATGATACAAATATCTCAGCAAGGGGCCCAGGAATCTCTTCCCTAGCTTCCCGGAAATTTCTTAGAAACACATATTGTGTGACACTATGACCAAGCTAAACAGGATAGACTTCAACAGATTGAGCTGCTTAAGAATAATGCACCATCTGCAGCAGATTTGTACACAATCTGCAACTTCGTGACCTGACATATTCTACCACCCACCCACCCGCCCAGTCACTCTTTCATTGACCAAGGTTAATCCCCTGGTTTGGTGGCAATGAAGAGTACAGGAGAACATGCCAGGGACAGCACCAGGCATATCTGTAAGAGGCAGCAACCTTAGTGCTACAAAAAGATTAGTCATAAACAACAAGTGATAGACACAGTTGAGAAATTCTACAAACAATGGCTTGCATGTAATCTCTGGAGTCTTGCCACATCTTGACATGATTGATGGTGGACAATTAAATAGCTTGCTGAATGAGGAGGCTCTACATATATTCCCATCCTCAAAAACAGAGCGACCCAGTACTTCAGTGCAAACAGACTAAGCTGAAGTATTTCCAATTACTTTCAACCAAAACTGTCGAATGAGTGTTCCATCTCTGCCTCCACCAGAAGTTCTAGCATCACGAAAGAACGTTTTCAGCCACAAAAGCAGAAATTGCTGGTGAAACTCAGCAGGTCTGGTAGGAACAGTGGAGAGAAAGCAGAGTCAACGTTTCAGGTCCAATGACCCCGAAGAATTACAAGGTAAAGATTACTTAACTATCTACATCATTTTCCACATCATTACAAAGTCCAATGTAAGTGAACACAATTTCAATCTTTCACTATTTTATAATCAAAACAGCCTATGTCCACACTTTTTTGCAGTATAGCAACTAAACTTGAGTCTATCTGGGCAAGTAAAGGATATTAAACAGGAATTTAATCTTGTCACCATCTTCCACATGCTTTCCAAAATTTTAATACCCCCAAGATATTAAGGGATTGAAGCAGCAATATTCTAACTAAGACATTAGCAAGGTCTTATATATCGACAAAATTTAGCACTTGTCTGAACCTTATCCATTTGTGCAACACAGCCATGAATGAGAAGGAAAGAAATGCAAGGTCCTTTGTCATACTAAACATCTAACCAGCCACTTGCCATATATCTAAATATGTACTAAATTCAGGAAGAGCAGGTCTATAGAGTGCAACTGCAGCAGACATCTGAAAAATGAAGGCATTGAGAAAACTAAAATGACTTGCATTTATCTTGCACTTTTGAAAAGCTACTGTGTACAGCAGGATGCACAACAAACTGCCACAAACTGCAATTTCATCATTTGTTTTTACGATGTTAATTTAAGGGAAAAATATTGCTAAAGTGACTGCTCTTCTTCAAAGCGGTTCCATGAGAATTTTTACTTCCACCTGAAAGAAAGTACAGGTTGTTCTACTATAACGTGCATTATGTTAATGCGAATTCGCTATAACACGATTGGTGAATTCGGGACACTGTTTCTAAAGCATGAGCTTTAAAAGTGTATTGGTTATAATGTGATCCTGGCTTATTAGTTTAAATGGTGCTGCTATTACACGATTTTCTCATAACACGGGGTCGCACGAGAACAGAACTAACGCGTTATAGCAAAAATGACTGTGTAGGGCTTTTATTAGCCGAAGGCCAGCACCTCTGACCATACAGCCACAACACTGCACTGGAACATCAGCCTCGATTGGCTTTGGACCTTCCAACTCAAAAGGCAAGAGCACAACCAACTAAGCCACAGCTGACAGCTTCATTAAAAGTCTGTACAGAAATGGGTTCACTGGTTCTTAACTTTGGAGTATGGTGAACTCAGATCATTCTTACCAGTGTGCAGTAATAGTATGGATGGTAACAGACATTGAGATACTTAATGATTGGCTTTTAATATTTTTTAGACTGATTGAAATGAGAAGCAGTAAAAAGACCAGTTTCTTCATTCAGTACACTCAAAAGTCAATATGTGCTGTTTATAAGTAACACTGAACAATTCAAATCCAGACATTTCCTCCAACCCCCTGCTGCTTAATTGTCTTACTGTCAGACAGCCTCTGTTTCTGACTTATTGAAATTAGACAAAGCAAAAGGGGAACATTGTTGGAATTGTACTTTAGCTTTGGATGCTGAAGGGGGAAGCTAAGATTGAAAACTGCAGTGGCAGCTCAATATTATTATGTAACTGCTGCTGCACTTGTCAACCTTTGATGCCTACTCAGTAAATGATTATTTATCTTCTCAATGTCTGGAGATCCATTGCAACAATAGCCTTCAGTGGAAGCAAGCCAAGCAGGTTGCCTTTGAACTTGGAGACTGAATATAGCAAAGCTTTTTTTATATGTATTGAACTAGTCTGCTCACCTACTTTCATGCTCCCTTTGGAGACAGAAAGCAAAAGAGTAATGATTGATTCTGCCCTCACTATCTCTTATAGATGCAATGAAGGGCTGTTTTTTAAATCTCAAGCAGTGTATTTGAATCAATACGGCAAAACTTGAATTATCTCCCGTAATATAAGAATTATACGTGAGTAACACTGTACAGAAAGATTCAACAGACATTTATTACAACTCCTGGTGTTCACAAGTACTCCAACCACAGGCATTGCCAAGTCTTGCATAATACTGAGCAAATGATTGTGAGATTCCCTCAGCATGTCATGCTGCAAATGGCCACAGTAAGATGAAGCCTGAAACCTTTTTTCTATCAAGTCACATAATGGCACTGTGATACAAGATGGCAGCAGGCCAAGATGCTCCAGTCGGAGCTCCTCTGCTCGCAGTTCCTTTTCCTTTCTTTTTGTTCCTCTTCGCACCAGTTTCTCTTCTTCAACCCGGCTACCACCCCAACTTTTGACGTAAACTACTCTGTCCTACCTGGAGAATGGAGACGAGTCATGGCCAGATCCTAGAGTTGGGGCTGAGAGAGTCCTGGATGGAGGCCAGTGCATGGAGCAACATGGCTTCATTTTCTCAAGCCCAGCGGGCATAGACTCACATTGGAAAAGGACTATAACTTGAGTACTTTCAAGACTTTTTATTCTCATTCTGGACTTTTAAAACTCTGTATTCCCATGCTAATCTTTTTTCTTATTACAGAGGAACCTTGATTATTAGAACAAGCTGGACGGGCACTATTTTGCTCGGATAATCGATTAGTCAGTTAATTGATTCAATACTTCTCCTCTGGGGCTCGGAGTTTTCTGAAGTTTCCTTTTTCCATGCTCTGCCTGCCTTACTCCCTCTCTCTGTCTCAGGGTTTGTTTCTGAGCAGACACACACTTCTGTGTAAGGGACCAGCAGCAGTGCTAAAGCCTCTCTACCCCTCCCCCCACCCCATTCAATGGTATTAACACAATGAGCACTTGCTAAGTCTGCTCCCCGTTCAGGAAGCTAGGCAGCAGCACACAGCGCGTGAGACATATAACAGACAGTTTACCGCTAAATTATTGTGCTTTTGACACAAGTTGCACAAAGATTCTGACCTGATGGTACTTGCCACATGATTGAAGATGGAGATTGAGGAGAAAAAAGGGTGTAGTCATTCTATAGGCCTGTGCAAGATGCCACTTAGATAACGTCAATCAACACTTTGGATTAAACAAAAATCGTTCTTTTGAACTCTTGGGTTAGACAACTAAGTGTATTTTTTAAAATTCAATTCATAGATGATGGCTTTGCTGACTATACCAACAGTTATTGTGCACAGGGAAGTTAAAAGTCAACCACATTGCTGTGGGTCTAGAGTCACACGTAGGCCAGGTAAGGATGGCAGTTTCCTTCCCAAAAGGACATTAGACTTTTCCATCACTTGACAATGTTTGCACGTGGTCATCATTAGACTCTTAATTCCAGATTTTAGTTGAATTCAAATTCCACCATCTTTCTGGGGCTGGATTTGAACCCAGGTCCTCAAAACAATACTTGGGTTTCTGGATTAACAGTCCAGTAATAATATTACTAGCTCATCGCCTCCCCTCTATTCTGTGAGTAAAAATGGGAATGGTCTCATTGAATACATGGTAGAAATAAGTGCTACCTAATTAACTGAAAATAAGATAATATTTTGTAACAATGGGCCAGACAACACTGATTTGTGACATATGAATCGAGATGAATACAATACTCTCCTGGTTAGTGGTTTGTGCCTTTGTATTGTCCCTGGTACAGAGCCAACAACCGGTCTCTGAACATGGACCAGACGAAAGAAATGGTTGTTGACTTCAAGAAGGTAAGGAGCATTCATTCTCCAGTAGACGTCGACAACTCCCCTGTGGAGATTGTGATGAGCACCAAATTTCTCGGCGTATACCTGGCAGAGAATCTCACCTGAACCCTCAATACGAGTTCTATAGCCAAGAAAGCCCAGTAGTGTCTTTACGTTCTGTGCAGGTGGAGGGAAGCCCACCTCCCACCCTCACCACATTCCACAGAGGGTTCATTGCGAGTACCCGGAGCTGCTGCATCACTGTCTGGTTTGGGAATTGCACCGTCTCGGATGATAAGACCCTATAACGGATAGTGAGGACAGCTGAGGAGATCATCAGAGTCTTTTTTCCCTCCATTCCAGCATTTACTCCACACGCTGCATCTGAAAGGCTACAAACATTGTGAAAGACCCAGACACCCCTCACTCAAACTCTTCTCCCTCCTGCCATCTGGCAGAAGATACCGAAGCATTCAGTCTCTCATGAGCAGACTGTGCAACAGTTTCTTCCCCCAAGCCATCAGGCTCCATAACACTGTATGATTGGACTTTTCCCATCTGAAATTCTTTGCATGACTTTGAATTGCTGCTAGAAAAATATCCATTATTTATCATTTTTCTATTACACCGTAACTTGCGTGTTTTGCACTTCTTATCACTTTATGCTGTGTATGAATGTGCAGTTTGTATGATCATGTACCACCCTCTATCCTGGAGGAACACGGTCTCGTTTTTACTGCATCAGTTGTATATGATAGACATGACAAATAAAAAGCTTACTGTCTCTTTCATATGACCATGATTCTAGTTCATTATGCATGAAAGGATAATGATGTAAAGAGGAATTAACACTTTTATTCATCTCTAAACTACACTAAACAGTAGGTATTGGCCATTGGAAACTATAACACCACAATTTCTGCTAACTGAGTTTCAATTTAACTCTCAATTGCCATGGAGTTGGTTTCAGATAAATTGATCCAGACTGTGTCAAAGCTATCCTGCAGCCTCGCCTGTTGTCACATTTTGAATAAGAACGTAAGTCACAAACCGATATAATGCAAAGACCTACAGGCCAGAACATCAGAGTTTGCTTCCTAAACGGAGATCAGCTGAGGTGACAATTGAACAGAACAATAGCTTTCAGAGCCCCTGCACTAGCAAAAGAACAATGACTGATACTTTTATTGTTAATTTCAGGATGTTAGGAAATTCCAAAGACAATTAGGTACATTTGAAGTGCAGATAGTATGACATAGGCTTCTAGCTGATTTCTAAGCATAACCCGGCATAATAACGCACCTCAAGACTTTGCTTCCAGGAATGCACCACTCCCTTGCTAGTATATCGCAATGTCAATGTGAAACTTTGTCTCTGGATTGAAATCTCTGGAGTGGGACTGGACTTAAAATGGCAACTACTAAGCCACAATGAATGCTAAACAGATCAGTCACTGCTCACATCTATACAGTGGCTGAAAGGGTCCAAGTGTTGATGTGTAGCGAAAATCAAATTGAGGCCAGCTATGAGATTCTCCTGAAATGAATAGATTGCTAACATTCACTGACTATCGTTACTTGGTCAATTTACTAAAAAGGGAAAACAAAGTAATTGCAATATTTGCTTCAGTGGTCTCTTCAAACTTATAGTGATGCAATGAAGCATTATAGAATTGTCCTGTGGAAACCTCCACGTGAAAGGAAACATTGGAAGTTCAAAATTTCAGTCAATCGAAAGATTATGCAAAATGGCTGAAGCTGATTAAGAATGCAGCTACATTTGTCAGTATACGTACCAGTCCCAGTAGACAAAGGAGCTAATTAATTTTCAATTATTGGAAAGCTTCTTAGTAACCCAGAATTCTTTTGGTCTTGGAAAGGAAGGGAAGCAAAAGGAAAAGTTTTTTTTCCTGTATTTGTTGTTTGCGAGAAAGGAGGAATCATTTCTTTATGTTCTGGAAATAGGATTAATCCCAAAGCATAAACATTAGGACAGAAAACTGGAACTAAAATAAATTATGAAAATTACAAATTAGTTCATACAACCTGTTATGACCAGGTGAAAGAAGGGTAACTTAGCTCCCTTTTTTTTAAACCCCTATCTCAGTTGGTTGCAACAAAGATCCTTTTTATTTTATTTCTTTTAGCATGAAATTATCATGATTAGATTAGATTAGATTACTTACAGTGTGGAAACAGGCCCTTCGGCCCAACAAGTCCACACCGACCCGCCGAAGCGCAGCCCACCCATACCCCTACATTTACCCCTTACCTAACACTACGGGCAATTTGGTATGGCCAATTCACCTGACCCGCACATCTTTGGACCGTGGGAGGAAACCGGAGCACCCGGAGGAAACCCACGCAGACACGGGGAGAACGTGCAAACTCCACACAGTCAGTCGCCTGAGTCGGGAATTGAACCCGGGTCTCAGGCGCTGTGAGACATCAGTGCTAACCACTGTGCCACCGTGCCGCCCATGGTTTGAGCAAAATAGTGGACAGAAGTCAAAATTAAGTGGCCAATTCCAAGAGATTTTTTTGAACAAAGAGTAATTTCAACATTACTGTAACCATGAGAAAAATGATAAAACACCACATCACACGCAGATACACAGATCAAAAGGTTAAATAAAAGGCAGTGCTTGGTACAGGCAGGGAAAAGAAAACAAGGTTACAAAATGTAAAAGTCATTCGAGTCCTGGAGGTAGTAGATTTTGACTGGAGACTATAGTTGTTTAATTGGTGGTTGGTATCTTCAGCAGGAGTGAACTTTGTGGAAACTCGAGAGTTCTCAGTAAGCATTTGTTTCTTCAAGGTGCTTTATCACCAGGCATCGTTTTCAAGATGGTGAGGGAGGAAACAGGAGATGAGAGAGAAACTTGTAGATCAGTATTAGTTGAGAGAATGGGAGGTTAGGGTAGCCTCAGTTTGAGAGTTAGGGCCTCAGTTCCAGCCTCATGAGTTTTATTTTACAAAAACAACATAATTATAATCAAGACACCAAATATTTTTCATTCAGTACACCACTATATCTAATCTGTCGCCATAAATTCTGCAGATCTTACAAATTTATTTTTATTTAAAGGAATTTTTTCTTTGTTTATAATTAAAAATATAAGCCAGAAATATTAAATTAGCCGAGAGTAGTGTTTTGCAGAGAAAAAAAAATACAGTGCTATTTTCTGGGTCTGTAGATTGAAAGAAGCAAAAATGTCCTTTAGTACAGTGATATGCTCTTGT
This sequence comes from Hemiscyllium ocellatum, assembly GCF_020745735.1. Taxonomy (NCBI): domain Eukaryota; kingdom Metazoa; phylum Chordata; class Chondrichthyes; order Orectolobiformes; family Hemiscylliidae; genus Hemiscyllium; species Hemiscyllium ocellatum. The sequence goes on along the minus strand of NC_083413.1, from coordinate 68,758,061 downwards.
CAGATGAGAGAGCTCAGGGAGAGTTTACGTGTTATTGAGGATTATATCTGCAATAAATGCTATTGGTGTGAATCCTATCAAATCAAATGGATCAGTGGGGAGAGACAGTTAGAGGCAATGAGGAATCTACTAGAGCAAGGGGGTGTGATGGATGGCAGTTATAGGAAGGGAGAAAAGTTGCAGATACAGTCACCAAGATTGATTAACATCAGGAAAAGTAAGATAGGTAGGCAGGTAGTGCAGGAGTCTTCTGTGGCTATCCCCATTTCAAACAAGTATGCTGTTTTGGAAAATGTAGGGGGTGATGGATTCTCAGGGGAACGTAGCACGAACAGCCAAGTTTCTGGTATTGAGACTGGTTCTAATGCAATTAGGGGTATGTCGGGTTCCAAGAGATCAATTGTGTTAAGGGACTCCAGTCTGAGGCACAGACAGACGTTCCTGTGGCCACTAGAGAAAAATCAGAATGGTGTGTTGTTTCTCTGGTACCAGGATCAAGGATGCCTCAGAGAGGATGCAGAATGGTCTCAAAATGAGAGAGGGACCAGCAGGAGGTCATTGTACACATTGGAACCAACGACATCGGAAGGGAAAAGGAGAAAATTCTGAAGGGAGAATAGAGAGTTAGGCAGGAATTTAAAAAGGAGTTCCTTGAGAGTAGTAATATCTGGATTACACCCGGTGCTATGAGTTAGTGAGGGTAGTAATAAGAGGACAGAGCAGATGAATGCATGGCTGAGGAGTTGGTGTATGAGAGAAGGATTTACAATTTTAGATCATTGGAATCTCTTCTGGGGTAGATGTAACTTGTACAAGGAGGACGGATCTCACCTAAATTGGAAGGAGACTCATATACTGGCAGGGAAATTTGCTAGAGCTGCTCGGGAGGATTTAACCTAATAAGATGAATGGGGTGGGGTGGAGCCCAGGGAGATGCCCAGGATCTGATCAGGTGTACCCTAGAACTCTGTGGGAAGCTAGGGAAGTGATTGCTGGGCCTCTTGCTGAGATATTTGTATCATCGATAGTCACAGGTAAGTTGCCGGAAGACTGGAGGTTGGCTAATGTGGTGCCACTGTTTAAGAAGGGTGACAAGGACAAGCCAGGAAACTATAGACCAATGAGCCCGACATTGGCGATGGGCAAGTTGTTGGAGGGAATCTTGAGGGACAGGATGTACATGAGTTTGTAAAGGCAAGTACTGATTAGTGCGTGGGGAATCATGTCTCACAAACTTGATTGTGTTTTTTTGAAGAAGTAATAAAGAGGATTGATGAGGGCAAGGCGATGGACATGACTTGTATGGATATCAGTAAGGCGTTTGACAAGGTTCCCCATGGGAGACTGGTTAGCAAAGTTAGATCTCATGGAATGCAGGACAAACTAGCATTTGGATAAAGAACTGGCTCAAAGATAGAAGACAGAGGTAAAAGGTTGTTTTTCAGACTGGAGGCCTGTGACCAGTGGAGTGTCACAAGGATCGGTGTTGGGTCCACTACTTTTCAACATTTATCTAAATGATTTGGATGTGAGCATAAGATGTATAAAGTTAAAAATCACATAACACCAGGTTATAGTCCAACAGGTTTAATTGGAAGCACACTAACTTTCGGAGCGCTGCTCCTTCATCAGGTGGTTGTGGAGGACGCAAAACATTTTTTTAAAAAGTTGCATTCTCAGGTTAACTGTAACAATTGGTGTTAGCTGGACAATATGTTGAAGGTGTTAGCCCCCTGTGTTTTCTGTCTATGCCATGATGTTTAGATTGATTCTAATCTAAAAAGTGAGATAACAGAGTTAACTCTGTTAGACAGAGAACACAAGGGGTTAACATTTTCAACATATTGTCTAGCTAACACCAATTGTTAAAGTTAACCTGAGAATACAACTTTTTAAAAGTAAGTTTTGTGATTTACACATGAAAGAGGTGAAACTACCATGGTATTCGAACAGATTAAAGACTCAGCAGACAATCAAGGTATTTTTCAATGTATAATTTCAGTTACACCACACTATAAACTTTTGCTATAAATTCTGTGCCTTACAATCGTGCCCTCCTCAACCACCTGATGAAGGAGCGGCACTCCGAAAGCTAGTTGGACTATAACCTGGTGTTGTGTGATTTTTAATTTCGTACACCCCAGTCCAACACCGGCATCTCTAAATCATAAGAGGTATAGTTAGTTAGTTTGCAGATGACAACAAAAATGGAGATATAGTGGATAATGAAGAAGGTTACAGCAGATTACAATGAGATCTTGATCAGATGGGCCAATGGATTAAGAAGGGGCAGATGGAATTTAATTTAGATAAATGAGAGGTGCTGCATTTTGGGAAAGCAAATCTTAGCAGAACTTATACACTTAACGGTAAGGTCTTAGGGACTGGTGCTGAACAAAAAGAGACCTTGGAGTGCAGGTTCAGAGCTCCTTGAAAGTAGAGTCGCAGGAAGATAGAATAATGAAGAAGGTGTTGGATATGCTTTCCTTTATTGGTCAGAGTATTGAGTACAGGAGTTGGGAGGACATGTTGCAGCTATACAGGATATTGGTTAGGCCACTTTTGCTTTATTGTGTGCAATTCTGATCTCCTTCCTATCAGAAAGATGTTGTGAAACTTGAAAGGGTTCAGAAAAGATTTACAAGGATGTTGCCAGGGTTGCAGGATTTGAGACATAGGGAGAGGTTGAATAGACTAGGGCTGTTTTCCCTGGAGCGTCAGAGGCTGAGGGGTGACCTCACAGGTTTATAATATCTTGAAGGGAATGGATAGGATAAGTAGATCTCTTCCCTGGGGTGTAGGACGTCCAGAACTAGAGGGCATAGGCTTTGGGGAAGAGGGGAAAGATATAAAAAGGGGCAACTTTTTCACGGCAAGGGTGGTACGTGTATGGAATGAGCTGCCAAAGAAAGTGGTGGAGGCTGGTACAATTGCAACATTTAAAAGGCATCTGAATGGGTATATAAATAAGAATTTTTTGAAGGGATATGGGCCGGGTGCTGGCAGGTGGGACTAGATTAGGTTGGGATATCTGGTCAGCACGGACGAGTTGGACCGAAGGGACTGTTTCTATGCTGTACATTTCTATGACTCTGTGTATTTGTTTGTTTTCAAGGAATTTTCCAGCCTCATTGATGCTACTTTAGTACAACTTCAACATTTATTCAAATTGTATTTTTCATTGCGGAAAGCGAGTCGTCCTGCAATTAATCTATAATTAACTTTCCCATCCAGGGAGCTTCACTTTGATTAAGCCGGGTAAGCATCACTCAATGATCCCAACTGTATAAATATCACTTTTGCTTCTTCTTGAACAACAAACCAATATTAAACTTAAAGCCCTTTCTGGTGTGTCAGATTGCTTAAAGTATAATCCCTTGCGTGGCCGGCAGAGTACATAAAAGGTCACATCTCTTTTCATTACAATTAATATGTCTGCTCTGGTGGTGCCAGAAATCTCACTTTCATCTTGGAGTGATAAAATTATAGGGTCAAGAACCACTTTAGAGGCCTGCACTCAGTCAAGAATTGCCAAATTCTGTAAACCATTGAAGGAAAGCTCCCTGATCAGAGGTTCTTTCAGATTAATAACAGAGAACTGCAGATGCATCCTCTTAGGCCTGGACCAAGATTCAAGCTTCAAATCATAAATGGACAATCCTGTCACTTATTTCAGTGGCCAAGTTTGCTAAATTACAACAGAGGTTTTAACTGGAAAGATATTATCGTCATAAAAAGGAAGTGCAACAGAAGGTTCACTGCACTTGTTACTGGGATGGCATGATTATTCTATCGATAGAGGTTAGGTAAATTGGGCTTGTACACTTCAGTATTTCAAAGAAAGGGAGGTGATCTCGTTGAAACAAAATACGTGAGAAGATACACAGGGCAGTAGCAAGTAAAATGTCTCCCTTCAGATGCTAGTCTAGAATCAGGGTGTATAATTGACACATCAAAAAGGAGTTGCCATTTAGGACAAATAGGGGGAGAAACATGTGAACACAAGGGATGGCAAATCTTTGGAATTCTCTGTCCCATTGGGCTGGGAGAGCTTAATCCTTCAGTGCAGTTAAAGTATAGGTTCATACATTTTTGATTATCTATAGTGTAAAGGATTATGGGAATTAAGTGGGTAAAAGGTATTGAACTAGATTAGAGTGGTGTTGATGAAGGGCTTTTGCCTGAAACGTCAATATTCCTGCTCCTCGGACGCACCACTCTAATCTAGATTCCGATTTCCAGCATCTGCAGTCCTCACTTTTGCCAAAAAGGTATTGAACTGTTCAGTCAGACATGATCATATTCAATGGCAGAGCAGCCTACGCCTGTACCTATGCAAGATATTTTGAACTATCCTCAGCTTATAAAACGATGCTAAAAGCATCCAAGATGTCTCTTTGCAAAAATATGCACGTGGCTCAAGAACAAACTCAACTGAGCTCAAGTACACTCATCTTAGAAACAAGATCTTGCAGAAAATCCTCTGAAGCACTCAATGGTGTAATTGCATTGACAATTAGAATTATAGAGACATACAGTACTGAAACAGACTCTTTGGTCCAACTAGTCCATGCTGAACAAATATCCCAACCTAATCTGGTCCCATTTGCCAGCACTTGACCCATATCCCTCTAAACCTTTCCTATTCTATATTCACATCCAGACGCCTTTTGAATGCTGTAATTGCACCAGCCTCCACCACTTCCTCTGGCAGTTCATTCCATACACACACTATCCTCTGCGTGAAAAAGTTGCCCCTTAGGTCTCTTTTATATCCTTCCCCTCTCACCCTAAACCTATGCCCTCTAGTTCTGGACTTCCCACACCCCAGGGAAAATACCTTGTCTGTTTATCCTATTCATGCCCCTCTTGATTTTATAACCTCTGAGGTCACCACTCAGCATTCGACGCTCCAGGGAAAAACAGCCTTAGCCTATTCAGCATCTCCCTATAGCGCGAACCCTCCAATCCTGGCAACATCCTCGAAAGGGTTCAGAAAAGATTTACAAGTTTCACAACATCCTTCCGATTGACCAGAATTGCATGCAATATTCAAAAGTGGCCTCACCAACATCCTGTACAGCCATAACATGACCTCCCAATTCCTATACTCAGTGCTCTGACCAATAATGGAAAGCATATCAAACATCTTCTTCACTATCCGATCTACCTGCAACTCCACTTTCAAGGGGCTAAGAACCTGCATTCCAACGTGGGTTTGAGATTGTTCACTAACACTCCAAGCAAGCATAGTACTTTGGCAAAAGCGGTCTCTGTGTGGTCATTAGTCACCTGAAATCTCTTATTAAAATGTTTGAAGAAACGTAAAAGGTATTTTATCAAAATATCACCATAGATTATTCATGCCTGTGTATTATTCCTCTCCTTTTCTGTAGCCAAAAAAAAAATCAATCATTTATACACTGGTGAAAGCTCGGACAGGAGAGTGGCAAACATCTTAAGCTTCTAAACAGTCAGACATATAATTTTAGCAATCCAAGCCACTGAAGCCTTATGATTGCAACATTTTCTGTTCTGCTATTCCAGGAAGCTTTTTAAAGCACAGAACTTCCAGGAAACGTGGGCAATGTCTGAGACCACATCTATTGCCCATCCCTAAATGCTTTGACCACAAAAATTGACTTCATTTATCTCCCTGCTAACTGTGACTGAAACAGACCATTCACAACATGTCATATTTGACCCTAGGGATGAGCTCTCAGCCAGATATCTGCTCCAACAACAAGTTTGACCACCTCCTTAACATCAGCTGATTCGCAATAAACCGGAGCTCATGTAAAACTCGTCTGCCTGTATCCCAACCTGTTGACCCATTACCGTGTTCCCTCAACAATGCTGCCTCAAAATTAAAATTTTCATTCCCGCTTTCAAATCTGACTTGGCTGTACCCCTTTCTCTGTATCTCTGCAAGGACCACACTCCTCCAAGATCTCTGTAATCCTCCAGTTCAGTCCTTCTACACATCCTCTACTTTAATCACTGACACATCGATGTTTTCACCTCTCAAGTTTTACATTTTAACAAACAAAATTCCTCCCTAGGAGCTCTCTTACTCCAATCCAGTCCTCAACCATGCCCTTCATCAAGAGTTGGCTCATCTCTTATATCTCCTTACCTGGAGAGAGAGTGAGGACTGCAGATGGTGGAGATCAGCATCCCTCAGATGCTGCCTGACCCACTGTGTTTTCCCAGGGCCACACTTTGACGATCTCCTTACCTGGTTTGGTATCCAATTTTCTTTTTTAAATGTAGCCGTAAAGAACTTTGTGATGTTTTTATTGAAAACACAGTAAAAATTGGCCGTTAGATCACATAAAGGCCATTGTGGACCTTGTGTTGAGCAGATCAAGCAAGGATGGCTAGTTGTTTTCTTTACAAAAAAGGTTTATACTATACCAGTTTGATTTTTATCAAAGGCAAGTGGCAAAACTCAAATGTTCCCCACTGCAGGCTTGCAGGTAGAGACCCCATAATTTGGTTTTAATTCTTTCATGGAATTTAGGTGTCACTAGCAATTTTTTGCATATCCTGAATTGTCAGTGACACTTACATTCAGTGGTAGAATTAAAATCAATTTTTAAAGGCCATTGCAAGGGGCAGTTGAGATTCAACTGCATTGCTGTGTGTTTGGAAATTCACGTAGGCCAGACCAGGTAAGGATTGTAGATTGCCATAATGTAAGATGGTGGAGCAGAATTAGACCAGGTTCTCAAGTCTGTTCAACCTTTGAAAATGGCAGATCTATTTCTCAACCCCTTTGACCCCCACCCCACACCCATCTTTGATCCCCTTACTAATCAAGAACCTCTCCCCCTTAAAGAAACTCAGTGGCTGATTGCTACAGAAGGCTGTGGACAATGAGTTGGACACATTCACTGCCCTCAGGCTGAAGAAATGCCACCTCATGCCTACAGGACGTTAAATGAACCAGATGGGTTTTTAGAAGTAATCACAATAACGATGACTGAGACCAGCTCTCAATCCAGACACAGTGATTGAGTTTAAATTTCATTGGTTATCTGACCTCTGAACTATTAATCTAGGTGACATCATCACTATGGAACATTCTTCTCAGGTTACCTTTCCAGAACTCTCTCACCCATCCTGACCTCACGTCTAACCTGCCCAAGTCAAGTGGGCAATTACCCAACTGGCTGCAGATCTGAAGCTGGTGGTAGGGTTCATCAGCAAGGGGAAAGCCTGAATAGGGATGCCCCCTCCCCTTTCTCGAAAATAAGGTCTACCTTACACAGATATTCCCTACAACCACTGCTCTCCACAAAAAAAAGCTTGCTCTACACAGCTCCACCTCCCCTTCCCACGAACCTGGGAGTAAAATAAGTTTTCCCAGAATTTTCTTTCGTTCTTCTGCCATTAAATCTATGCCATTTGGTTTTTCACCTCTCCAATCTACCTCAGTTCCCTCAAAGTTATGACAGTTCCATAACTCGTCCCTCAATCATCACTGATCCAAAAAAAAATTTAAAAAAACACCTTGGCCACATCTGTGTCAAGAAGCAATTGGGAACTTGGGGTAGCTCTTTGGATATGAAATGTATTGAATGTATTTGTACGCAAATACAAATCTGTCTGTCTTCTGTCCAACAGAAGAGGATGGAAGAACGTATAACCAGATGGGACAAATCTTTGATTATGTTGATTGCTTTCCCAAAGCAGCAGGAAGTATAGATGGAGTCAATGGATGGAAGGCAGGTCTGCATGACCAACTGGGCTGTGTATACAACACTCTAGTTTCTGCTGGGCTTGGGGAGAGCAGTTGCCAAACTAAGCTGTGATGCATCCAGATAGGACGCTCTCTGTGGTACATCTGCAAAAATTGGTCAGAGTCCTTGTGGACATCCTGAATTTCCTTAGCCTCCTGAGGAACAAGAGATGTTGTTGTGCTTTCTTGACCATCATATCAATGTGAGTGAACCAGCACAGATTGTTAGTGATGATCACTCCCAAGAGTTTGATGCTCATTATCATTTTCACCACAGCACCATGGATGCAGATAGGGTGTGCCACCCATTCCACATCTTGAAGTCAATGACCAGCTCCTTCATTTTGCTGATATTGGAGCAGTTGAGTACATATTGGCATGGTATAAAGACAGTATTTCTTTCCTGTATTTGGTCACATCGTTGTTCAAGATCTGACTGATAACATTGGTGTTGTCACCAAACTTGCAAAAGGAGTTGGTACAGAATTTGATCACACAGTCATGAGTGTATAAAGGAGGAGACTGGGGGCTGAGTACATAGCCTTGCGGGCACTGGTGAAGAGGACTACAGAGGTGGTGGTGTTGGCACCTGTTCTTACTGATTGCAGTCTATGGGGCAGGAAGTCCAGTTACAGAGACCTCAGTCTCAGAGTTTGGATTTGGAGATGCCGGTGTTGGACTGGGATATACAAAGTTAAAAATCACACAACACCAGGTTATAGTCCAATAGGTTTAATTGGAAGGGCACTAGCTTTCGGAGCGATGCTCCTTCATCAGGTGATTGTGGAGGGCTCGATCGTAACAGAATTTATAGCAAAAATTTGCAGTGTGATGTAACTGAAATTATACATTGAAAAATTGATTGTCTATTAAGCCTTTCATCTGTTAGAATACAGTGATAGTTTCACTTCTTTCATGTGTAAATCACAAAACTTTTTTTTAAAGCTACATTCTCGGGTTAGCTGTTAATAATGGTAATAGCTAGACAAAGCTTGGAGAGGAGTTTGTTCGGAGTTATGGTGTTTAAGGTAGAATTGTCATCAATAAATAGGATTTCTCGTTATCCAGGTGTTCCAGGATGAGAGATGAAGGCACAGTTAGGGCACTTGAGAGTTACAAGTTAGCTCTTTCTTTAGGTCTTTTGTGGCTAAGAAGAGCCAGGAGGTGACATGAAAAGTCGTTGGCAGATAGGATTAAAAGGAAAACACTAAAGCTTTGTATAGATATATCAGGAATAAAAGAATGACTAGAGAAAGATTAAGCCAATCAAGGACAGTAGTGGGAAGTTGTGCATGGAGTCAGAGGAGATAGGAGAAGCTCCAAATGACTATTTTCTATTAGTATTCACACTGGAAAAAGACTGAAAGATGTTCGAGGAAAATACAGAGATACAGGTTACTTTTACTAGACAGGATTGATGTTCACAAGGAAGAGATGTTAGCAATTCTGAGAAGTGTGAAAATAGGTAAGTCCCCTGGGCCAGATGGGGTTTATCAGAGTATTCTCTGGGATGTCTGGGAGAAGATTGCAGAGCCTTTGGCTTTGATTTTTATGTCGTCATTGTCTACGGGAATAGTGCTAGAAGACTGGAGATAGCAAATTTTGTCCCCTTGTTCAAGAAGGGGAATAAAGACAATTATAGACCAGTGAGTCTTAATTCAGTTGTGGGTAACGTATTGTAAAAGATAATAAGAGATAGGATTTATAATCAACTAGAAAGGAATAAATTTGAATAGGGATAGTCAACACGGTTTTGTAAAGTGTAGGTTATGCCTCATAAACCTTAGAGTTCTTTGAGAAAGTGACCAAACAAGTGGATGAGGGTAAAGTGGTTGATGTGGTGTATATGGATTTTAGTAAGACGTTTGATAAGGCTATTGCTGAAAATACAGAGGCATGGGATGGAGGGGGCTTTGGCTGTTTGGATCAGAAATTGGCTAGCTGAAAGAAGATGGAGGGTGGTGGTTGATGGGAAACATTCATCCAGGAGTTCAGTTACTAGTGGTGTACCGCATGGATCTGTTTTGGGGGCCACTGCTGTTAGTCATTTTTATAAATGGCCTGGATGAGTTTCCTCCGGGTGCTCCGGTTTCCTCCCACAGTCACAAAGATGTGCGGGTCAGGTGAATTGGCCATGCTAAATTGCCCATAGTGTTAGGTAAGGGGTATATGTAGGGGTATGGGTGGGTTGCGCTTCGGCGGGTCGGTGTGGACTTGTTGGGCTGAAGGGCCTGTTTCCACACTGTAAGTAATCTAATCTAATCTAATGAGTGCGTAGAAAGATGAGTTAGTAAATTTGCGGATGACACAAAGGTTGGTGGAGTTGTGGATAGATTAGATTAGATTCTACAGTGTACAAACAGGTCATTTGGCCCAACAAGACTACATCGACCCTCTGAAGAGTAACCCATCCAGATCCATTTCCCTCTGACTAATGCACCTAACACTATGGGACAATTTAGCATGGCCAATTCACCTGACCCGCACATCTTTAGACTGAGGGAGAAAACCGAAACACCTGGAGGAAACCTACACAGACACGAGGAGAATATGCAAACTCCACACAGACAAACAGACAATCACCCGAAGATAGAATCAAACCTGGGGCCCTGGTGCTGTGAGGCAGCAGTGCTAACCACTGAGCAACCATGCTACCCCGATAGTGCGGAAGGATGTTGCAGGTTACAGAGGAACATAGATAAGCTGCAAAGCTGAGCTGAGAGGTGGCAAATGGAGTTTAATGTGGAAAAAAGTGAGGTCATTCCCTTTGAAAGGAGCATCATTAATACAGGGTGCTGGGCTAATGGTTAGATCCTTGGTAATGTAGATGAGCAAATACCTCAGTCCATGTACGTGAAAGTTGCCACCCAGGTTGTTAGGAAGGCATATGCTATGTTAGCTTTTACCGATAGAGATTGAGTTTTGGAGCCATGGAGGTCATGTTGCAACTGTACAAAAGTCTGGTGCGGCCACACTTGGGGTACAGCATACAGTTCTGGTCACCACATTATAGGAAGGACGTGGAAGCTTTGGAATGGGTTCAGAGGAGATTTACTAGGATGTTGCCCAATATGGAGAGAAGGTTTCATGAGGAAAGGCTGAGGGACATGAGGCTATTATCATTAGAGAGAAGCTTGAGAGGTGACTTAATTAAGACATAAAATAATCAGAGGGTTAGATAGGGTGAACAATAAGAGCCTTTTTCCTCAGATGGTGATGGCTAGCATGAGAGAACATACCTTTAAATTGAGGGGTAATTGATATAGGACAGATGTCAGAGGTAGTTTCATTACTCAGTGTAGTAGGGGTATGCAATGCCCTGCCTGCAACTGTAGTAGACTCGCCAACTTTAAAGACATTTAAATGATCACTGGATAAATATATGGATGAGGGGTAAAGAAAGAAGGAAAAAAAACTGGAGTGTCAGGGGTTCTGTTCACTCTGCAGATGGCAAAAGAGAACAGGAGTGTCAGACATCCTGTTCACTCAGAGCTGGCTAAAAAATACAAATACATATATGGATGAAAATGTAATAGTGTAGGTTAGATGGATTTCAGATTGGTTTCATAGGTTGATGCAACAGCAAGGGCCGAAGGGCCTGAACTGCACTGTAATGTTCTATGCTGTATGTTCAAGGAGGAGGTGGTTAATGTTTTGTGCACATCAACATTCTACAATTAGAACAGTCTTAATGCTATTGGTTCAGAAAGCACTGTTGATGGAAAAACAGAGAGTGCTCCTTGTTCTTCTCTGAAGAGTTCCTTTTGGTTCTCAAAGTCCTGCTTAAATCATGTGACAGATTGACACCATCTCAGTTTAACATCTCTCTCAAAAGCTGGCACATACAATAGGTTTTTATAGCCTCAAACATCAGTTAAATCACCAACCTAATGCCGACAGTGCCACCAATTGAGCCAAGTTGACCCTTCATGGAGTCAATGAGCAAGTTTTCCCATTAAACAATTCTAGTTTACAGTATTGAACATCAGAAATAAGAGTTCAAGAAAACAAAATCGAAGACAACATGCTATTTGAGTCATCTACTTCAAATCCAGCTGTCCAATCCATAGACTTGCTAACAAATTTTAATATTTGCAGCTTTGCCACAGGAGGATGGACATAAAGTATATTAAACATCTGCCCTGCAATGTTAACATCATTTGTGGAGAGAAATCAGAGTTAATGTTTCAGGTTCAGTTAATCATCTTCAAAACTGATGGTAGTTAGGAAAAGGACTGTGGCATAGGGGTACGAGGGTAGGGAGAGTAAATGATAGGTGAAGATAGAGCCAAGAAAGGGACAGAAACAATTGGACAAGAGTGAGTAAACATTAGTCCCCATGAGCAATTATTTACCCATTATCAGTAGCTGACAATGGGTTTGTGTAATAGCAGTAGAGAACGCGATGAAGGGCTCTTGCCCGAAATGTCAATTCTTCTGCTTCTCAGATGCTGCCTGACCTGCTGTGCTTTTCCAGCACCACACTCTTGACTCTGATGTCCAGCATCTGCAGTCCTCACTTTCTCCTTTGGTAATAGCAGACCATATAATTGTGTGCGCCTGTGTGTGTAGAAGGACATGGGAAAAGGTGCCTCATGGGAAAATTGTTGAACTCTATATTAAAGTCCAGAAGGCTACAGATTTTCACAAGTGGAACATGAGGTGGAGTTCTCCCAGCTTGTGCATCACATGGCCTGCTACCACACAACCCATTGTCAGCTACTCATCATCCCTTCTGGCAACTATTCATTTTCCCAGGCTGACCTTTACCTACTCCTATGTCTGACCAACTGTTTCTCTCTTTGGGCTCTAGTTCCACCTATCATTTACCATCTCCCCTGCTATACCCAATCTTCTGTATATTAAAAAAACCTTTTCCTCGCTACCAGTTCGGAAGAGGAGTAATTGGACCCAAAACATTAACACTGCTTTCTCTCCACAGATGCTGCCAGACCTGCTGAGTTTTTCCAGTAGTTTCTGTTTTTGTTTCTAATTTCCATCACTTGCAGTTTGTTGTTCTTTTATTATGATCACAGTCTTTGTGTATTGGCGTAGGGTGCTTACAATAACTATCTTCCGTACACAAGGACAGAAGGACAGAAGGACGGACGGACGGACACACACACACACACACACACACACACACACACACAAAGAGAGGTGGGATTGAGAAAGGAAAGAAAAAGCAATTTTCCCAATGGTGCAGTAGATTTTCTTCATTGGCATCAACAGAAATAAAATTTGGGCAATTTCTGCAGCAGGCTGGCTATTCAACCCAATTTTGTTTAGCATCAAGCAGTTAAGGTTACGATTTTTTCCTCTAAACTCAAGTAACACATTATCAATGGAAGCAAGTGAGGCTTGACTGTATAAGAATGGGTCACTGCTGGAGATTATCGAAAATTGAAATTAACTCTGCTGTATTTAGATTCTTTTTACAAATTGCCATCTGTGAACCTCTGCATTCTTTTGATCTTGCAGAGGCTCTCATTGTGATTGCACAATGCTGCCAAACAAAATTGAGACGCTCACATTGTAACTGCAAATTGCCTTTTACAAGCAATTTCACAATTGTTATCCTGACTGGTTGTCGAATTAATTCTCCTTTCCAATCCCACTCTGATTTACAAATCCTCAGTCTCTCACACTGCTCCACTGAAGCTCCAAGAAAACTTGAGGGACAACATTTGATCTTTTGATGAGCCACATTACAGCTTTCCACACTTCACACTCTTGATCTCCTTGTGGTAGCTTCAGTCTGTGACTCCATTTGGCTTTTGTTAGGCATTGTGGTGGATCCAGCCCGGGGTGTCCAACAGGACGGCAGTGGGCGGTCCTCAATCCCGTAGCTGTGAAATGGACTATGCGGGCTTGGTCTTAAAATTTTCTTTTTGAATTTTTTGTTTCTTTATTTATTAAATTATTGTGAAAGGACTGTTATTCTGAACTTTTTTATTTCTTTACTTGTCTCATGTTCAGCAGTGATTTTGTACTTTTGAAGGTCTGTAATGCAGGACTGTTTGTTTATAAAAATAGAAATTCTTTTTGCCTAAGGATCGGTACTCCAGAATTGGTACTTATGTATCAAAGATGGAGCCACAAGTAGTGACTAGTAGACTTTTCCCTATACAGGTGCACAATCCTTTATCCGAAATGCTCAGGAACAACTGGTTTTCGGAATTCAGAATTTTTCAAATTTCAGAATAAGTGACAGTTTGATGGTGGAATTTTTAAAAGTCTTACCAGAGGAGCAGACTCACTCAGTAAAATGGGCCTTGAGTATGGGGGGGGAAAACAAGAGATTAGCACTACATAATGATGCTTGTTTGAAGACATGTGCCACGACAATTCTGAAAATCTGGGAACATGCAATTTTGTTGGAGGCATATTAAATAAAAGGTAGTTATCAAGGCAACACTAATCAAAGTAAATGTTACGATGCAAACTTGGACAGCTTTGTCCTTTGAGGTGACTTATTCCAAGTGAAGGAATACTGTATACTCACCCCTTCTGGAGGATATGCCACCCAGCCCAAGTCTCCAGCAGCTGACATAGAATCCAAGAGGGTAACTGTAAACAATGAGAAAATCAACCATTTAGTTCTCTGTAATGAAAGACAGAATTGTTGAGGGAGGACCATCAACATGCACAAATCGCTCAGAACGAGAATTTAAATGTGTGGTCAGAGTGTCATAAATGGAGAAAATTCTTTTTCAAGCAATGATCTTAAAATTAGTGAAAATACAGTGAAATTTTAATGTTAACAAGCTGGAAATATAAATTGTTGTTCAGTTTTCACAAGTTGAAAAGGACAATTCTCATTCAAAAAGGAAATACTGCAGATACTGAAAATTTGAAATTAAAACAAGCAGCACTGGGAATCCTCAGAAGGTCAGGCAACATCTGTGAAGAGAAAAGTTGAGTTAATAATGGGTCACGTTAACCGTAAACATGACTTCTATCTTTTCACAGATACTTGTGGTGATTTACTGCATAGTTCTTTTGCAGACTTCTGGTTGCTGCATTTTTAAAAAATTGAGTAACTGAAGATCTACAGAGCTTCGTAGGTGCTGCATTATAACTGGGAACATAGACCACAATAAATCATTGTTCTAAATTTCTTTTGTAATTGGGATGTTTCCATTGCAATCACTAGAAGTTACATTGATTTTTTTTTCCCTACTCACCAATGAGATGACACTGAAACTGCCCAAAAGGATTCACCTATGTTCTGTCTGCAAAGGTTTAATTCCTAATACATGTTGCCAGTTTCAAGCTGATCTAAAAGCTATTTCCCTGCAAATAGCATCCAGATTGTGCTAAAAGAAAAAAAACACTGCAATTTGTCCAAATGGACAGTGGCTCAGAGGTGAGCACTGCTGCCTTACAGTATCAGGGACCCAGGGTCAATTTCAGCCTTGGGTGACTGCCTGTGTGGAGTTTCCAGATTTTCCCCTTGTCTGCGTGGATTTCCTTCAGGTTCTCGGAGGCCAAATCACTCAGCATGTTCAGGGATGGGCAGGCTATGTGGGTTAACCATGGGAAATGCAGGGTCATAGAGATGGGGTACATCTGGGTGGAATGCTCTTCAGGAGGTCCAAATAGCCTGCTTCCACACTGTAGGGTTGCTGCGATTCTAAAATCTGAGATGCTGACATGATGTTTTCTCAAAAATCCCACTATTCAACTTTGGGTTGAACAAAATCAAGTTGAATTTGTTTATTACATTCTAATCATTGTTGTAGGTTAAATTAGTTGATGTACAGCATTAAAACCTATTATTAGCAATACACTAATTGGCCAAATAATGGCTTGACTCATAAATTAAACATTTTAAAGGTCAATACTTCATTTAATGACAGTAAACAGGCTTCAACAACATTCAAGGATTTCATTTTGGTGGGTAATACATGCTGACCTTTAGTAATGGCTGACAACATGACTCGTTTAGAGAATGAACACCCCAGCAGCACTAGATGTGTTTCTAGCATGTTGCCAGGGTCCAATTTCAGATTAGCCTGGACAACTGTGAATGGGCTTCAGAACTGCACAGGCTGAATTCCAATTTGAAATGCCGCGCCTTAGGCTGCATACCTGATACTGAATAAATGTGCTATTAGACACACTGTAACAATCAAATCATGTGGAACATGTTTTCTCAGGACATGTTGAATTTTCTTACGAATTCTATAAAATACAACTTTAAAATGTTTTTGTTGTGAGTTTGTTCAAAAATTTTATTAAAATTTTAAAGGGTTCAGAATTCTGTGTGTGTATTTGAACCAAACAGTATCCATAACAATTTTTAGAAAATAATATATTTTCATAGGAAGTGCCTGTTGCTGGCAAGGCAGCCATTTCTTGCCCATTCTTAATTGCTTGGATTGAGCATCTTGCTAGCATTTCAGGAGAGTCAGAAGTTAACCAAAATTTGGACCCAACCAGGACAACCTGTACCTACAACAAATCCGAAGCCTCCAGCAACAGACCTCCCTCCGGATCCTCCGCTCCACCCTTGCAGCCATGCGTTGCTACCTACATTCCCTGCAATCAGCCCTACCCCAGCTCAGGACAACAGTCATTCCTGATGAAGGGCTTATGCCCGAAACGTCGAATTTCCTATTCCTTGGATGCTGCCTGACCTGCTGTGCTTTAACCAGCAACGCATTTTCAACTGTGATCTCCAGCATCTGCAGACCTCATTTTTTACCTGATTTCAACAGGTTTGGTATCATATGTAGACTAGACATAGTAAGATCTGCTTTTGTAAATAGGCAATACTAACTGAATTGGTTGCAAACACCTTCAATGGTGGTAGTTATGGTCACCATTACAGAGATCAGTTGTATCTCAGATTTACTAATTCAATTAAAATTTTACCAGCTGCAAAGCATTAGCCTAGGCTTCTGGAATCCTCCTAGTCCAATGACATGACCATTACTACATCATCTCCTCAAACTGCAGGCTGCTCTTACCTGCAACCAATGAACTGCGGTATTCCAAACACCTAAAATTCATACCCTACAAATACAGGAATTGCTAGATGATAGAGATCAAAGTCTTACTTTCCAGAGAATCGGATTTTTAAAAAACGTAGATTTCTTAATAAATGACTTGTTCAGATCAAAAATATTAATTCTCCACATGCTATCACTGACCTGAGTAACATGCATTAGAAATAAAGATCATTAAGTCAATAATAAATGATATCCTTAGAAGTTAGCACAATATGGATTTAAATTTCACACATTGAACAACTGTTGTCTGTCAAAATATAGCAGCTAATAATTGGGTGATAAAATACACAAACTAGAGTTCAGTTGTAGAAAGCAGCTTTGGTTAGTAACAATAAAGTACCTCTGATAACTATTAATTGATACAGCTCTTTGGCTCCTCTGTGATAAATGTGTCTGAACAGGACAGCCTTACCTCATACAGTCACACCAAAGTGAGTTAGCACTTTATACTCCTGCACTTCATGTCCACAGGGCTTTCATTATAAGCTTGAGCTAGGATAATTTTCTCCAACTATTTTAAACAAATCACCAATTAACCAATAGTCTAATTTTCAAGAGAATACTTCATTTGTCATCTGTCTTACAAATTTATTCCAATATCATCAAAATGATGAGGTAAGTGTTTTTCACTCTTTACCAAGGTGAAAGAAAACATGGAGCTGGAAAGGCTGAAGAGAATCATAGACGGAGCTGGAGATGAATCATGTAGTTTGATGAATTCTATATCCAACTTTTGCGTAGGAACTTTGGGAGAGGGAATGATTTATTGACCACTGCTCTTCCTGAAAATATGCAAAAGGGAGTTTGCTTATAGCCATGAGCAACAACATTCAAATACAACTAGAAACGTTGATAATGCCCCTCAAACTCCACACAAAAAAAAATAAATAGTCAAACATGGTCAATCTACATTTGAAACTTCAAGTTTCCCCATTCTGTCACTCTTGATGGATTATTGGTAGCAATCCAATGAATTAATCTATGATTGTATCACTCGTATGACTATTGCAACAGGCCCAGAGACTTCTGAAGTTGTCTTAGTCTTCCACAAACTCTAACTCATTACACATCTCCCATTTCTTCAGCCTATCACTGGCTACTAACCAAGCCAATGACCATCTGGACCATAAGCTCTGGAACATTCTCTTTCAACCTCATTCTTTCTATTGTACCTACACAAAAGCCCCTCCAAAAACCTGTTTAACTAAGTTTCTACTCCACATTTCCAACATTGTCTTCTTTGGCTTTTTTGTCAATTTATTTCTGTGAGGTACCTTGGAACACTTCTTTCATTAATGGTACAATGTTTATTCAAGCTGCTATAGTCAGAGTAAGCTTTCTGGCACTAATGCACAGTATTTACACCACTTATATTGCAGACCTAATGTTGTTTTTAAATTGTATAACCAGCCTCCAGTTTAAGATAAATACAGGCAATAAACGGTTGGTCATTCTGCCTATAATATAAGTACAAGCCTAACATTATCACCCATGATTAAGTTTGAGCCAAATGAAATATGAATCAACAACTAAACATAGGCAGGAAAGTACCAGAAACAGATCATCAATAAGTGAAGCAGAGGAACTAGAAGTAAGTAAATGTGCATCTGCAAGGCTACGGGCCAAGTGCAGGAAAATGGAATTAAAGTAGTTAGATGCCTTTTTGTTGGTCAGGCATGGATGCAATGGGCTGATTTCTGTGCTGTCGATTTTCATGACTTGCACTTCATACAAAAAAGGTTGAAACCTGCGTGTCAGAAGTGGCAAAACATTTAGAGGCTGAGACAAACATGGAAGAAAGTTGGGAAGCACAAGTGAAGAGGTGTTGAGAGGAATGCATCAAAATAAGGAAAAATAAATCAGAAGGCTGGGCATATTACATACCAAACAAAGTCTAACTACAGCACTTTGAGCCACAAACATCTTATTTTCATAGATAACTTCCAAGTCTTCAATGAGAAATGAGTAAAACCAGGAGCATTGAGACATGGAATTCTTCAGTAACTTATTTGGGAATTACACAGTATCACAATATTCAGTGTAGTGATCAGGATTTCAGACTCTACAGCATGGTGAACAGCCAAAAAAATACAGAACCACGTTTACCATCAAGGCTATTGGAGCACTTATGAATAGATTCATTTGAATGCATGGCATAGAGAAGAGCTAACAGAGAAAAAATGATCATAGTAAGCATAGTAACCAAGGTCATATTGGGTTGGAACATATCAAGGGATCATTGGAAGTCATAACACAGTTTCTTTATTAATGATATCAGAATTACTTCTAAGAAGAGGAAGAAAACTCAAAATGCACAGGAGAGAAAGCCAACCCAAAGAGAGAAGGCATAAGCTTGACCAGAGTCTAAGACAATGTGTGTAGCTGCTAAACTTTAAACAAGGAGTTTCAAGGAAAGCATTTGAAACTTTACTTTGGAGACTAAAGCTAGTTAGATTCTGCACAGATGTTAAAACAGGAGGCATTTTAAAGCATCTCAGCTGTTTGTATCCCAATCATAACCCATTGTTTAAATTCCTCCAGGCTGATGTCTTAACTTCTTAAAGCAAGCAAAACAGCCACATCTATCAGTACAAGGAGTGTTGCTTTATCCCTCCCTATACTTTCCACAATTTTGATAGGGCTGACTAAACCTCCTTCTCCAGTGATTGCCTCCTATCCAGGTGCAGGTGTATGACATTGCCTTCACAAGCTTCCATATTTACTTCAGAACAAAGCCAGAGCATATCTTGCCATCACTCCTTTTGCTCCTTTCCCTATTTCTGCTTTAAAAGTTCACAATGATTCATCCTTGGTTCCATTTATTTCTGATATACATCTTGCCAATGGATTATCTTCCTCCACATCATCATTCCAAATTAATTCATACAATTTGCAACCTTGAAATGTCACTGGAATCAAAGCGGAGCATCATTTTATAGCCTTTTCATGATAAAGTACATATACTTCTGCCTCAATATTATTTTCAGTATACTTTATACCATTGATTCTTTTGCTTGCAGAAGTCTATATTGTAACTACATCCTGTTTGAATGTCTGGCATTTCCTAACTAATCTCATGATACTTCTGTCGAAATTCCTGATGAAAGGCTTATGTCCGAAATGTCAATTCTCCTCCTCCTTGGATGCTGCTTGACCTGCTGTGCTTTTCCAGCATCACACTCTCTACTCTGTTCTCCAACATCTGCAGTACTCACTTTCTCCAGATATTTCTGTCCAGTTTGTTTGAGTTGATTTGTTTTTATCTATTAATTGAAAATTAAATAACAAAATACATTTGAAAATGTTAGTCTAGACAGTTAGGATTAGATGTTTTAAAATTATTTAGTCCAGGATTCCTATGTTTTACTGATCCATTCCTGGTATTCAAATTCCAAAAGAGAATGTGGATCAGATCAATTCCTGCCAGCTGATCTCTCAATTTATGAAAGTCCAAGATGGAAACCTCATATTACACAGTGTTCCTATTTGAACTTACTCAATGTCCTGAAGATGCCTCATTATTTTCAAGAATTGTGGAAAAATGGATCTATTACATAAAGATTTGGATTAGATTTTGTCTTTTAAAAAGTAGTTACTGAGAGAACTTTGGATTTTAAAATTTACAAACAAGGCTTCTTAGAAATCAAGTAATTTCAGACAATTACATGAACTCACTTCTCAAATGTCACCTGCTTGACTTTTTTGAACATCACGTGTCATGGAGAGTTGGCTCTGTTTGGGATGAGTTGGGGGAAAGCCAGCTAAGTACAAAATGTCCAGCGTTTGTATTCAGCTTCCAAAACCCCTTTGTAGTGCAGCGTGATAAAAGGTTTGCTCTTCTGGAAGAGTGACTGAATTTCTGAGTAATGTATTTCCCAAACAAGCTGTGTCTGCCAAAAACCCAGGCACAACTGTGCAGTAGTTGTTTGAACATATATGCAAGACCACTAGATCAACAAAATTTAGAACGTTCCATGCTTTTCAAATAACCTTCAAGAATACTCACCTTTGATAATAAAGTGTTTCTTTTAACCCCCTTTTTAAATTGAATCTGTGCACATAGAAATCCATCTCACTTCCCCCACCCCACCTCCCACCACCACACACACATCTCCAGTCCCTGAGTATGTATTTATTTGTGTGTATTTTGGATTATTTAAAAGGAGAAAGCATTGCATAATTCAAAAGTCCGCATTAACTAATTCTGTGCCTTCATTAAATGGGTTTTGTTTCATGATTAGTTGAACATCTCATGCTTATTAAAAAGAATCAGTTAATAGATCTCTTGTTCCAAGTCTAATATAGATAAAACTTATAATTGAACACATTGGGATTTGGACAGAATATTTTTAAAACTTACATTATGATACACAAATTTCTCTGCCATTGATGTTAGTGCACTCCTCCTATCTCAGTTCAACAGAAACCTGGCTCTCAACCAGAATATCTGATGTGGACAATGTCCACATAGAAGTGGGAAAATAATATTATTAGTAAGATAAAAAGAAAGGCCAAGCTTCTTGTGCACAATTATATCAAAATGCATTGCAAGTTCTGAAGGGGTTTCTGTAGTTGAAAGATTTATCCTAAAATAATTTTAAAAGAATTAAGCAAATTAGGTTAATTGAATTAGCAGAAATGTTAGAGGAATGAGAACTAGTGCAAATATTAAGCTTCAATCTCTATTCTATCAATTTGAATATACCTCAAATCACCAATGTTAAGTCTATTAAAAGATTAGTGATGTTCAAACATGCTTAACAGTGTCTTTAACATCCATATTCCATTAGTTTTGTTAGCATATGTACCATTTCTAAACCCAGAAAGCTCGAGTGTCCAGAGGATTTTTACACTTGTCTTGATACACCAGTCCTGACTTTCAGGAAGGGAAAAAAAAATCCCACTTGCTAAAAGGGGATAACCGTATCATCAGAGATTACGTTTTTAATATCTAGCAGAAAGAGAATGTCAGTTTATAACTTCAATAAATTCAGAAATTCAATAACATCTCTGTTTGACTACAGGTACTATTGTACTCCTCATGATTACGGTTATTTGGTGGGGGGAGGGGAAGTGTGGAAGACCCAGAGATCAGTTTGAAAACCGAGAGGTCAGTATGGTAGTAGACTTCATTTAGCAAACTATACCTATTATTCATTCAGTCTCCAGCATAGAATTTTCATTCCCCACAGCAGGCTGCCCTTTGCAGACATGGAATTATCCAATTAAAGATAAATTAGTGTTGGATTAAGGTTTTATACTGAGGTGCTCACTGGGAAATGAGTTGAAACTGCCCGAACTCATTTCGCTAAAGGTCTGTGAAAACTGTTGCCAGACAGCTGAGAATGGAATTCAATCAATTTGGGTTGCGTTCAAACACAGTCCCAGAATTAAAATGGTAATATCCTAAACCACTGCTTGCATGGCTGTCAATGCCAGGCCAACACAGATTTGAGATTTTTGTATGACATCAATGGCAGAATGTAAAAATACTTACAATACAGGTCTGTGATTATCTGATGTGATTCCATGGCAGCACACTCATCCCTCAAGTCAAATTAAGGATTACACCCCATCATAAAAGTTGAGAAAATAATCTGTGCTGCGGTTTAGTGTAGTACTGAGGGAGTGCTGCACTGTTCAAGGTTGGGGACACCATCGAACCAGGGTCCCATCTCAGGTAAATGTAAAAGGACCCTTGACATTATTGAAAGAAAAACAAATAGGTCTCTGCCTGAAAAGGAGCACCTGCTGTGGTAAATTTTTATGCTGGAGGTTGTTCCAATATTTATCTCAACCAAAGATCAATAAAATTGATGATTTGCTGTTTGTAATCTTTTGCTGGACACAAGGTATGGTGCTTTGTGAGCTGAGAATATGATTAGGACATTACAGATATGCCTTTCTTTAATTAACACATTTAAAATCAAACTAAGACAGACTCATTAAGAGTGAATGGTTTGCCATTGGCCTATATATCTGCCTGTTTGCCCCCCTCCCATCCACATTATCGTTACATTTATAGAATCCCTACAGTGTGGAAACAGGCCATATGGCCCAGCGAGTCTACTTCGACCCTCTGAAGAGCATCCCACCCCAGTAACCTTGCATTTCCTAATCCTCCTAGCCTGTACCTTCCTGGATGCTAGGGCTTTTAGCCTGGCCAATCCACCTAACCTGCACATCTTTGGCTGTCAGAGGAAACCCATGCAGACACAGGGAGAATGTTGGGTATGGAGTTTGCTGGAATCGAAACTGGATCCCTGGAGTGGAGAGACAGCTGTGCTGAGCCACTATACCACCCCCATTTTAAAAGGAGCAAAAAGGTAATGCTAAAGTCACCAAACTCCTCCTGGACCATACAGCTATGCTCTCATTAGAGAGACAACTTGTGGTGGTTTAACCCAAAGGTCACTATTGCTCAAGCAACAGGGTGAGATTGAGAAGATGGGACTTTCATGATTTCAGCTGGTACAAGAATTTAATTCACACAACTGGCAGTGCTGTGCATCACAATCCAGCCAACGGAGCTAAATGATCCCATCCTGTCCATTTTAAATCATATATATTACTCATTCTTAACAGATAGAAGCATCAACATCTTGCAGGTACTGTCTAATTAGTCGACATGCTCAATTCTTGTTTGGCCAAGTTGATGTTATCTGGGCACAAAACTGAGAAACACGCAGCATTGTTAATTCAAGCTGTGGGGTATGGAGGAACCAAGGTTATCTGTGATCGGTGTTTGAATGTTGTTAAAAAAGTTCACCACTTTTTTTGAGGGGGTGGGGCACTCATGACAATGGTAATGCCCAATCTCTGAGCTATGAATCCTGAGTTCAAATCCCACCTGCTCTACAGTTGCTTTAATATGGTTTGATTGTTTTAAAAAAAAACAAACACAGAGCTGGTAGCATTTATGGCTTTTGCACAAGTCTGAGTGCGTCCATTAGCACTGATGTGAGCATCTTGGCATCGCTCTCAATACATAAGTTCAACACCCTTAATGTAATCTTTAGAAGGTCTATAGACAGCACATTGCAGTTAGGAATTTTAAAACATTAAGTACAGGATTCCTATTCTTAAGGGGCCATTTTAAAGAAATATATGTATTAGAGTTCAGTTATATAATCGAACACATTGAGACATCACTACACTTGAGGCAGAAATCATGTTAGCTAAAGACATGATGTGCTTCATATACAGAGCTGTTACTTATTTTCATTTTAGAAGCATTCATTTATACTTGTATTTATATTTGAAGCATTCATTTTTACTGAATAATGCATACAGCAGAAAACCTAATTTGTATGATGGATCATAGAAAAGCAGTGACCATGTGTCATCCTAATTTTGTGCTCTAGTAGATCATATCGTCCTGGACAATTCAATGTGAGGTTACACTGTGTAATGAGATACAGAGCCACACTCTCTCCGTGTTACTGATTGACTCACTCACTCTCTCTTGCTCTTCTCTCCCCCTCTTTAAAGGCTCTCACTTGAAAATTACACCTTTCACCATGTTTTTTGGATTACCTGTCCCAACTTCTCCTGTTTTGACGTGGTGTGCATATACAAGAGATCCATCACATATCTTTGCTTAATGGATTTGAAGTTAGTGTCATATATACTACTAGCATCTATAGGTCTGGCAAAGTACATCATGAATAGTCTCCTACACGGTGTAATTCAATGTTTCTATGAAGGTCATTCTGTAAAAGATTTAGAAATAGGGAGAGCTTTTCCAATGCCTTTGTGGGTAAAGACGTCAGCCAAGTACAGTGGAAGGTCAGAGTTGAGTCCTTGAATTGATTAAAACTGAAATGTTTGGAGGAAGGGTTGCTCGATCTGAAAAATTAACTGATTTCTCTCCACTGGTGCTGCCAGACCTGTTGAGCTTTTCCAGCAATTTCTGTTTCTGTGCCCGATTCTCTGTTGAGTTAGCTGATCTCTGCAGCAGAGAAATTACAACTGACCTGCAGGGCCCCAGAATGAGGAAGAGGATACAAGGTAAAGTCCTCAGACTTATTTACTCATGTTAGCGCACCCATCTTTTACCCAAGTGGGCATATTCTGCACATTAGCCTTGGGTGTACACTGACAACAGTCACACCATTAGAAAGTGAAGGGGGGTTGGAACTGACAAATAGAAGGAACAGGTAAATAAAAGCCTTGCCTGCAAAGTCACAGCACTGTCTCATTGAGGTCAGTGCAGTTAAATATTGTGTATGTGACGAGATTTTTAAGAAGTTACCTCTTAAAATTTCTTCTCCATCTGATTGTAGCCATGGCCATGGCTCTCACAGATGTATAAATAGGTCCAAATGACATCAAATGAATATTCCAGAGCAAGTTGGTGCTAATATTCAGCATCTGGCCTGGAGGAACTCTGCTCAATTTATTTTGCTATAAATTCATAAGTTGAGGTGATGAGGTGAAAAGGAACGTCAGTGTGCATATGCTCAGTTTGCATTAAGTTTATTTTTAAATTGATCCTTCAATTATCTACAACAGCAAAATAAAATGTGATTTTGTTTATAGAACTAGGACAAAAATTGTTGTGATACTGGAGTACACTGGAAAAAATTACAAACATTCAATCTCTCATTTCCCATCCCCAAGATCAATATCTCTATTGATCCTCTTCATTCTGCTATTTTTTTTTCCCTTTTGCAGCTACATTTTCTCTTCCATGAGATTCCATCAGGTTTCACATATTTGGCGATAACCAGAAAAGAGTCAGCTTTAAGGGATCATAGGACATACAACATTTGAGAAATCTAGGACAAACATTTCACAGAAAAAAAGATATTGACAGCCAAATTATTTCTAACTATTTCACTTTTCTGCAGTAGCTCCTAACTCTGAATGTTGGTATATCTTCTTCTGACCCATCAGGTCACTTGTTATTACCAGTAAAATATTGCAAAGCTTGAAATTTGGATTTTTTTCCTGTAACATCAATGTTTCATCACTTTCTCTGCCAGGAGTCGTGAGCAAACCTATTCATTATCTTCTCTATTATCCAGCTGCATGACAGAAGAAAAGCACAAAATCTGGGCTTGCTTTCCAGTGCAGTCCTGGGAGAATCAGGCATGTCATCTTTCAGATGAGCTATTAAGCCGAGGACCAGTCTGGTCTCTTACATGGACAAAAGAGATCCCAAGGCACTATTGTGAAGATGAGCAGATGAGTTCTCCCTAGTGGCCTGGCCACACTTATCCCTCAAACATCATCTAAAAAGCAGATTATCTGGTCATTGGTGTACTGTTGTGTGAACCCAATGGTGCAGAAAATTGGCTGCCGTTAAGTCCCACATTAAAACAGAGACTGCACTTTGAAAGGCATCTATTTAGCTCAGTTGGCTGGACAGTTGGGTTGCAAAGCAATGTGATATCAACCGCGTGGGATCACTCTCCACACTCCACTCCATGAAGGACTCTCCTTTGCAAGCTTTCCCCTCAGAGGCATGGTGACCCTCAGGGTGAATCACGACCAGTCATCTCTCTCTAATGAGAGAACAGCCCTATAGTCTAGTAAGATTATGATGACTTGACACTTTGGAAGTAGTTTATATGGTATCTTAAAGCCCTTTATAGTCAAAACGTTTCAGGGCACTGCATAAACATAAAGCCTCTCTTGCTAAAGATGATAGCATATGCAAAAGGTTGACAGATCCATTCCTTCCATCAATGTGCTGGTCTAAATATGCCATGTGTCTGACTGCAGAGCATCTCAATCACCTAACAGGGTGAAAGCACCCTATGCGCTAATAAACCATACAGACTAGGACTGACAGGTTTGATAACAAATTGTACCAAATTATCTCATCTCAACCAACGTAGCAGTGAGCAGTAAAACTGGCATAATTTCTCTCTGAAGTTGGGAGGTTGTTTTTATTAAAAAAAAGACACTTTTTTAAAAAAAGCTTACAAACACTAGCCAATGATTCCTATTGTACTGGGGAAAAAAAACCAATGCAAAGCAGCTGGGAGTGTGATCCTTCCACAGTCCAACTGCCTCACTCGCAACTCAATTGCAGAATGACTGCATGAAAGAGGTACAGTATGGAAGGGTGGTTGCCATCTGTGGGATCCAGCACTTATGAATCCATAAGTTATTAGAGGAAAGACAACTACGAGCCAAAACTTATGAAGTTATTACCATCAACCAGTTTGCTACACTTTGGACCCAAAAAAAATTCAAATAATATTTTAGCTGCTATTTCGATTACAGGGTTAAATGTTAAGTTGGGCCCAGATGTGTTGGAACCTCATTGCAAACATTGTTAGACCCATCATCAGCACTGGGCTTAACTCCGTACATCCAGAAGAGTTATGAATCATTGTTGGGAAACAACATCTCTAATGCAGCAGGAGACACTGGAACGGCTAACTCAGTTAAACATAAACCATTCCTAAATATCATTTCCTGTGAAGGCTAACAGAAATATACATCACTTAAGATTAACAAGAGGCTGAGGGCACTGCAGCATTGTTCGTGCATATATGATGAACATCAGGTTATAATCTGCAGACAATTAGTAGCTGACACTTTGGTTCTTGTGGAAACAGGAGGAAGCCTTTCAGCCCACAATAAGGCTGGTCTCAACCTCTGTACAATTGGCTTTTTAGCAGCCTTGGCATTGCACATCGAGCAGGAGAAAGATAGGGGAGTGGAAAGCTGAGCTGATTTCAATGCTGTCTGGTGACCCCTGCTGGAACGTGTGGGTATAGAATGGATTTCTTGCTGAACTTAATTGTGATACTCACCTCTTATTGATAGCAATCAGCTTGTTCAGGGATGTTAGTACACAACACAAAGGCGGGGGATTTGAATCCAGCTTAGAGGTAAGCACACTACCAATGTACCACTTCTCATCTCAAGATGATAGAACATGACCAAACCGCTGGAAAGTAGCATCCCAGTAATAGTCACCACGTCAGGTGGGGATACAAAGAGAAAATTAAGTAAATAAGAAACTTGAAGTTCATCACAGTTGCCAGCAGCAGTCAGAATCTTTACAGTAAAATGAACTGACTAGTGCAAAGAAAAACACAGAGTGGATTTCCAAATGGTTTCCTTTCAGAGGACCTATCAGTGCCCCAGTACAGTAGGGCTGGTGTCAGTAAAGGGAGGATTTAGACAGGCAGGGAGTAGAGGGATATGGACCAAATGAAGGCAGATGGGACTAATTTAGAAAAGCATGGTCGACGCAGTCATGGAGGGCCGAAGGGCCTGTTCCTGTGCTGTACTGGTCTGTTCTGTGTTCAGACTACATGTCTCTAACATCATTGCACCAGCCTTTCAATATTTTTTTTAATGTCAGAAGTTCAACGTTTCCAAATATATAGGAAAATCTTTAGATATTACATTCTTTCCCGTTTGACAATGGGCGCTGTCACTTTTCAAAAAAAAAGGGGGTTGGGGGAAAGGGAAATAAAACCGGCCGTGTTAGAACTCCTTAATTAAGAAGTTTGCAGAACGGAATTAAACCTTAATTCAAGTCAGCAATGGCGCAGCCCGAGACGGGAAATACTGCCACCTTGTGTTTCACTCAGTCGTGGAGAGATAGGGAATGACCGAAAACGAAACATGGAATCCCTACAGCGTGCGGACAGGCCATTCAGCCCATCAAGTCCACACCGCGCCTCCGAAGAGCTTCCCACCTAGAACCAGCCTCCCTGCCCTACCCCTGCATTCCCCACGGCTAATCCACCTAGCCTGCACATCCCTGAACACTATCGGTAATTTAGCATTGGCCAGTTCACCTAACCTGCACATCTTTGGACTGTGGGAGGAAACCCACAGAGACACGGGGGAGAATGTCTGTATGGAGTTTGCACAGTCACCCGAGGGTGGCGTCCAACCCGGGTCCCTGGTGCTGTGAGGCAGCAGTGTTAACCACTTAGCCACCGTAACCAAACTGGTGTGCCCTGCCAGGTACAAGATGTGCATCACATAAATTAAGACTATATTGCCTGAGAAAACACCTCGGATCTGATAAGCAACTTTCAGGGGACGCGTGGCGGAGTAACTCCTCACTTCACTGCATATTGCAGTAAAGTCATACTCTGGCCCCAATCTAATGATCGAAATCAAAATGCACTTTCGCCATGTAATCGTTAACACGATTTCGGGTGATGCTATTAAACGGTGTCCCAAGCATGTAGGCAAGTGTGCATTTAGGGAGAGCTGTCCTCAAGGGAAATGACCCAAAGCAAAGTTGCCGCAGATCCTCTCTGTATCCCATCCTCAAGGTTATGTCTTCCCTGCATCTGCTAAACTTCCTGCTCATCAGCAAATCAGTCCGACAGACGAGCTTAATGGGCTGGTTTATGTGTCGAGAGGGAAGCGTGAGACAGAGAATTCCGCTTATAAAGCAACCCGAGCCCAGTGTCATCTTACGGGCCACCATTCAAATTCCCTTTCCCTCTCCTCGCAATTCTTTCCAGTCGGGTAGACGTGCAGAAAATGTTCCAGCGATTGGGTGTCTCAACTCATCACAAGGCGTTCCAAATCCCCGAGCGTTAACTTTCTCCCCCAGCCTCTCCGCGACAACGCAATGGTCGCCCCAACATGAAACTTACCCTCGTTGTCCGGGTAAGACCTGGCGGCATCGCAGGCGAGAATGAGCTGGAGTGTGTGCAGCAAGGGGTAAATCCACCGCTGGAGAGCCATCTTAGTCCGCTGGCGTCTGCATTCCCCTCTTTAAAGTTACCGAGCAGGAATAGAGAGAGAGAGAGAGAGACAGGAGCCGAGAACCTGCCAAACGAAGCAGCAAGTCAACGTCTTCTCTGTCAATCAGAAGCCAGCGCTGCCTCACTCAGCCACCACCTTAAAGGGGTAGCCCTCCCCCATCCCCTCACTCTACCACCTCCTCCTTCTCGCCCCGGCTCTGCTTTAACATCCACGTTAGCGATTCACTGATGTTCACATTGTGAGAAGGTGCACTCAAAGACAGGCAGAGCTATAACTGGCTCCTGTTCGATGAACTCTGTATAATTCCTTGCACTGGCCTTGTTAGCTAAGTGCACTACTTCACGAACCGAAATCCTCAGATCCAATCCCATATTCGTACCGGCTGTTTTATAAACAAATATATATATAGCTCGTTAGTGCACACATTTTACGATTACTTCACCAATTTTTTTTATTTCAAACGAATCAAATCAGTAATTTATTTCACAGAATTAAAGCCACATTTGGAATTTTTAAAAATAAATTCTTCGAACATGTTGAGGAAGTGACTTTACGATGTTTGTGTGTTTGTATTCTGTCAGAATGTCGCTTGGGACGAGCTGACAGGTTGTTAAAGAGACATCCTCTAATTTGAACGTAGAGTTTTGTTTTGTTTCACATGATGTTACTCCCTTAAGAACCACGGCGGCTGCTCTTGTTCTGTTTGTGTGTGTCTGCTTCCCCATTTTCACTGACTTGGGACTCCGGCTCGAAGCTTCTCTGCTATGTTGAGACCGTGAACTTCAGTGTTACTGGCTGGTGACAAGCTTGAGATGTACCCCTGTTCCACCATAAATACAGAAGCGTCTTAAAGCGTTTGTGTTCAAGTCCCGCACTCTTGCTTAGTTAACAGGGGTTTTGTTCAGGGAAATGAATGGATTTGTCGTAAAGCACGAAATAAACGCACTTTTGCTCCCTTCGAATCCTTTAACAACTCTAATTAAGTCTCTAAGAATGACAGTCTGTTCTGGTTAATATTGCATCAAGTGACATTTCGTGTTTAAAATTCCGCTTCACATATTAATGGTGCTTTGCCTTTTAAGAAAAAAAACACACACCGACTCATTCGCCCCCCGTTGTGTGATATCTTTTAAAAGTTGTGACAGCCTGCATCCAGCGCATTCCAGTCACAGCAAATCCCTGAGGATGCTGGAAACTGGCAATGATGGCAGAAAGTGCTGGAGAAACTCAGCAAGCCTGACAGCATCTGCAGGGAGAGAGAGAGAGAGGGGGGTCTACCGGACTCTACACGACGTTAACTCTTCCCACAGAGCTGCTGAGCTCCTGCACCACTTTCGGCTTTGATTCCAGCATCCGCAGTATTTTATTTTTTTAGGCAATAAATCCTGAGCTGACCTTGAAGTGAATCGAGCAAAAACAGCAACCCCTCCCCCCTCCCCCCGTTTCGGGTCGAAGGGAATGTGATGTGGTTCACCTTCAACCAAAGAAAAAGAATTCTAAACTAAAGTCATTTCAAATTGATAGAATCTCGCTGTGTTGCTGTTGTCTGATTCTATAAACTGAAGAGCTAGAGGATAATTTCTGCTTCTTTGCTGAGCTGCACAGTAAATGCTGTTAAAACGCCCGCTCACAACCTTAATAGCAACACATTCAAGTTCTGGGTATTTACTACAAATTCTGTGCTTGGTGTTTACATTTGTAATTGCAGCTCAAGGTCTTTTGGGGGGGCGGGGGGCGGGGGGAGTGTTGGAGGAAGTCAATGCACAGCACGGGTCGTTGAGTCTTAGGTCAACTTGTCATTAGCGGACGTGAGGATTGAACCCTTTACACGGGGGATATACACATTAAGATCCGAGGCGAGTTGACCTACTTCACGGAAGATTGTCTGAAAAGCAGTGATTGGGGAATGTTTCGGATCTTTCAGTGCACGCTTGTCCTCAACAGCACAGCTTTAATCATTGGGTGCATCGTATGGCATCGTTTCCTCTTCAAAGTGCTGGGTTTAATTTTGCACGATGCAGGATCATTTTAGTGATTAACACTGCATTGTTACAGAGGGCAGTGGAGCTCTTAAGACTGTGTAGAAATGGAGACGGGACCTCTAAACTCACACTACTCCAGGGAAAAGGCTGAGCTGAAGTGCTTGGCATTTTGGATCAGTTATGATGTTTCTTTTCATTTTTAAAAAAACACAATAAACGGTTGTACTTGGTTCCAGTAATCTGTAATAAAATCTGGATGCAGTAACAAGACTGAGGTAAGGGACAGAAGAGGCAACCTCCATCTGTCCAAAGTTGGACTGGACTTCATTCCATTAATGCTAGCTCCCTATCAGGGAGGTGGTAGCAGGCTGAGATGTTGGAGCTAATATATGCTGTCCTTTTCTTAGAAGAATCAGTGAAATGATTAACATCCCCGATCACTTTAACAATCCTTTTTTCAGTGTATAGTGATCATGGATCAGCAGTGAATCAAATCTACATGTTACCCCTCTCTCCCCTCATTAACATAATTGAACATCTAGAGGATGCCCATGGTTGTGGGCACAATTTGTCAGATCTGTTCAATTAGTCCCACTCCTCCGCACTTTCCCCACAGCCCTGTAGATTTTTCCTTTTCAAGTACATACCTAATTATCGTTTTGAAACGCACCGTTGAATCTATTTGCACCATCCATGCATTCCAGTGCATGCACCTAATGAATTAGAGCCCACTCTTTGATGACTTTGTGCATCTTTTCAATTACTTCCTTGTGAAGGTATTATTAAATCAATTAGGGGAATGGTACCACTATTCAAGTGGCAATGTGTATTGTCTGAACTGAGGCAGATTATTGGATTAGGCAAGGACACATTGTCTACACTGCACCTTTCTTGGTTAGATGCCCTCATGCATTTCTCAACAGGTAGCAGGTAATGGTTGCAAGTGAGTAAATCTTTGATTTTAAAAATTTCTTTCCTAAAATCTGACTCACCTATCCTGACCCCAGCTTCAGGATGCTGAACCTATTATCCTTAGATTGGCTTGGATGAAAGCAACTGACTCACTGATAACAGACCAAAGATTTCCTTGCTGTGTTATGCAAAGCAATGTATCAAAACATTGGGGCGGTATGGTGGCTCAGTGGTTAGCACTGCTGCCTCACAGCACCAGGGACCTGTGTTCAATTCCCGCCTTGGGTAACTGTCTATGTGGAGTTTGCACATTCTCCCCGTGTCTGCATGGGTTTCCTCCAGGTGCTCTGGTTTCCTCCCACAGTCCAAAGATTTGCAGGTTAG
Source organism: Hemiscyllium ocellatum (assembly GCF_020745735.1). NCBI lineage: Eukaryota > Metazoa > Chordata > Chondrichthyes > Orectolobiformes > Hemiscylliidae > Hemiscyllium > Hemiscyllium ocellatum. Next base: position 68,725,320 of record NC_083413.1, on the reverse strand, counting down.
GTGAATTGGCCATGCTAAATTGCCTGTAGTGTTAGGTGATTAGTCAGGAGAAAATATAGGGGGCTGGGTTTCTCTTCAGAGGGTTGGTGTAGATTTATTGGGCCGAAGGGCCTGTTTTCACACTGTAGGGAATCTAATCTAAAAAACCAGACCACAATCAAACATCTGAAGTATGAAATCAGTTTTGGGAGGCATATAAAACAGCCAGTAACAAATTGCAGTCTGTTTAGTATTGCATGAATGTTAGTTTTAGCTTGATATCCAGTGGTAATAATTACAATCAGCTTTTGTGTTCATGTTCAAAAACACCCTATTGTATTCTTTTCCACCCGTCTGTGACAGGGAGGTGTACCTGCTTTTCCTGTGGGTCCATTGATCTTTCCTTGAGACAACTGCTAGAGTAGCCATAAAAGCCTTGGACCAATCAACATCTGATTATCAGTCTTGTGCATTGAATGCTATTTGATTCTCATTTGGCACTGTCCCACTTTAGATTAAAGATGAGGGTAAGCTAGCCAATGATATAAAGGAAGATGGTAAGAATTTCTTTAGATATATAAAGGTCAATAGAGAGGCAAAAGTGGACATTGGGCCACTAGAAGATGATGCTGGAGAGATAGATTTGGGAAACAAGGAAATGGCTGAGGAACTGAAACTTCTCGTCAGTCTTCATGTTGAAAGACACGAGTAATATCCCAAAAATTCAAGAGAGTGAGGGAGCAGAGCTGAACATGGTGGCCATCACCAAGGAGAAGATGATAGAAAAAATGAATCGGCTGAAGGTGGATAAATCCACCAAACCCCCCAACCTCAGGTGGAGATAACTGAAGAGATAGCGGAGGCGTTAATAGTGGTCGTGCAGGAATTGCTGGAATCTGGGAGGGTCCCAGAGGACGGGAAAATCGTTCAAGTGACACCCATGTTTAAAAAGGGAGTAAGGCAAAAGATGGAAAATTACAGACTGATTAGCATAGCCGGTAAGATCCTGGAATTCATTGTGAAGGATGAGATTTCTGAATACTTGGAAGTTTATGGATAAAATAGGACAAAGTCAACACGGTTTCATCAGGGGTGGTCATGCCTGATCAATCTGCTGGAGTTACTTCAGGAAGTAAGGAGTAGGTTAGACCAAGGAGAGCTAATGAATGTTATCTACCTGGACTTAAAGAAGGCCTTTGATATGGTGCTGCACTGGATGCTATTGCGTAACATAAGAGCTCATGGTATTACAAGTAAGGTGCTAGCATGGATAGAAGCCTGGCTGTCTGGCAGGAAGCAGGGAATGGGGATAAAAGTGTCCTTCTCAGGATGGCAGCCAATGACAAGTAGTGTTCCGCAAAGCTCAGTGTTGGGGCCACGTTTTCACTTTATACATTAACAATCTAGATAAAGGAACTGAGGGCATTTTGTCTAAGTTTGCAGATATACAATGATAGGTAGAGGGACAGGTAGCATTGAGGAGGCAGGGTTTGGACAGGTTAGGAGAGTGGGCAAAGAAGTGGCAGATGATGTACAATGTGGGAAAGTGTGAGGTCATGCACCTTGGAGGAAGAATAGAAGCATGAATTATTTTCTAAATGGGGAGAAAATTCAGAAATCTGAGTTGCAAAGAGACTTGGGAGTTCGAGTCTATGATTCTCCCAAGATAAACTTGCAAGTTGAGTAGTAGTTCGGAAAGCAAATGCAATGATGGCATTTCTTTTGAGAGGACTTGAATGTAAAAGCAGGGATGTACGTCTGAGGGTCTATAAGGCTCTGGATAGACCACACTCGGAGTATTGTGTGAAGTTTTGGGCCCCATAACTCAGGAAGGACGTACTGGCCCTGAGATGTGTTCTGAGAGGTTCACGAGAATGGTTACAGGAATGAAAAGCTTAACATATGAGGAACGTTTGAGGACTCTGGGTTTATACTCGATGGAGTTTAGAAGAATGAGGGGGGGATACTGAATGGCCTGGACAGAGTGGATGTTGAGAAAATGTTTCCATTGGTAGGAGAGACTTGGACTTGAGGGCACAGCCTTAGAGTAAAGGGAAGGCCTTTTAAAATGGAGATCAGGAGAAACGTCTTCAGCCAGAGAGTGGGGAATCTATGGAATTCACTGCCACAGAAGGCTGTGGAGGCCAGATCATTGAGTGTATTTAAGACTGGGATAGATAGGTTCTTGAGTATCAAGGGAATCTAGGATTACAGGAAGAAAACGGGAAAATGTGGCTGAGAAATCTATCAGCCATGATTGAATGCTGGAGCAGACTCGATGGGCTGAATGGCCTAATTTCTGCTGCTATGACTGATGAGCATCACTGAGATGGAGAATTCAGTTGGCGTGAGATTAAGTCAGCTTCCATTTTCTCATGTTTATAACGTGGCGGTGCCTTCTTAAACTTATTAGATTACTTACAGTGTGGAAACAGGCCCTTCGGCCCAACAAGTCCACACCGACCCGCTGAAGCGCAACCCACCCATACCCCCACATTTACCCCTTACCTAACACTACGGGCAATTTAGCATGGCCAATTCACCTGACCCGCACATCTTTGGATTGTGGGAGGAAACCGGAGCACCCGGAGGAAACCCACGCACACACGGGGAGAACGTGCGAACTCCACACAGTCTGTCGCCTGAGTCGGGAATTGAACCCGGGTCTCAAGCGCTGTGAGGCAGCAGTGCAAACCACTGTGCCACCGTGCCGCCCACATTCTAGATTTTTCTGTTATTGAATTCAGATTTCACCATCTGGTAAGGTGGGATTTGAACACAGGTCCCCACAACATTTCTGGGTCTCTGAGTTAACACTGCATTGATAATACCACTAGGCCATCACCTCCCTGTGCAAAATAATAGATTAGATTACTTACAGTGTAGAAACAGGCCCTTCGGCCCAACAAGTCCACACCGACCTTGCCAAAGCATAACCCACCCAGACCCATTCCCCTACATTTGCCCCTTCACCTAACACTACAGGCAATTTAGCATGGCCAATTCACCTAACCTGCACATTCTTGGACTGTGGGAGGAAACCAGAGCACCCGGAGGAAACCCACGCAGACACAGGGAGAATGTGCAAATTCCACACAGTCAGTTGCCTGAGGCGGGAATTGAACCAAGGTCTCTGATGCTGTGAGGCAGTGCTAACCTCTGTGCCACCGTGCCGCTCTTTTTGCTTTATTCATCATAACCCATATCCAAGATGCTGATATTTTGTCTTAAACTGTGAGTTGCTAAGGAATGAAAAATAGGTACATTTACATAGGAGTAGCTGACCTAAATTTCCACATAACATCCTTCCGTTTCAGAGAACACACTAATTCCCTGTTGAATGCCTGAATTGAACCTTCTTCTACCACACAATCAGTCAGTGCATTCCAGAGCTTAGCCATTCGCTGGATTGAAATGATTCCTTGACATTATCTAATGACTTTAAATCTGTGACCTCTTATTCTCAATCCCTTCATTAGTAGAATCGTTTGACCCTACTTCCTCTGTTCAGATCTCTCATGATTTTGAATATTTCAATCGGATCTGATCTCACCCTTCAAATAAAACCAAAATGCTGCGGATACTGAAAATCTGAAACCGACTCAGACAACATTGGTGAAACTCAACAGATCTGGCAACATCTGTGGAGAGGGAAACAGTTAACATTTTGAGTCCAGTATGATTCTTCTTCAGAAGTGATGATGCTGAGTTTTGCCAACATTTTTTGTCATTTATTTTGGCTCTCAAATTTCTCCAAGGATAATAGTCCCAACTTCTCCAATCTATCTGCTTAACTGGGATTCCTTGTCCATGGAACCATTTCTCTAAACTTCCTCTGCACTCTCTTCAATTTCCTCACATCTTTCTTATGAAGTATGGTGCCCACAACTGTACACAACACACAAGTTGAAATTGAACTAATATCTTCCAGAAGTTCAACATAATCTCACTGCTCTTGTATTCTACACCCTATTAATAAACATAGAATGCTATATAATTTATTAACTACTCTCTCACTCCTGCCACCTTTGATACACAAATACACTAAGGCCCCACTGCTCCTGCACCACTTTTAGCATTGTACCTTTTATTCAATATTGTCTTTCCATGTTTTTCTTACTAAAAATGCCATCTCACACTTCTCTGCACTGAACTTTATCTTTCACCTATATGCTCACTTTACCAACTATAAATAGCTTGGATTTCCTAGAGAACTGACAAATACTCAACAGACTAATGGCCTCTTTCCCTGTCATTCTAACTTTATAATAACTATTCAAGACACACGTTGTTGGCAATAATGCCATCTTCAATTTATACTGACTGCAATATGAAAACAGAGGAGTTTGAATGAAGAATTGTTACTAAAATCCATTTTGTTAATTTACTATGGCTGTTTCTGTTCACAAGATCATCAGATCAAAACAGATGTGGAAGATCATTTGGGTCAGTTTACTTTCACCAGAAATGATGAAACAAACAACTTTTGATTCACCCTTACAACAGCATACTTTTGACTAACCCATAGAATGTTATCTTGATGGTGTGAAATGACAATAGCTTTTGTTTAGAGATGAGCTTGGAATTTGAACCCATGCCCATTTATCCAACTGTCATAGGAACAGAAATGGGCTGTTCAGCCCAACAAGCCAGTTCCACCATTTAATCAAATCAAAAGGATCAAATCAATTTCCCCTCCTTTCCTCTGTATTCTTTAATTTCCTTCCTGAACAACTCTGAGGATGCTAATAGCTACACTAACCTCTAATTTAAGATATGCAGTCAAGATAATAATATGGCTAATTTAGCAACATTTAGCTTATTTAATAACAGGGACCCTTTGGTTGCAAACAAAGTGATTATGATTAAGCCTTTTCCCTTGTTTTGAGTTATGCTGGAGATTGAGGAGCCTACAGTTCACCAGTGCATTCCTGGTGGCAAAGCCTTTGTCCAGCAGAATTGACCTTCCAACTTATCAACATGCTTACCTCTTACGGAATAAATTGTCATTATCGGTTGAAATTTTGTTTTCTTGCATTTGTCCCAGTGAGTGCAAAAAGCTTCAGCAATTCGCCTCACTTTTCAGCAATATTCAAATAAACACAAGTAGAGGTTACTCCTGTTTGGCTTCCAATGTTGTCACAACTGCAATGTTGCAAAGTAAAGGGGTAAATTTAGATCATATGGAATTTAGGGAGACCCAGCCATTTGGATACAGAACTGGGTCGAAGGTAGAAGATAGAGGGTGGTGGTGGAGAGTTGTCTTTAAGGCTGGAGCCTTCTGAGCAGTGGTGTGCCACAAGGATCGGTACTGGGTCCACTGCTTTTTGTCATTTATATATATGATTTGGATGTGAACATTGGAGCATAGTTACCAAAAATGGAGATATAGTGGACAGCAAAGAAGGTTACCTCAGAGTACAACAGGATCTTGATAAAATGGGCAGAGGAGTGGCAGATGGAGCTTGATTCAGATAAATGTGAGGTGCTGTATTTTGGAACGACAAATCTTAGAAGAATTTCTTCACTTAATGGTAAGGCCCTGGGCAGTGTTTGCTGAACAAAGAGACCTTGGAGTGCAGGTTCATAGTTCCTTGAAAGTAGAGTCACAAGTAGATAGGCAAGAGTGGCATGCTTTTCTTTATTGGTCAGTGCACTGAGTATGGGAGTTGGGAGGTCATTGTGTGACTGTGTAGGACATGGTAAGGCCACTTTCGAAATATTGTATACAAGTCTGATCTCCCTTCTATAGGAAGGATGTTGTGAAACTTGAAAGGGTTCAGAAAAGATTTACAAGAATGTTGCCAGGGTGGAGGGATTTAGCTATAGGGAGAGACTGAATAGGCTGGGACATATTTCCATAGAGTGTCAGAGGCTGAGAGGTAACCTTTATAGAGATTTATAAAATCATGAGGGGCATGGATAGGGTACATAAACAAAGTCTTGTCCCTGGAGGGTGGAGTCCAGAACTAGAGGGCATAGATTTAGGGAGAAAGGGGAAAAATTGAAAAGGAACATAAGGGGAAACTTTTTTAATGCAAAGGTTGGTGTGAATATGGAATGAGCTGCCAGAGGAAGTGGTGGAAGCTGGTCCAGTTACAACATTTAAAAGGCATCTGGATGGATATTTGAATAGGAAGGGTTTAGAGGGATTTGAACCAAATGTTGGCAAATGGGACTAGATTAATTTAAGATATCTGGTCAGTTTAGAGGCGAGTTGGACATAAGGATCTGTTCCTGTGCTTTGCATCTCTATGACTCTAAGGTTGTCATTTAACATTTGAGGTAATGGGGTTGGGATACTAGAGCTAGATGTTATAATTTGACATGTGCCACCAGTTCAGTGCTGTGTCTCCTGTTTCTTCTGAACAGCTCCGACAGTCATAAGTTTTGCAGAATCCTTGCTGCTTCTGTCAAAATGAATGTATGGTTGAAACTCTCTAGTGTTTAATTTTCCAAAAATATTCTTTATTCTTAAAATTTGTAAGCAAAAGAAATTACAGCAATATTTCAATTTAAATATTAGAATATTATAAGAAGATTCAATATGTCTCAGGCCAACATTTTACACCTTGTTTGATGATAACAATCTTAATATTTACAAAATATATTCCAGGTATGCAGCCTGAGGGCAAAATACTTCAAGTTGGAAATTACAATATGTGCAATAAATATAAAATTCTCGATATAACATTTTTCACTCTGACTTTGACTTAACACATCTATTCTCTTTGAGGCACTCATCCCAAAGTGTCTGACAGTTCTCATTACCTCAGTGAACTGTGGTTGAAAGGCCTTCAGCAATGATGTTTCACCACTGTGTCTCTGAAGTACCTGTCCCAAGCTTTAATGAGTCCCTCAGCATATACTCTGGAACTTGGAATGTGCCAGTCTGCAAGAGTTGATCAAGGTCAACTCTTACACTGGAAGATCAGCAGGTTTTGGGCAGACTATAGGACATTATTAACCAAGCTGATAGTCCTCCAACTTTGGCTAATGTTAGTCTTGGAGGAGAAAATGAGGTCTGGAGATCAGAGCTGAAAATGTGTTGCTGGAAAAGCGCAGCAGGTCAGGCAGCATCCAAGGAACAGGAAATTCTTCCTGAAGAAGGGCTTATGCCCGAAACGTCGAAGTTCCTGTTCCTTGGATGCTGCCTGACCTGCTGCGCTTTTCCAGCAACACATTTTCAGTAATGTTAGTCTTGGGCTATGTTCCTGGGAATATTGCATAGAGTGCAGAATCTTGCATCATGGATTAACTTGGAGTGAACCTGGACACAAATCAATCCATTTGTTTCCAGACCTTCTTTGTAAAGGCACTTTCCACAAGGATGTGCACAACAAACAAAGTTTTTCCCTGCTTTTGGAGGGGGTTATTGGGTGGTGGAAGGATGGCACATGGCAAGAATGTAAATCAGTGTTGGTGATCGACTTTGCCGTAACTTTAACCACATCGATATTACTGTAAATGTACTGGCCACTGCACTAAAATGAACTTTGTCTATATTTATCATTGACAGTGTGCAGCATTTAACTATATACCATTGGCATATGTGACAATTGGAAATCCATTATATGCGCAACTTGTCAACATCCAAATCACAAACATTCTACTCTATTGACAAAAATGCTGGAAAACTCTTTTGCTTTACAAGTTGACCACATATTGCAACTCCATCAACAAAAGAGGATGTCCAAGACAAGTGCAGAAATGATTCTGTTTTGCATTAGTCATTTCCTTGTTGTTCTGGATGACAACGTGAGTGCCAAAAAGGTATTGCATTACCTTGTGCTTATCATTCATAATGTGTGTCCCTGTTTAGGCTGATGTGCAGTTTACTTGATGGCAGTTTCCGTTCTTAAGAGGAAAACAGGAAGGTGGAACGTCTTAGTGTGCTGGCATACCATTTATATCACAATCATATTGAAAATCATTATGATCAATGCTGAGTCGACTGGTCAGACCCATTAGTTCCCTCCAGGCAGATAGAGAACATTGGTAGAAGATAAGAGTGAATTTCAGGTAGATGCATGTTAGGAGGTTGTTAATTTATGATTTGATTGAAACTATTTCAGATTCATTTTCTTAAAATAAAGCATGAATGTTTAAGATTTAAGGAGTAATTTGTGATACTGCTCAAAGTGTAGTAATAAGATCTAAAATATCATGGCATGAAGGTTGAAGGTTTTTCTATTCATTATGAAATAAATCTATTTCAGTTGAATTAGATATAGCTAAAAAAAACAAACAGAGAAGGTATTAAAAATTAACCTAACAGTTATATAAGAATTGTAAAATGTATATGCTGGCTATATACCTTGTCTTTTTCATGTGTAAAAGGACATACATTATTTCTAATGCTAGACAGTATCAAAAGTAAAATAAATAGTTGCATTTAGAACATCAATTGATTTCTTTAGAACAGTGATTGCTATGTGGACACACTAAGTGACTGTTTTTAAGTAATGAATGATCTATTCATTATTTTGGTGCTTATGAGAGGACTATTGTCCACAGTATCAAGAACATTTACAGTTCTCTTTTATATAATGCATGGGAATCTTAATGTACACTTGAACAAGAACCTGAAATTTGAACTTACATTTCTGAACATGTTCTGAAGTACTTTCTCAGTACTGCACTTGAAGTCAAATCCTAGTCTGAACCTCAACCACCACCACCCCACCACAGTATTCTGACTTAAACCTAATTGCATGACCCAACATTAATTAATACTTGAAAGTCAATAGGTACGTACAGATACGCTTCGGTGGTAAGATCCAAGTCCAAACCATAAGCCATTCAACAGACTGTGAAGTGTGCAGTCAGTTGCACCTTTATGAAGTACAGAAAAAGCTAAAGGATTTTGATTTTAGTATTTCTCCCAAGACGATGCAGATTTAGATGGATTAGAATTTGAAATGAACCCCCATCACATGTCGCTTTATTCAGAGACCCTCAGACACTTTTTTAAAAAGTACAAATCCATTGAGCAATTTACAATTTTATAGAATGGATTTAATATGATCTAGAGTCATGCTTCAGGAACAATATTACAAAGTTAACTGGAAAACTTGCAAAATTTACCAGCACTAAAGCAAAATATGCTGTTACCATTGATTTGGAGGTGCCAGTGTTGGACTGGGGTAGACAAAGTTCAAAATCACACAACACCAGGTTATAATCCAACAGGTTTGTTTGGAAGCACTAGCTTTCGGAGAGCTGCTTCTTCATCAGGTGGTTATCCAAAGGGAGAGTGCTATGTAGTAACCAGTTTTCTTGTCTATCTCTGATCTGACACAATGAGTGTCCAAGGAGTCTCAAATCAAGAGTCTAAAGTCACAGGGCAACTACTTGCTGACTATATGCTACTAAGATGCCACCTCTGATAGTGATATCTGGGACATTGTAATTGCAATCCCAATTTTGCAATATCCCTAGGTGTCAGTAAGAAAGACTTTCCAGGGTTAACAGGACAAATTTCCTGGTGTCATTTCTGCTGTCCATTTTCATTCAATGATTTTTTTTTCTGCAGTTCTACTAGGCCATTTCAAACCAATTTCATTGCTGTGGGTCTGGAGTCACATATAAAACATGTAAAGACTGCAGTTTTCCTTTCCTAAAGGACATGTGTACCTGAGAAGTAGGTAATGATTTCATCATTAGACTTGCAATTCTAGATAATTTTTATTCAATTGAAATGCAAACATCTACCATGATGGGTTTTGAACACACGGTTTCCAGACAATTACCAGGGTCTCTGGACTACTAGTCTAGCAACAATATCACAATGCCATTACTTCTTCTCATTTCCTTTAAAAGCAAACCATATTGAAATAATTTATTTGAAGTTTTCATGAGGTAGCGGATAACATCAGTGATGTGCTGTAGATGGATCTCCAACAGGTGAATGTTAAAGTGCCACATAATAAACTGAATTTTCAAAGTTGAAGCACACAGTGGCCCACTGGTTAGCACTGCTGCCTCACAGCACCAAGGTCCCAGTTTTGATCCAGCCTCGGCTGTCTGTGTGGAGTTTGCACATTCTCCCTGTGTCGGCGTGGGTTTTCTCCGGGTGCTCTGGTTTCCTTCCACAGTCAAAGGATGTGCAGGTAAGGTGAATTGGCCATGCTAAATTGCCCATAGTGTTAGGTGCATTAGTCAGAAGGAAATGGGTCTGGGGTGGTAACTCTTCAGAGAGTGAGTGTGGACTGGTTGGCCCGAAGGGCCTGTTTCCTCTCTGTGGGGTGTCTAATCTAATCTAATCACATATGAAAGGGGAACATGGGTACAATGTTAGTGAACTGTGTTTGTGGACTAGAGAATTGTATGCAGTGGTGAAACCATAGGTCAGTCTTTGGGCCGTTACTTTTCTTGGTATGTTGCCCATTGACACAAAACTCTACAGTATTATGTTCTCTGAGGAGGGTGAGGAACTTAAAGAGGATATAAAGAGGCTGGAAATATTGGTGAGCTCATGGCAAATTAAATGTAATTCTGAATAGTGTGGACTGATACATGAGGAAGAATGAAGAGAGGACACAGGAAATAAAGGGTACAATTACATAGGAACGGGAATAAGCCATTTAGTCCCTTGAGCCTGTTCTGCTATTCAATGAGACCACGGCTGATTTTCAGCCTAATTCCACGTACTTGGTTTCACCCATACCCCTTAATACCTCTGCTTAACAAATGGACAATTGATCAAAATTCCCCCATTACTGGTGTCTCCCTTCTTAAGAATCAAAACTTTAGGATCATCATCATTCACACTCCTCCTGAGCCCATTTGAAACAACTTTTGGTTTTCACAGCAAGAGAGAGTGAAGGGCCATTGCAGCCCTCGATAGTGAACAATTCACCTATTGAGAAATGAATATCTTTTGTAGAATAATTCCTGCAATGGAGAAGGAAACCTTTCAGTGTAGCAGCAGTGCTTATTCCCAATCCTGAGTAATAAGAAAGGCTTCACTTGCACTTAAATTACTGTTTGAACTGATTGTAAAAATATAGAAATTTCACCAAAAAGGAGACCATTCCTCCCACTCTGTTTGTGTTAACTCTTTCCTAAAGCCAGCCTCTTAGTCCAATAGCCCTACCATTTTCTCTTTTTGTTAATTTGTTCACTTCTTTGACACTTAATGAATCTGCTTCCAAAGCCATCTCAGGAAGTGCATTCCAGATTATAATAATGCACAGAATAGCAATGCTTTCTCAACTTACCTCTACTTCTTTTGGCAATAAATCTGTGACCTCTGATCAATAATCCTAAAGTTGAATTAGTCAAAACAGTTTCTCCTTTATCAAGCCCTTCACGAGTTTGAAAGTTTTTGTTTTTGTGGTTCTGCTCGCCGAGCTGGAAGTTTTTGCTGCAAACGTTTCGTTCCCTGGCTAGGGAACATCATCAGTGCTGTTGGAGCCTCGTGTGAAGCGCTGCTTTGATGTTTCTTCCGGTATTTATATTGGTTTGTTCTTGCCGCTTCCGGGTGTCAGTTTCAGCTGCAGTGATTTGTATGTGGGGTCCAGGTCGATGTGTCTGTTGATGGATGTTCTTGCCGTTTCTGGGTGTTAGTTTCAGCTGTAGTGGTTTGTATATGGTGTCCAGGTCAATGTGTCTGTTGATGGAGTTTGGGGATGAATGCCATGCTTCTAGGGATTCTCTGGCTGTTCTCTGTCTGGCTTGTCCTATGATAGTGGTGTTTTCCCAGTCAAAGTTTTGTTCTGTTGGAAGCTCCAAGAGAATTGTACCTGTAAAGCTGATTTCTACAGCTCAATACAAATCCTTCAACTAGAATTATTGGAATAGTTTGTTGCTGGCCTTTGAGTCTGCTTTTAAGATAAGGGAGTATTAGCAGTGGTATTGGTGTCAGGAGTTGGCTTGTAGATTTGTTTTTTTCTCTCGGAATATGAGCCGATATTAAAGCAGCTTTGCTATTACTTGCAGTTACATTTTTATTTCCAGGAGATATTGGAAATGAATGATGACTGTAAGTTTGCTTGTCCCATTAATATGGAGTACAACATTGACAAATCTACATTTACAGCTGCTCTGAGGATTCTCAAACTGAATGAATCAACGTGAGTTGAAAATGAGGAAGAGATGGAAGTAATGTTTTGGTGGTTAAAATCATGAATGAGGGAATATCACAACAGAGTCAAATTAAAACATAAGTGCCTTAATAAGATTAATAAATGGCACTATTAACCTTTTTTTAAAATGAGGAAATATAGCGTACCCTGTGCATCTTCTTTCATTAGTTTCCAGAAGAGATTGTTGTGATATGGTAACTGATGCTAACAACATAATATGGAAAGATGTCTTTTAAGCTTTGAATTTAAGTAATTGTCAATTAAATGCTGTCTTGGTTGAGTTTGTCTGTAAACCTTAGACACATAGTCTGATGGTATGGAAAGTACACAGCTCACTTCTACAAGTTGAAGCAGCAAAAAAGAGAAAGGACCAAACCAATTAGTCATTTGTAACCTGGGAACAGAAGCAGATGCTCTTAGAAAGCAAGCTAGACACAGTCTTTAACGACTAAAAAACACATATTCAGCTTTTTATGTTCTTAACTCTTGTGGTAGTTATTCAGATCCTGAGACACATAGCTTTTTAAAGAAGGTTCACGGGAAATGGCAAATTATTCTATGTTCTAGAATATGGAACTGTTGACAAAGCAACATTAAGAGGTAATCATGATGGCTACCTGAGTATGTGATCAACTTGTTGAATGACTGAACTGCACAGTCAAGGATAGTGTTGATCCACACGCTATGTTGAGTTCTTTAGCCTTGGCTGGAGCAGCAGTGTGTGGGTCCTATCACCATTCCCTGTTTAATAAGTAGCCTATCACCATTTCCAGTTTATACCTGAGTAGCATATTTGTGAATTATTTTCTCAGTGGATGATGAACAAAACTCCAATCAGATCACTTAACTGGGATAACTGCAGATCATCTGCCAAAGTTAGTGCCAGGTGACTGAGAGAGATCCCAAGAAAATTCCCATGTAAAGCCTCAGAAAAGACATTATCATTGCGTGATGAAACAGATACGTCAATTTAAAATATATTTTCAATGCAATTGCAGATGTAAAACGACTTTTTCAAGTTCTTATTTCTTTGAGGAACCCTACAAGATGTGATTACGTTTAAAGGTCACCATGTTCACTCATGAGACACAATCTGGTGTGTGGCTGGCTGTGATGAAGAATTGAAAGGCTATATAGAATCAATCAAAGGTCTTTCAAAACAGCCTTGCTGCTTTTTGTGATTTGCTCTGTTTTAAAGGGAATGCTTGAAATGGTTTCTGGAAACATAGTCTGAGTAAGAGAACAGATTACCTTTTCTTGGCTCATGGCATGTCAATTTCAAGCAGAAGAAAAGTCACCATTATCATCATCATGATATCCTTATCATCTTCAAAAGACCAGTAATAAATCTCTTACTGGTTTTAAGGGATACACCACAATGAGGTTTTTGCCGGCTGACATTTTCCTTACAAGCATTATATGTCAGCGCAATGATTCTGAATATTCAATGTATGAGCCCCAGAACCATGACTTGCATTGATCCCGATCCACAGAACTTTGACAAATTATGATGGGTGGCAAAAACAATTTCGTCAGTATTTCTATATAATTATTTCAAGGCCCAATGATCACTGGAGACGCACCAGTGTAAATGGAGTTTTTGAATGCTTATGTTCATTAATGGTACGCATTTCTATACTGGCTGAGGTACCACATAACTGCAATGTCACACAGTTAGAATTTAGTTTTGACACGGTGCAAGATTTTCTTGGAATATTGGAATGTTCCTCCTGTTCTGATAACTTCGCTTTGCAATCTCCCAGTACACTTGGCAGTCAGTGTTGAGGCAATATATCAGTGAAGCTTGCATATTTGTTTTATATTCCAGAACCGCTTAAATTTACTGCAATACAAGAATATGATAGAAAATAGTACAGATAGCTAAGAAGAGGTTAATAATCGTGCTTTTATTTCTTAAAAGTCACCATCTTTATCATAAAAATCTTTAACTTATTTATTTGAATTGGTGGTGGCAGAAACCATGATGAATTATTCCACTATGATCTTATGTAGAAGTAAGGGTGCCATCGCTAAACTAGTGGCTTGAGTACATAGGCTGATATATCAGAGCAGTTGTGTACTAAAATGACAAAGATATGGTCTTTCAATGAAACATTAAACCAAGGTGTGACATGTTCTCTCTGGTGGATGTAAATGATTCCTTGGCACTATTTATAGGTTGTTGATGGGACCAGTGACCTCCCATAACAGATGCACAATTTATTGTTTACTGAGACAGGCTAACTTATCGCTTTTAGTCTTTTAGAAAATCACTTTAATGCCTAATCCATTAGGGTTTGTCCAATCTTTCATCTGGTCTTTACAACTTTAATATATGCTTGTTTGGGAAAAAATATCCATTGATGAAATATAATCTCTTTCATATACATTCCATGTCTAAACAAAAACTTGAAACACATATAATGCACCAAATCCTGTATAATATGTCTGTGACAAACTCATTGGTTTACACTTCATTTAGTAGTAAAAAATGAGGTCTGCAGATGCTGGAGATCACAGCTGCAAATGTGTTGCTGGTCAAAGCACAGCAGGTTAGGCAGCATCTCAGGAATAGAGAATTCGACGTTTCGAGCATAAGCCCTTCATCAGGAATAAGAGAGAGAGAGCCAAGCAGGCTGAGATAAAAGGTAGGGAGGAGGGACTAGGGGGAGGGGCGATGGAGGTGGGATAGGTGGAAGGAGGTCAAGGTGAGGGTGATAGGCCGGAGTGGGGTGGGGGCGGAGAGGTCAGGAAGAGGATTGCAGGTTAGGAGGGCGGTGCTGAGTTGAGGGAACCGACTGAGACAAGGTGGGGGGAGGGGAAATGAGGAAGCTGGAGAAATCTGAATTCATACCTTGTGGTTGGAGGGTTCCCAGGCGGAAGATGAGGCGCTCCTCCTCCAGCCGTCGTGTAGTTGTGTTCTGCCGGTGGAGGAGTCCAAGGACCTGCATGTCCTCGGTGGAGTGGGAGGGGGAGTTAAAGTGTTGAGCCACGGGGTGATTGGGTTGGTTGGTTCGGGCGGCCCAGAGGTGTTCTCTGAAGCGTTCCGCAAGTAAGCGGCCTGTCTCACCAATATAGAGGAGGCCACATCGGGTGCAGCGGATGCAATAGATGATGTGTGTGGAGGTACAGGTGAACTTGTGGCGGATATGGAAGGATCCCTTGGGGCCTTGGAGGGAAGCGAGTGTGGAGGTGTGGGCGCAAGTTTTACATTTCCTGCGGTTGCAGGGGAAGGTGCCGGGGGTGGAGGTTGGGTTGGTGGGGGGTGTGGATCTGACGAGGGAGTCACGAAGGGAGTGGTCCTTGCGGAACGCTGATAGGGGAGGGGAGGGAAATATATCCTTGGTGGTGGGGTCCGTTTGGAGGTGGCGGAAATGGCGGCGGATAATACGTTGTATGCGCAGGTTGGTGGGGTGGTAGGTGAGAACCAGTGGGGTTCTGTCTTGGTGGCGGTTGGAGGAGCGGGGCTCAAGGGCGGAGGAGCGGGAAGTGGAGGAGATGCGGTGGAGGGCATCGTCGATCACGTCTGGGGGGAATCTGCGGTCCTTGAAGAAGGAGGCCATCTGGGCTGTGCGGTGTTGGAATTGGTCCTCCTGGGAGCAGATGCGGCGGAGACGAAGGAATCCTTGAAGAAGGAGGCCATCTGGGCTGTGCGGTGTTGGAATTGGTCCTCCTTCATTTAGTCTCAGTGCTGCACTGGAAGGAGAGGGAGGCAGAAATGTTGTGAGGGGTGCTGATCTTGCCTGGTGTTGATAACGTTATCTCCATAACTCTCTGAGGATATTTCTCTAGTGAATGACAAAACTAGTGAAGTCAGTTGACCTTAGGCACTATCATGAAGAGATAAAATTGGTGGCAAAATGACAGTTTAAGTCAGGCTTATTGTTATGCAAGCTGATCCCTCACACTAATTTCTTCTCTTAGGTTATGTATGAGAATTCAAAATAGTTGCCTATTCTGTCATTCGAAAGATTAGGGCTGATCTGTTTGTGTTTTGAATGCCAAATCCCATCTACCTCTAAAAACCATTGATTCCATTGCCTGGTGATGATCCATGTATTTCTGCTTAAAAACATTCAATGACCCCCACCTCCTCTGTGATCTGAGGCAGAAAGATCCAAAGTTACACAACCCTTTGAGGGAAAATAACTCTCCTCATCTCTATCCTAAAAGGGCCAAGCCTAATCTTAAAACAGTCCCCCTACTTCTGGGTACACTTACAAGAGAAACATTTTTTTATGATCTTATATACTTCAATCAAATCAATTCTCAATTTTCTCAACTCCAGTGGAAACAAGTCCAGGCTGTCTAACCGATTCTCATAGGGCAACCTACTCTGAGTGTAAATCTAGTAAAGCTCCTCTGAATCACCTCCAATGTATTTACATCCTTCCTTAAAATACGGAGGCCAAAATTGCAGACAGTATTCAAAATATGGGTCTCAACAATGCCCTATATAACTGAAGCATAACATCCTTTTATATTCAATTCGCCTTGCAATTAAGTCCTGCTCCTTGGATGCTGTCTGACCTGCTGTGCTTTTCCAGCACCACTCTAATCTCGACTCTGATCTCCAGCATCTGCAGTCCTCACTTTTGCCTAATCTATAGTAACATATTCACCTTCTTGATTTAGTGTTATGCCTGAATGCTAACCTTTGTGACTCATACATCAGAATACCTAGATTCATCTGCACATCAAGATTTATCTGTCGCCCTCCATTAAATTAAAACTCTCTTCCTTTTATTCTTCCTGCCAAAGTGAATTCCCTCCCATACTTCACAACTCCCCACATTATTCTCTATATGCCAGAGTTTTGTCCAGTCACTCAACGTATTATACTTATCTGCAACCTCCTTATGTCTTCTTCACAACATACCCTCCTACTATATTTTGCTATCATGCCATTGTTCCCCCAATCTCAGCCATAGGTATCTACAGTAAACGTTGAGGCCCCAGCACAGTCTCCTGTGGGACTGCACTTGTTACATGCTGTCAATCAGATAAGGATCCATTTATGCATACTCTGTTTTCCTCCAACCAGTCAATCTTCTGTCCATGTGTACTGTGAACTTCCATATTCTCCAATAAACTTTAAAGTGGCAACTTATCAAATGCCTTCTGAAAATCCATGTGTAGTTTTTTTAAAATTCATTTGTGGGAATTGGGCATCACTGGCTGGCCAGCATTGATAGCCCATTCTATTTGCCTTTGAGAAGGTGGTGGTGAGCTGCCTTCTTGAATCACTGCAGTCCACTTGCTGTGGGTTGACCCATAATGTTGGTAGTAAGGGAATTCCAGGATTTTGACCCAACGACTGTGAAGGAACAGCGGTATATTTCCAAGTCAGGGTGGTGAGTGGCTTGGAGGGAACCTTACAGGTGGTGGTGTACCCAAGTACCTGCTGCCCTTATCCTTCTAGATTAAGTGGTCGTGGGTTTGGAAGGTGCTATCTAAGGATTTTTGGTGAGGTTCTGCAGCACATCTTATAGATAGTATGCACTGCTGCTACTGAGCACCGGGGTTGGAGGGATTGAATGTTTATAGAGGTGGTGCCAATCAAGCAGGTTGCTGTTTCCTGGATGGTGTCAAGCTTCCTGAATGTTTAGATTAGATTAGATTACTTACAGTGTGGAAACAGGCCCTTCGGCCCAACAAGTCCACACCGACCCGCTGAAGCGCAACTCCCATACCCCTACATTTACCCCTTACCTAACACTACGGGCAATTTAGCATGGCCAATTCACCTGACCCGCACATCTTTGGACTGTGGGAGGAAACCGGAGCACCCGGAGGAAACCCACGCAGACATGGGGAAAACGTGCAAACTCCAGACAGTCAGTCGCCTGAGTCGGGAATTGAACCCGGGTCTCAGGCGCTGTGAGGCAGCAGTGCTAACCACTGTGCCACCGTGCCGCCTCCACCGTTGTTGGAGCTGCATCCATCCAGGCAAGCAGGGAGTATTCCATTATACTTCTGACTTGTGCATTGTAGAATTCAGACTTTGGGGTGTTAGAAAGTGAGTTACTCGCCACAGTATTCCTAATCTCTGACTTCCTCTTGTAGTCAGTGTGTTTATGTGGTGAGTTCAGTTGAATTTCTGGTCAATGGTAACCCCAAGGATATTGACAGTGGGGGGTTCAGTGATGGCAATACCATTGAATGTCAAGGCATGGTGGGTAGAGTCTTTTATTGGTGATGGTCATTGTCTGACATTTGTGTGGCACGAATGTTCCTTGTGACTTATTTGCCCAAGCCTGGATATTGTCCAGACCTTGTTGCATTTGAGCACGGACTGCTTCAGTATCTGGGGAGTCGCGAATGGTGCTGAACACTGCACAGTCATCAGTGAACATCCCCACATCTGACCTTATGACAGAGGGAAGGTCATTGATGAAGCAGCTGAAGATTGTTGGGCTGAGGATATTACCTAGAGGGACTCCTGCAGAGATGTCCTGGAGCTGAGATGACGGACCCTTCACAACCACAACCATCTTACTTTGTGCCAGGTATGACTCTAATCAGCAGAGTGCTTGGCCCTGATACCCATTGATTTCAGTTTTGCCAGGGCTTCTTGATGCCACACTTGGATAAATGTGACCTTGATGTCAAAGGTTGTCACTCTTACCTCATCTCTGGAATTCAGCTCTTTTGTCATTGAATTTGTAATTTTGTAATTGAATGGATTGGATTTGTCCTGTTTTTTTGTGTACAGGACATACCTGGACAATTTTCCACATTATTGGGTAGATGCCAGTGTTGTAACTTTACTGGAAAAGCTTGGCGAAGGGAGCAGCAGGTTCTGGAGCACACATCTTGTTATCAGAGCCCATTGCCGTTGCAGTATCCAGTGCCTCCAGCTGGTTCTTGATATCCCATGGAGTGAATCAAATTAGCTGGAGACTGGTATCTATGATGCTGGGGACCACTGGTGGAGCCCAAGCTGAATCACCCACTCGGCACTTCTGTCTGAAGATTGCTGTGAATGCATTTGCCTTTTCTTTTGCACTGATGTGCTGGGCTCCTCCATCATTGAGGATGGAGCTATTTGTGGAGCCTCCTCTTCCAGTGAGTGGTTTAATTGTCCACCACCATTCACGACTGGATGTGGAAGGACAGCAGAACTTAGATCTGATCCGCTTAGCTCTGTCTATCACTTGCTGTTTATTCCATCTGGCATACAAGTAGTCCTTTTTGGAAGCTTGACAAAAAGGTTGACACCTCATTTGTAAGAATGCTTGATGCTGCTCCTGGCATGCCCTCCTGCACTCTCCTGGTTTAATGGTAATGGTTGAGTGGGGGATATGCCAGGCCATGAGGTTGCAGATTCTTCTGCTATTGATGGCCTACAGTGCCTCATGGATATTCAGTCATGAGCAGCTAGATCGTTTCAAAATCTGTCCCATTTAGCACAATGATAATGCCACACAACACAATGAAGGTTATTCTCAATGTGAAGGTAGGACTTTGTTTCCATAAAGACTGTACAGTGGTCACTTTTACCTACATTATCATGGACAGATGCTTCTGCAACCAGCAGATTAGTGTGTTTGAGGTCAAGTATGTTTTTCCTCTTGTAGGTTCCTTCACCACCTGACACAGACCCAGTCTAGCAGCTATATCCTTTGGCACCCGACCATCTGGATCAGTAACGCTGCTGCTGAACCTCTCTTGGTGGTGGACATTGAAATCCCCCACCCAGAGTACATTTTGCATCCTTGCAACCTTCAGTGTTTCCTCCAAGTGTTGTTCAACATGCAGGAGTACTCATCAGTCAAAGGAAGATAGTACATGCTAACCAGTAAGAGGTTTCCTTGTCCATGTTTAACCTGAAGCATGAGACTTCATGGGATCTGGAGTCGATGTCCCCAAGGATTCCCAGGACAACTGCCTCTTAACTGTATATCACTGTGCCGCCACCTCTGCTGGGTCTGTCCTGCTGGTAGGACAGGGGATGGTAATGGTGGTGTCTGGGGTGTTATCTGTAAGGTATGATTCCGTAAGAATGACTATGTCAGGTGTTGCTTGACTCATCTGTGACACAGCTTTCCCAATTTCGGCACCCCAGATCTTGGTAAGGACTTTGTATGGTCGACAGGGCTGTTTTTTGTGTTTTTACTATTGTCTTTTCTCGTTCCAATGTTGATGCCAGGTGGTCTGTCTGGTTTCATTTGTTTGTTGTGACTTTCTAGTGATTGATACAACTGAGAGGTTTGCTAGGCCATTTCAGAGGGAGGTTGAGAGTCAACCATATTGCTGTGGCCCTGGAGTCACATGTAGGCCAGACCAGGTAAGGATGGCAGATTTCCTTCCCTGAAGGCCATCAGTGAACCAGATGGGTTTTTTCAACAATTGACAATGGTTTCATGGTCATCAGTCAATTCTTAAAACCAGATTTTTAAAAATTGAATTCAAATTCCACCATCTGCCATGGCGGGGTTCGAACTGAGGTCCCCAAAACATTATTCTGAGTTTCTGGATTAATAGTCGAACAATAATACCACTCGGCCATCCTCTTCTCGATATAAAAGCAGTAGTATATCCACAGGCTCCCTTTTATTTACATTGCATTTAATTCCTTCAAAGACATCCAATAAATTAGTTATGTATGATGTCCTTTACATAAAACCATGTTGGATTTTCCCAATGACCTTCAGTTTTTTTAGGTGTGTGGATATGACATCTTAAATGAATGATCCCAGTATCTCCACTATGACAGACATCATCGAGCTAACTGACCAGTTGCTTCACGTTTTCTGCCTCACTCCCTTCTTGAATAGAGGGTCTATATTTTCCAGTTTCCAGTCTGTCGGAACTTTTCCAGCATCCAAGGAATTTTGAAAAATTTACATCAATGTATCTGCTATCGCATTATCCACAGCCCTTAACACCCAATGATGAAATCCATCAGGACTTAGGAACTTACCATACCACTACTCCATTAATTTGCTTCTTACCGCTTCCCTAATGATTGTAATTTCACCTAGCTCCTCTCTTCATTCCTAGGTTCTCTTATCCCCTTACTAACATTGGAGGCTGTCCAGAGAATGTTCACTAGGTTGGTACCAGGAATGGAAAGAATTTCTTATGAGGAGGTTGACTATCTCAGGCATCTACTCATTAAAATTGAAAGGAATAGCAGGACTTATACACTTAATGGTAAGGTCCTGGGGAGTGTTGCTGAACAAAGAAACCTTGGAGTGCAGATTTATATTCACTTGAAAGTGGAGTTGCAGGTAGGTAGGTTAGCGAAGAAAGTGCTTGGTATGCTTTCTTTTATTGGTCAGAGCATGGATTATGGGAGTTGGGAGGTCACGTTGCGGCTGTATAGGACATTGGTTAGAACACTATTGGACTATTGTGTGCAGCTCTGGTCTCCCTCCTATGGGAAGAATGTTGTGAAACTTGAAAGGGTTCAGAAGAGATTTACAAGGATGTTGCCAGGATTGGAGGGTTCGAGATAAAGGGAGGGGCTGTTTTCCCTGGAGCGTTGGAAGCTGAGGGGTGACCTTATAGAGGTTTATAAAATCATATTGGTCATGGATAGGGTAAATAGACAAATTATTTTCCCTGGGATAGGGGTGCCCACATGTAGAGGGCATAGGTTTAGGGTGAGAGGGGGAAAATATAAAAGGGACCTAAGGGCAACTTTTTCTCACAGAGGGTGGTGTGTATCTGGAATGAGCTGCCAGAGGAAGTGGTGGAGGTTAGTACAAATAAATATTTAAAAGACATCTGGATGAGTATATGAATAGGAAAGGTTTAGAGGGACAATTGTCTGCAGTCCTTGTTTTTACCATCTGGTTTCCAGCATCTGCAGTCTTTGTTTTTACCTCCTCAGATGTTGCCTGACATGATGTGCTTTTCCAGCACCACTCTAATCTAGAATCTGGTTTCGAGCATCTGCAGTTCTTGTTTTTACCTTAGAGAGATAATTGCCAAGTGCTGGCAAATGGGACTAGATTAGGTTGGGATATCTGGTCGGCATGGATGAGTTGGACCGAAGGGTCTGTTTCCATGCTGTACATCTCCATGACTCTATGACTCTAAACATATAATTCTTAGGGGGCTTGACAAGATAAATGCTGAAAGATTGTTTCTCCTTGTGGGAGAGTCTGTGGCCAGAGGACAAAATCTCAAAGCAGGGGTTCACCCATTTAAGTCTGACATAAGAATGAATTCCCTCTCTCAGAAGGTGATGAATTTGTGGAATTCTTTATAATGAAATACTATAGATGCTGTATTGTTAAGTGTATTCAAGGCTAAAACGGATTTTAGAACAAGAACAAATTGAAGCTTATGAGGAAAAAGTGGGAAAATAGAGTTGAGGATTATCAAATCGGACATGATGTTATGAATGGCAGGGCAGACTCAAAGGGCCAAATTGCCAACTTCGCTCATATGGTCTTTCTTCCATCTCATGGTTTGCAGCAATTACTTGGATTGTATTCTGTATAGAGAAGACAGAAGCAAATTATTGTTCATTTCATCTGTCAATTCCTTATGATCTACTAATAACACCTTTCTCACTCTTTAGAGAACTGACACCCACTTTACTTTCTCTTTTCATATTTAAATATCTGAAGAAACTCATTTTCTATTTTTACAATTCTAGCTTGCTTCCTATCACACTTTAACTTCTTCTCCCTGATTATATATTCTGACCAAATATCTAACTCGATGTTTATCTTTGCACAGTTATATGCTTTTTCATTAAGCTTGATTTGTTTTTAAAATTTCTTCAGCTATCTACAGATGTTGGATCCTCTCTCGAGAAGTTTGCTTTGCAGTAGGAATTAACTTGTTCTGAAACACATAAATTGAATCATGAACTAATGCATTCAGGATATTTTCAAAGTAGCCCTGAACAATGCCTTTAAATTGTCCTACTAACTAAAATATAGTCCCACAGTATTCATTGGATGACTTGTCACTGTCAGAACTGGACTGAACATTGTGGAGCCATATCTTTTTTTCCTGTCTGCTCTTCTTCTATTTCATGTTCCGTTGAGTTTTTGTACAGGACTAGAAGATGTATATACTCTTATAATAAAAGTTGATTTTAAATAGTAAAATATGCCCAGTCCAATCAATATTCAATTCTTCACCTACTTGTCTCTTTAAAGAAAAGATTATCTTGTCAATATCAAACTGTATTTGTGGAACCTTGCTGTGTTAGCTACCACATTTACTACATTATGTCACTTCAAAAGAACTTCATTGGTTATAAATCACTTTGTTGAGTTAATGAAAGTCCTTACTTTATATTGAACTCATGTTACAGCTCCTTATGTATTTGCACACCAGTAGTGGTTCAGTTGGCACTCTTGCCTCTGTGTGAGAAACTGGTGAGGTTCCACTCCCACTTGCTTTTGTGTACTTGTTCTGCTAATAAGTGGTTAGGTGTAACTGTGAATTCACTTGTCCTCTATATAGACAGACACAGTCTGTATTTGATGGAGAATAAATGTGTAAGTTTATAATGTGCAGTTCTGTGAATAAATGCTTGCAAAAGTGTGGAAAGATTGGCTGCAGTTCAATGCTTCACCAACTAGCCTTCTGGATTACAACTCTCTTGAGCACTGTAATCTAGACTCACACTGTATTGCAACTGACTAGATGTTGTATTGTTATAAGTACAATCTCAAAGCTATGTTAAACTGAGGTGCTAACTGTCTTCTCAAATATTATGATCCATTGAGGGACTGTTAACATTTAAAAAGAAATCTGATTACTTATTTTTAACCATTGAACTGTGCCACAAGTTTCCACTTCTTTAAAGAAAAACGTTTTATTCAACATAAAATGTGAAATAAAAGAGATTTATAGCTGCATAGGTTATGTGCTCAGGTCCATTGCATCCTCCAAGAATTACCTTACAAAACATATCAATCTCCAAATTATTTACACTGTGGGGATTGTTCATAAATATGCCCCATTCCTCTGAAGAATTTTTCTCAATGCTGTCATTCTTTGAGATAAATCTTACATTTAGCATTTCTTAATGGTGGAGGCCACAGTTCCTTATTATGGTTACTTTTCAAAACATCCAAGCAACTTAAGCTTATTATTTTGTTTTGCAATTAGATACTGTAAAGCCCATTGTAGATCCTTGCACTCACTTCAAATGAGGCATTCTTCCAGCTTTTGTTTTTTCATAAAATTCAAACTGAGATTAATCCTCACTTGTCTTTAACACAGTTAATGACACAGATTGATGAACCTTGGTCTTCCTCCAACCAGCAATTTCCCTGTGAATCCTCAGTGACATTTTCAATAACATATATCCATATTATATGGGCATATATATATGCAGATATGACCAAAAACAATTTATTTTCAAATATGATCTCTATTGGTTTGGCTAGTATAAACACACTACCCTTTTTTTAAAGAACTGTTCGACTGTCCTCAAGCACTCTTATTTATTCCTCGATTCTACTGTCTATGTAATTGGATATTGTCTCTATAATCCTTTTTACAATCCTGCACTGATTTGGCTCTGCAGTAAATTAGCAGAAGTTCAGCAGGATATTTGATTTTCTTTTGATTTTACTGGTGCTTTTCCCATTAAATATCATCTTTTATTAGACCTACTGGCTAAATTACTCCAATAAAAGTCTTTGCTATTTGTTTATTGTGTACAACACAATTCAATTGTTAAGGATCACAGAATTCCAATCAACAGCAATCTGTTTTTCAATGGCTGGGGTAAATTTGACAGAATCCAACTCGTCTTGTTTATATAATTTATACTTTAGGGAAATGTTATTGATAGGTTAAATTGCTTGGCTTTCCACAAATTAAAATAATCAGCCACATTAAAAATTTTTTTTAATCAATATTTTGGAAATAAATATTTCCTCACAAGCTTCCACTTATTTCACTCCCAACCAGTATTTTTAACTCTTGCCAATCTGTTTGTCTGTTACATGCATCACTGAGTCCTGGCACAAGTATAAGAATACATGCAAAGTTGTAGGCAACACAATAGTTGACATTTGCACAAAAGTAGATTGCACTCATTATCTCAATATTTCAGCATTAACTATGAATGTAAATAAGCAATTAGCATATCTTCATTCATTCAGAAACATTGTCATTAGAGTTTTGAATTGTTTTTTATGGATAATTCCTGAGTTTTCTGTGTCTTGGAAATTGCCTGCCAGTAGGAAACTCTGTGTGCATAAATGGTGGTGAAATGGAAATCATATTCACATGGCACCTTCATTCATTGCCAGGGAAATGATAAATATCTTTAGAAGATGTAGATGGTACTTTGCTCTACATCTCACCAATATTGAACCCAAGGCAATGGAGACATTTTAAATGAAGACATAGATGGTACATTCAATAGAGAATCAATGAATGTCAGAAGTGATATGTGAACAGGACATTGTGCAAAAAAGGATGTGTTGGAAAAAATTCTAGATGGGTTGATATTTCCACGGGGTGTGCTTAAAGAATCATTACATGAGGGGTGATGTGGAAGAGAA
The DNA here is from genome assembly GCF_020745735.1 of Hemiscyllium ocellatum. Classification (NCBI taxonomy): domain Eukaryota; kingdom Metazoa; phylum Chordata; class Chondrichthyes; order Orectolobiformes; family Hemiscylliidae; genus Hemiscyllium; species Hemiscyllium ocellatum. The sequence continues at coordinate 68,699,756 of NC_083413.1, read as the reverse complement.
AGTTCGAAGGGTGGGACAACATTGTAAAGGTAAAATCTGACCTAATTGGTAGATAAGTGCCATGTTTAAGAATTATTTGATAACTTTTCCACAGAAAGGATCTGAAATAACTCCACAGAGGCAGGTGTCCTGTCACCAAGTCACCCTCTATTTACACAGGAACAATTATAGATCCTTTGGTCCAACCAGTCCATGCCAAACATAATCCCAAACTAAACTAATCCCTCCTACCAACTCCTGACCCATATCCTTCCAAACCTTTCCTATTCATGTATCGATCCAAATGCCTTTTAAATGTTGTAATTGTACCCACATCCACCACTTCCTCAGGAATTTCATTCCACACTTGAATCATCCTCTGTAAAAAGATTGCCTCACGTATATTTTTAAAATCTCTCTCCTCAAAATGTGCCTCCTAGTCTTGAAATCCCCCATTCTAGGGAAAAAGGCAACAACCATTAACCTTATCCATATTCCATTATTTGATGATTTTCAGTTGGAGAGTTGTCGAGTCATAGAGATTTAAAGCATGGAAACAGAACCTTCAGTCCAACTCGTCCATGCCGACCGGATATCCTAAATTACGGTCAGCTCAATATCATTGACTCCCTACAGTGTAGGAACAGCTATTTGGCCCATCACATCCACACCAATCTTCTCACTTCATCCCAGCCTCAACCCTATAACCTCATATTTCCCATGGCCAATCCATCTAACCTGCACATCTTTGGACAGTGGGAGAAAGCTGGAGCACCTGGAGGAAACCCATGCAGAGATGGAGAGAATGTGCAAACTCCACACAGACCGTTGCCCAAGGCTGAGATTGATCCAAGGTCCCTGGTGTTGTGAGACAGCAGTGCTAACCACTGTATGAACATGTTCACAACATGATGCTGTTACTTAAGCGTTAAGCTGGTGGCCAGTCACATGGAGAAGGGTAACAAGATATGATGCAATAAAATTATCTTAATTTAAATAAAAACAAATATTTATTCACCACAAGGGCGGCACGGTGGCTCAGTGGTTAGCACTGCTGCCTCACAGCGCCAGAGACCTGGGTTCAATTCCCGCCTCAGGCGACTGACTGTGTGGAGTTTGCATGTTCTCCCCGTGTCTGCGTGGGTTTCCTCCGGGTGTTCCGGTTTCCTCCCACAGTCACAAAGATGTGTGGGTCAGGTGAATTGACCATGCTGAATTGCCCGTAGTGTTAGGTAAGGGGTAAATGCAGGGGTATGGGTGGGTTGCGCTTCGGCGGGTCGGTGTGGACTTGTTGGGCTGAAGGGCCTGTTTCCACACTGTAAGTAATCTAATCTAAGATAGTGTGGGATTAGGGTATCCATTTCTGAAGTATATGGATCTAAACAATCTTTGACTGAGTTCCACAAGCATCACCCACTGTAATTATATCATGACGGTTTGAAGCGGAAGGACAAAATAGGATTGTATGTGAAGCAGATCTGAGGCTACGACCTCCCAATGTGTTCTGTAGTAATGTACAACCTATTATACCCAGTAAGCTACATCTTGTTCACTCTACCCCTTCTACTGGTAAGACCAGAAGGTGAATACCCTCATACGCCCTAGGCCATGCAAACCCTAAAGATCCCATACTTTCAGAAGGTACAGATGGTAGCCTACACAAGAAATTCAACATCAAATGTTGCCCAAACAGATTGAGGAAATGTGGGAACAAGAGTATGCCATTTAGTTTGGCAAACTCACTCACTCGTTCTACGTCATAGTTGACCACCTACCTCAAAATAATTTTCTCACAATATCCCAACATGCTTTGATCTCATTAGAACCTAGAAATCTTTTTCACTCCATCTGGAATATCTGAACATTGAAATTTTTCTTTGTATGGGGAGTTCTACTAGAAATAGATTTTACTATTTTCCAAAGCAAAAATATATACTGCCTTTTCCCTTTCAGTTAAGTTGGCTATTTCAAGGACCTGGGGAAAACAGTAGAAAATTGGCTTTCTAAAATGAAATATTTATTATGTGTAAATCAATGTGATATTTTCCTTTGCACTGTTAAGGCAATTTAATTTCAAAGAAAAGAATCCATTTATACATTATTCATCACTATTATTCCGTAATTCTCCTCACACAGTTAGTTCTCATGATAATATTTAGAACAAAATACTGACAGGAATGAAAAGAACTTCAACTAATGTTGCTGTATACTTTCTTGAATTAGCACAGCCATTTTTAATAATTATTGCTAATATATAGTCACCTACATTACATCGTGTAAATTGTGAAATGCAGCTGGAAAGACCAAGGGTAGATATATTTTAGAATCAACCTTTTCAGGGATGTTATTACATGCCTCTGTAGCAGTTGGATACTGAACCCAGGTCATATGGCTTAGAGATAGGGATGCTACCACTTCATCACAAGATCCTTTGTTATAAAATACTGCAGGATACAACCCTGCTTTTAAGCCTTCAGGATAGAATTCCACACACGTGAACAGGCCTTCGCTCAGTGACCAGTCAGTTTTAAGTGTTTTGAGAAGGCAAGCAGGAACATTGACTTCATGAATGCATTCAAAATGTTTCTGCAGGTCGTCTGTACAATGCCTAAGGGATACTTGTGGCTAATCTCTTAGCCAGAGCCTCTTACTGATGGCATGTGAGGTAGGAGCTCCTGTGTTGATAACAGTGCTCTTGAATCATACTTGTACATTTTCTGTTCATAACACTTTGTGCTGCAATTTTTTTTGTTTGTTTCTCCTGCAAGCAGACTGTGATGGTTTGATCATGTCGTGTGAAGCTTTTAAGGAATGAAACTCCCACATAGATGGGAGGCTGGTAATTGTGGGGTCATTTTGGAGTATGTTTATAGCACTAAGTAAGGTGGCACAGTAAATAGTGCAGATGGCAGCAGACAGTTGCAAAGGGACATTGATTGATTAAGTGCATTAGATCAGTGTGTTTTCTAAATGGCAAGAAGCTCGGAACTGTAGATAAGTGGGAGTTTAGGAGTCCGAGTGCAGAAATCACTCAAAGCTTGTGGGCAGGTGTAAAATTATAATGAGAAAAGGATAATGCAGTTGTAGCCTTCATCTCGTGAGGGCCAGATTGCAAATTGCATGCAAATTATATGACAGTTGTACCCAGTTGCAGTTAGACCCCATTGCAGTACTGCATTCAGTTTGGGCACTTCGCATCAGGAAGGATATTAATGCAGGGCAGATTCACCATCATGCTAGCAGAGCTATCAAGGTACACTAAGAGCAATGGAACCCCAATGAGTGCTTTTGAGTATAGCTACTGCACTGATATGATTTAATTGAATGGTGGTAGAGGATCAACAGATGGAGTGGCATTCTCCTGCACCAATAACAGTATCCTAGACTCTATTCTAGTCTCCTAACTCCAAGTGCCAACCCAGGGCAAGTGAACAACAATTTCCTTAGACAAGACAAAATGTTGCCTTGAAGATTGAACAAAGAAGACTTCATCTAAGTTTTCTGTCACTCTTTAGAAATTGCCAGCACTCTGCTCAACACTTCATCATAGTAATAATGCTGGGACTGGAGCTCAACAGTATGTGAGACTAAATATGTTAACTCAAGTCTCCAAGTCTTCTCATAGATTATTACTGTACAGTCCTTTCTGCTATGATGCAACAATTGCTTTCTTGTGCGACCTCGCACTAAAGAAAATCATGCAATAAAAATAACAGGGCTTATGGGAAAATATAGGGTTGGGGCAGACCACCAAAAATATTACTGAAAATCAAAACAAATATAGTAGTTAACCTAACACAAAGGATAGCACAGTTTAAATAAATGTTAAGTTCATACCTAATAATGAAATAATATGGTAAATTTATCACTTTACATTGAAATAAAATCTAAAGATAACTTGATGAGGGGAGGATGATCGATTTGAGGTTGCTGAGTTATTAAGACAGGGCCTGAGAGTCATCATCATCATCATCACTTCAGGTAGAGTTGTGGTTACAGGGTTAGGACAAAAAAATAGTTAATTCAGAAGTGGATGGCTATGGTTCATTGTCTTCTGACTGTTTCTTGGGGTTTGGCTTAAAAAAGACATCTAGTTTTTGCTGCTTTGCCATTTTTTTCTTTCATAAAGAAGCTGTTCATAGGGTGCCAAATAAGAACTTATTCCACAAACTGCTATACTGCGTGTTCTGCATTGTAACCACTGTCTTCTAAGAGCTGCAACTGCTTCTCAACTTCCCTCGAGATAAAAGACAAAAGAGAAGTGGAAAGCTCTTGTGGTGCTGCATTCTGGACTTCATCTTCTTCATCTCCAGCTTCCATTTCCCCCTCAGCAATATCACATGTTCTTTCATTACAATTGAAATACTTTATAACATCTCACTTCCCTTCAAGTGTTGTAGCTTTTCTTTTAGATTCACCACCCGCAATGTTTATCACCAGCATGCTTCCTGCAAACATTCTTGTTACTTATATTTATATTTATGGGTAACACAGTAAAATTTCCAAAAAAAAGAACAAAAATTACAGAGTAACTCTAAAAAGCACTTCACAACAAGCATGCAGGTCAACTGAACATGGGATATCAGCACAGAGACTCTGTTAGCATAAACATTGTACTCCATTGCACACCGCAACATACAAGGTGTTGGGGATGGAATTGTGTAGTAACCAACACATGTATTTGAAAGTTTGTGATTTACAAATAGTGTTCATCTGTTGATCAATCACGTTGCAGCTAATTCGCATTGATGAAACACACATTATCTCAAAAAGGACTGTAAAGAATTCTCTATTCCTGAGATGCTGCCTAACCTGCTGTGCTTTGACCAGCAACACATTTGCAGCTGTGATCTCCAGCATCTGCAGACCTCATTTTTTACTTGTAAATCACAATACTGTACATCACTATGATTCCTCCCAGGTGTCTCTGTTCATAATCTCTAATTCAACTTGATCAGAGACATTATTACACACCCACAGAGTAGGTGGGAGATGTGGGAGAAATCTTGATTATGTTTAAGAAAAATGTCTGCAGTTGAATATATATTGTACAAGTTACGTGAGTGGAAACCATTAAGTAGAAACTGTGGAGCTGCAGAAAGCATGGACAGAAAGTTCTAGCAAAAGGAAGGGCTGACCACTAAAATGGTGAGCACCCCAGTGCTTGAATAAGATGACTGGAGGAAAGTGAGGGAATGGAAGTGAGTATAAAAGTATGAGAATGAGAGCCTGATGTGGACAGTTGGAATTGGAAGAATGGTGGTAGAGATCGACTGCTCATGTAAGTTATTTTTGAAGTTCAACCAATAAAGAATTTTTAAAAGCTAATCTGGTGCTCTTGTATGTGTTTTGTTACAAAAACTTCAGACCCAACAGGAGGTGAACCCAAGTATAGACTCCAATATACACATTTCCTAACAGTGGTCAGGACCAGGGCCACAAGATGTATCGGGAATTAGATAAGGCGTGTCAGGAAGGCAAGGTCACAGTGATCATGGGCGATTTCAATATGCAGGTGGACTGGGTGAATAATGTTGCCGGTGGATCCAAAATGCGAGCTCTTGCACTTTGGAAAAACAAATACAGGGATGGACTATTTTCTAAACGGTGAGAAAATTCATACAGCCAAAGTACAAAGGGATGTGGGAGTGTTAGTCCAGGATTCTGTAAAGGTTGATTCACAGGTTGAGCCCATGATTAAAAAAGCAAATGTAATGTTGTCACTTATCTCAAGATAGTTGGAATATCAAGGCAGCAATGTGTTTCTGAGACTTTATAAAGCTCTAGTTAGGCCCTATTGTGTCCAATTTTGGGCCCCACACCTCAGGAAGGACATACTGGCACTAGAGAGTGTCCAACAGAGATTCACATGGATGATCCCTGAAATGGTAGGTCTAACATAATGAACGGCTGAGAATCCTGGGATTATATTCATTAGAGTTTAGAAGGTTGACAGGAGATCTAATAGAAACTCACAAGATAATGCATGGCTTAGAAAGGGTGGACGCTGGGAGGTTGATTCCATTAGGCCGGGAGACTAGGGGCCAAGGGTACAGCCTTAGAATTAGAGGGGGTCAATTTAGAAAGGAAATGGGAAAATATTTCTTCAGCCAGAGTGTGGTGGGCCTGTGGAATTCATTGCCTCGGAGTGCAGTGAAGGCCGGGACGCTAAAGGTCTTCATAGCAGAGGGACATTCTTGATTTTGCAAGGAATTAAGGGCTACAGGGAGAGTGCAGGTAAGAGGAGTTAAAATGCCCATCAGCCCGTGATTAAATGGCGGAGTGGACCCGATGGGCCGAATGGCCTTACTTCCATTCTTATGTCTTATGGTCTAAGTCTTCTACCTCTGAGACAAAGATACTACCACACGATCTTTTTGTCTCTGTCCATAGCAACATGAGCTTGTTGTTCCCATAAATAGTGAGATTGGAACAGGAACCAGTCAACATTGTTAGATTCAGCAGACCTCTGTCTTGTAACATTGTCTGATTTTAAAGTGGCATTTACCTTCTTACGATACTACTACATTTTTTGTTGTTGCGAATGTTCACAGATTCTTAAAAGCAGGAATAGATCATTCACTCCTTTGGACTTGTTCTTTTAGATATTTATTCTTTTATAGGCTGTGGCAATTTCTGGCTTACCAGAATTTATCACCTGTTCCCAAATGCACTTTGCATTCTTCAGTTGCTGTAATCCATATAGAGTATTGATGGAGCAAGTGTTGTCAGGATGGGAGTGCCAGGGTTTTGACCGAGTGTCAGTGAGGGTCTGACGAGATAATTCCAAGTCAGAGTGGTGTGTGGCTTGGAGAGAACTTGCAGGGGATGGGTTCCTATGTATAATTTGTCCTTGTTCTTCTTAGAGATCATGGGTTTGGAAGGTGCTGCCAAGTACGTCAAAGCTGATCTGTTCTTCAGCTTGATTTACCTGTGTTTGCTGTACATCCTTTACACTTTATCTAAAAAATCTATTGATCTCAAATTTGACAATCTGTAATAGTCTAACCTCCTCATGCATTTGAGGAGTGAATTCTAGGTATCAATAGTACATTCATTTCAATAATATATAGTATATCTTTGTTAGATAGCAGGTAGGTGCCACAGAATGTCTGTACATGATTGTTTTAATGGTCATGAAATTTATCCTCTTTTCAATTTTTAGTTCACTTCCATTCTCAACACAGCTGTATTCTAAAACTTGGTAATTTTCCAAGGTTACAGTTGTCATGATCACAGAGCTCAGGTATTCTGTGAACACATCGAACTTGATGGTCAGTTTGTAATGTAGATTGACACTAACAGCTTGGGTCAAGAAGCATGGCGCTGGAAAAGCGCAGCAGGTCAGGCAGCATTCGAGGAGCAGGAGAATTGACGTTTCAGGCATAGTTCAATTCTCACAGCAACTGAGCTGCTTTCTTCTTAACCCCGTCCCTCATCCAAAGAATGGAAAGGTGACCCTTCGTTTAAACCACCATCAGTCATTTCTCTCTAATAATACAGCAGTCCTCAACAGTGTCAAGATTACATATCATTGACTATATCCATTCCTCCTGGACAAAAATCAGTGGATTGATAGCTATGATATTCACACTTACTTGGTGTGTCTGTTTCAAACTTTGAGAAAAAGTGAAGACTACAGATGCTGAAGATCAGAATCAAAATGTGTGGCGCTGGAAAAGCACAGCAGGTCAGGCAGCATCTGAGGAGCGGGAGAGTCTACGTTTCTGGCATAAGCCCTTCATCAGGAATGTCAACTTTGTCCTAGCAACCTTTCCTCATGTGAATGGATAACAATAGTCTGATGGCAAAACATGTCTTTTAGCAGCAAAGTTTGCATATTTTATCTCAGCCATACCGATGTTACTAATGCCGGACACAGTATTATTCATTCTGGTAGCAATATTATTAATCCCAGTAACAGTAAATTGCGTCTGGGTGAGGCAGTAAGAGGCCTATCAGGTTATCCTCTTAGATGACAAAAATATCATATCGATGGGTTATAATATGCCCACTAAATTATCGTCCTGGATTAACTTCAAAATAAACTAAAATACAGAAGCATAAAAAAACCAAAGCAAAGTTGTAAGCAGTCAAATTATACTGTCGAGCCTGATTCAGAGCTTGTTCTTAATCTGTAGTCGAATAAATCAGACCTTCCTGAAGTAAATGATCTTACATTACCTTGGTTGACCACAGTGTATAGATACAATGTGGTAGTAACATTCATTTAAAAGGTGCAGTTGGATCTCCTGGGTATGTTTTACACCAAGGTTACCTCATGTTTCAAAGTTTAGAAAACTGAGATTTTACCTGGTTCGCTCTCCAAATGTTTACTTTTCTATATGCTGGGAGAGAGCTTTGTGTGTGTACACATGTCCAGACCTGCATGCAACAGTCCCCGGGGAAAGACAGTTAAGTGAGAACCAAGATCAATACAATACTGCCTTGCTGGATCCTCAACCGGTGTAGACTAGCAGCTACAATGTAAATGCATCTGAATACGCGTCACCTCCTGGCCTTTTGGCTGGAATCAGTGCGAAGCAGGGGATTGGCATGAGACTAGTATAAATAGTATACATCTTAACCTTTCCTGTGGGGAAAGAAAAGCTTCAGCATAAGCAATATTGCAACAGTCCAGAGCAGGAGATGGATGTTTCACATTAATCACCTGCAATGCTGAATAGGCTTTTAAAGAAATTCTGAATGTCAGTGATTTGTAGTGAATTTTTAAAGTTATGGGTGACAGAACGCAATGCATGTTTATGGCAAGCATGGGACCAGTAAAGTTTTCTGACTGGATTGATTTCTAAGGGTACACATCCTTAGTACAATATTATGAGAGAACTGCAAAGGCTCAGGAATGTTGTCTCTCAGTGGTTAGGGTGGAATTTTGCTGTCTGTACTCAAGTCAGAGAGCTATCAATTTAAGTTGAGTGTTTATTTTTCTTTGGGGGAATGGCAAGAATTTTGTGCTCATAAGAATGAAGAATATTCATGATGGGAATTGAAACTTTGTTCCCTTCAGTCATCCAGTTTGAACTGGCTGAAAATTCCAAGGTGTGCAGTCTCACAGTTCACTTCACAAGTGCTTCTAGTGATGCCAGATTCTAGTCATACCCAATGTCCTCCACAACCTCAGATCACACCAAATCTTCTCGGACCTCAGGGATGATTTGTTACTGATATTGCTGTCATCATGGACTGTGCTACTTGCATGGACTCAATCCTGTCTTAAATTACCCATCGAAATTCTTCCTACCGTGGGATCTAGACACTGAATATCTGAACGCACAATTATGTTGCTGTACTTAAATCGGCTGTCCCTACTCAGAGGCTGTTGAATCTCTGTCTTTACCTTAGTTAAGAGTAACTATTATCTGACTCTCGGTAAGATTCATAAAATTTTTCATTTGCATTCTAATTACTGATCGCAGCTCTCTCGTGGAGTTCTTTTATTCCTCTTTTTTGAGATTGACAATACCTTATGGCTATTAGTGCCTGTGATACACCAGCATCATTAACACACTCATTCTCATGATGCTGTACTTTTTTCCAAATGCTACTCGTTCACATCTACTCTTAGGTGCCCTCCCTGGTCTCTGTCTCATCTCCCTTAATCTCTTCTGGCTTGACTTACTGACTTACTGTACCAGCTTCTAAATCATCCCTTTTTAAAAAATATTTTTCTGAAAAAATATCTCTTGTGGGATATGAGAGTTGCTGGCTGGCCAGCATTTATTACCCCCTCCTGGTTGCTCTTGAGAAGGTAGTGATTAACTGCCTTCCTGAACTGCTGCAGTCCATGTGCTGTAGGGACATCAACAATACCATTAGTGTGGAAAGTCCAGGATTTTGACAATAGGCAAACCCTGGGCAAAATCCATCATCTCCCAAGACAGATGGATGCTAATGCAGATATCACACCCATTTCAACGATGGTGACCGTGACATTTTCATCAATGATCATAAAAAATATTTATTTTGGGGTCAAAGTATTGGAACCTCATCCCAATAGCATTGTGGGTGTCTCCACGTCACATGGTTCAAGAAGGCAACTCACCAGCACCTACTCTGGGACAATAGGGGACATGCAAAAAATATTGATCCTGCCAGCAAAGCCCACATCCTTTGAATTAATATTTAAACATTTCTAATTGCTGTTTAAGGGAACTTGCTGCTGACAATTGGTCGCACCAGTTTCTTACAACAATGACTACAAATTAAAAAGGACTTAATTTCTGCAAAGTACTTTCAGAAATCCTGAAGTCGTATATAAATGCAAATTTTTCCCCTACTAAGGGAACTATCGTGCTTCATTATATAGTGTCAGCCAAGAGTTCCATTTCAACTCTGAAAACTATGTACAACCCTGAGGAGGTGTCAGAGATGACAAAAGGAACCATGGTTCCTTTTGTCTGTAAAAATCACATGACACTCTTTTGAAGAAGAGAAGGTAAAGCTCCAGGATATTTTCATCAATATTTATCCCTGAAAACAAAGTCACTAAAATAAAACAAAATATTCAGTTATGATCAGAACGCAATTTCTGAGACTTTGAACAAATTGGTTATTGTATTTTGTACTCCTTGGAACAGTCACTGGGTTTCAAAATTAAACTTCTTTGACTTAAAGTATTTTGGGATGTTGTGAGGTCATTGCAGGAGTCATAAAATGCAAGTCTGTCTTTTTCATCTATCCATGACTCTTAGAGTCATAGCTTCATAGAATCATAGAGATGTACATTACAAAAACAGACCCTTCAGCCCAACTCGTCTGTGCTGATCAGATATCCCAACCCAATCTAGTCCTACTTGCCAACACAGTGGCACCATGTTAGCCAATCTTTTTAGTCTTCCAGCTCCTCATCTGTGACTATTGGGGATACAAATATCTCAGTAAGAGGCTTATCCGTGTGCCAAAGCTATTTTCCCTGATTGTCCTCCTCATTTCTCTCTTAAGTATACTCCTACTGCCTTTATTCTTTTCTAAGGATTCACTCGATCTATCCTGTCTATACCTGACATATGCTTCCTTCTTTTTCATAACCAAACCCTCAATTTCTTTAGTCACCCAACATTCCCTATACCTACCAGCCTTCCCTTTCACCCTGACAGGAATATACTTGCTCTGAATTCTCGTTATCTCATTTCTGATGGCTTCCCATTTTCCAGCCATCCCTTTACCTGCGAACATCTGCCTCCAATCAGCTTTTGAAAGTTCTTGCCTCATACCGTTAAAATTAGCCTTCGTCCAATTTAGAACTTCCACTTTTATATCTGGTCTCTCCTTTTCTATCACTATTTTAAAATTAATAGAATTATGGTTGCTGGCCCCAAAGAGTTTCCCCACTGACACCTTAGCCACCTACCCTGCCTTATTTCCCAAGAGTAGGTTAAGTTTTGCACCTTCTCTAGTAGGTACATCCACATACTGAATCAGAAAATTGTCTTGTACACACTTAACAAATTCCTCTCCATTTAAACCCTTAACACAATGGCAGTCCCAGTCTATGTTTGGAAAGTTAAAATCCCCTTCCGTAACCACATTATTATTCTTACAGATAACTGAGCTCTCCTCACAAATTTGTTTCTCAATTTTAATTTTTCTCTGACTATTAGGGGGTCTATAATACAACCCCAATAAGGCGATCATCCCTTTCTTATTTCTCATTTCCACCCAAGTAACGTCTCTGGATGTATTTCCGGGAATATCCTCCCTTAGCACAGCTGTAAAGCTAACCCTTATCAAGGTATATGAGGTTTTCAGTAAATTCTCAAAGTGAGAACTAATTGAAATATTGATCCCCAATAACACTTGCTTTTTAAATCATTACTCACTACATACTAGACTCAGTCAATGGAATACATTTTGTTCAGCAGGTGTTTAGACGGGTCAAGTAGTGATTTACAGCTGTTACAGTACTCTCAGGTATGAGTGGGATGACTTTTACACAAACCTGAACCTTTGTAAACAGTCTATGCTGTTACTCACACCACCAAAAGCCCTCTCAAGGCTTTTGATATTCTTTCCCTTCCAATGCAGGGTAGGTGATGGAGTACAGATCATTGTAACTGGTTGGAAACATACAATAGATCACTTCTTGTTCAGGTCAAGTGTCTGTTTCTATGCTGTAAGACTCTATACAGGCCTCTTCTCAATAGAGCAGAAAATCATTTTCACCTATCACACTGGAGCAGCACTGTGGCTCAGTGGTTAGCACTGCTGCCTCACATTGCCAGGGATCCAGGTTCAATTCCAGCCTCGGTGACTGTCTGTGTGGAGTTTGCACGTGGGCAGCACGGTGGCACAGTGATTAGCACTGCTGCCTCACATCACCAGAGACCCAGGTTCAATTCCTGCCTCAGGTGGCTGACTGTGTGGAGTTTGCACATTCTCCCCGTGTCTGCGTGGGTTTCCTCCAGGTGCTCCGGTTTCCTCCCATAGTCCAAAGATGTCCGGGTCAGGTGAATTGGTCAGGTGAAAGGGATAAATGTAGGGGTATGGGTGGGTTGCACTTCGACGGGTCGGTGTGAACTTGTTGGGCCGAAGTGCCTGTTTCCACATTGTAAGTAATCTAATTAAAATTCAATATTCTCCTCATGCCTACACAGGGTTCCTCCAGGTGCTCTGGTTTCCTCCCACAATTCCAAGACGTGCAGGTCAGGTGAATTGGCCATGCTAAATTGCCCATACTGTTAGGTGCATTAGTCAGGGGTAAATGTGGGATGGGAGAATGGGTCTGGGGAGTTGCTCTTCGTAGGGTCGGTGTGGACTTGTTGGGCTGAAGGACCTGTTTCCATACTGTAAGGAATCTAATCTAAATTGTCAGGCTCTGTAGATCTGTTCTGAAGAAGAGTCACACTGTACTTGGAAATTTAGCTTTGTTTCTCTCACCATGGGTATCGGCAAACCTGCTGATTTTCCTCAGCATTAGACCCTCTGGATCACCACACTTAACAGAGATAGCCCAGCAAGTCTGCACCATCCCTCTGAACCTATCCCCACAACCCTGCATTTCCCATGGCTAAACTGCACATCCCTGGACACAATGGGCAATTTAGCATGGCCAATCCACTTAACCTGCACATCTTTGGCATGTGGGAGCAAACCCACACAGACACAGGGAGAATATGTAAATGCCACGCAGACAGTGGCCTGAGGCTGGAATTGAACCTGGATGCCTGATACTGTGAGGCTGCAGTGCTAACCACTGAGCTACTGTGCTGACCTAATGATGTAGAACCCAAACCCATGATTTTAAGATTAGGAATCTCATGTGCTACCTAGCTAGCTTGGTGTTGCATGTCTCATAGTGAAATCCACGGCAGTAGTATGGCCTAGCAGTCTAAGGCACTGGCTTTAAGCTCTAGTCTCTATCAAGTTAAATTTTTCAGTCCAACACAACTCTTCGTTAGAACTGCATTTTACTCAAAATGTTAACCCCGGGTTTCCTTCCCCACAAATGCTGTCAGATCTGCTGACTTTCTCCAGCACTTCCTGTTTTTATTTCAGAAATTCAGCTCTGTATTTACACACTCTGAACAAGCATTAGGCCTCTGACTAGACCACTGCCGCACTCGATCAGCAATAAGATGGGCATCACAGTTAGCATGGAGAAAGTGAGGACTGCAAATGCTGGAGATCAGAGCTGAAAATGTGTTGCTGGAAAAGCACAGCAGGTCAGGCAGCATCCAAGGAGCAGGAGATTCGACGTTTCAGGCATAAGCCCTAGGGCTCATGCCCGAAACGTCGAATCTCCTGCTCCTTGGATGCTGCCTGACCTGCTGCGCTTTTCCAGCAGCATATTTTCATCACAGTTAGCATGAATGGGTATCTAAGACGCTTTCTCAAATCAGGTATTACGTTAAATAGGTATCCAAATTGGGATCCTTCATTAGTTTCAGGACACAAAATACAAACTTCAGATAAGAGCGAGTTTGTCATTGTACCAATTCTTCATTGGACCACTGGCGACACTTCAAAACTAGGGACATAATCTCAGTTTTTGCCATTGTTGCTCATACACTTCTAAAAGAACTCCAGCTCAATGACACCCAACTCATTGCATCCAATTTGATATTTGAGATGCCACCTCTCTGTTATTTTGTGCAGCTCATTCACACCTGTCTTTCCATCCTGTACACCAATCTCCGTCCTCTGTTGAATGAACTGGTATCTCCCCTGTTTGTGTATGATGTATTGCCACCTATCTGTTACTTCATAGCATCTATATCTGAGGTGAATGAAGACTCCCAGCAAAACACACTGTTAGCTGATAGGGTCTATTTGGGAAGGAGCATAGTGCATGATTGGATATCTAAGGAAAATGATGATTTCAGATGGCTGGGCCATATGTGTTTCATTTTTCTATCAGATAGATTCTCCATAAAATAAGCATCAATACATCTCACCGACTATAGAATTGTACATTAGACTCCTCCATGCATAAACATCAAAACAACATGCTTAATCTTTCTTTTAGCATTACCCATCAGTCATCAGTGACATTCTAAGTGAAAGTTAATGTACATTTTAAGAGAGATTCTCTTTCCATCAGGTTAGCATTTAGATTAGATTAGATTAGACTTAGATTAGATTTACAGTGTGGAAACAGGCCCTTCGGCCCAACAAGTCCACACCGACCCGCCGAAGCGCAACCCACCCATACCCCTACATTTACCCCTTACCTAACACTACGGGCAATTTAGCTTGGCCAATTCACCTGACCCGCACATCTTTGGACTGTGGGAGGAAACCGGAGCACCCGGAGGAAACCCACGCAGACACGGGGAGAACGTGCAAACTCCACACAGTCAGTCGCCTGAGTCGGGAAATGAACCCGGGTCTACAGGCGCTGTGAGGCAGCAGTGCTAACCACTGTGCCACCGTGCCGCCCAATATTTACCATCGCCCTATATGCTCTGCCCTGCCGCTAATTTCTTGTTATAATATTTGCAAATGAGCCCCTCAGCTGAAGAGATCTTTTTGACTCACAGTATATCTCACTAATACTTCAATCAATCACTTGTGTAGTTTCCAATGCAGGAAAGTCCACATCAATGCCAATAAAATTCTTAATTAAAAATAAGGTTATGTCATTTAATATAACGATGAAATATAATCTGCAAATGTTTAATGTATAATATTGGGAATGCATTTTTTTAACATACAGCCTTCACCATTTGTGGCAGATGTGAATGTTTGTAATATTTAAATTGTATGTTTCTGCATTTTATGCACATTTGTGCACACATATCAGCACTGCAACCATTGATCGGAGAGTAAAATTACAAACTGACAAATTTACATAGCACCTCCATATGCAGACTTAGGAATTTAGAAGACAAATATTAAAATGAGAATAGATTGATTAACTCAGAAAAGGGACTGAAGTATGCCTGGTCTAATTGTCATTCAATCTCAATTCATTTGAAAGCTAGACCTGGTCTTGATTCTTTTGTTTTTTAGTGTCTCAGGAAATATTCTATAGATAAAATCATTGCAATGCTAAGTGCTTTCTAGTGTCAAAGATGCTAATTTTAGCTAGGCATATACGCTGACCCATATTTCTTCATAATGGAGTATTTTTACATTTGCTGCAAAAACTTCCATCCTTGAAAACCTCAATAAATCCACTACAACTTAATTACAAAGCTGCATTTACTAAGCAAACTCAGTATCAGAATAAATCTAGTATCATTTTACTACTTTCAAGTGCAAATGTTCAGTAACAAAATATTCTGGATCAATTCAGCATTATCTGTTGTCATCAAAGTTCTAAAGGGACATTGTTGCCTTGCTAAGTTGCTTCACATTTAACATAACAAGGTAGCGATGGAAAGTAACCCAAATGCTCAGAATAAGATGTGAGATGCAATTAATCGCTGCAGAGTCTAATAATTCAGACAGCTCTTGCATTCCCAGTTTCATTTGATGGATGTTCTTGACAATATCAGGCCTTTTTTCCCATAGTTCCTTTTTTTAAAATCCCTCGATCTATGGAATACAAAAATGAGCTTTTTGCAAAGATGTCTTGATTTGACGCAATGAGCATCTTTCAAAAAGTATATGGACTACATGCATGCGAAACTACAACCACTGAAACAGTGTAGACAGTGTAAACATTATAACAGTGTATACTATAGGATGTAACAGCAGAAGTAGGCCATTCAGCCCATCGTGCCTATTTCACCATTCAATTCGATCATAGCTGATTCGATAATCCTCAACTCCACTTTCCTGTTTTATTCTCATAGACATTGATTCGTTTGCTGATTAAAAATTTGTCCATCACTGGTCTTGAATATATTTCATGGCCAGCATCAACAGCCTCCTGCAGTAAAGAATTATACAGATTCACTTTCTTGTGAGTGTAGAAATGTCTCCTCATTTCTGTCCTAACTTGGTGATCCCTTACTCTGAGATGCTGCCCTCTGGTTCTAGACTATTCCATAAAGGGGGAAAAAAGCCTCTCTGCATCCATTTTGCTAAGTCCCTTAAGAGATCTGAAAAAGGGACACTGGATCTGAAAAAGGGACACTGGATCTGAAAAAGGGACACTGGATCTGAAATGTTAACTCTGCTTTCTCTTCACAGATGTTGCCAAATCTGCTAACTTTCTCCAGCAATTTCTGATTTTGTTTCAAATTCCCAGCATCTGCAGTTCTTCTGAATCGTCTCCCGAAGAATCTTTTGTGTTTCAATTAGGTAGTCTCACATTCTTCCCAATTTCCGTGAGTATAAACTTAGCCTGCTCAATTTCTCCTCATATCGCAATGCTTCCATACCCAGGATCAACGCAGTGAACCTTCTCTGGACTGCTTCCAATGCAAGTATATTTCCATAGATAACAGGACTAAAATTGTTCACAGTATTCCAGATGAGGTCTAATTAGTGCCCTGTATAGCTTTAGCAAGACTTCCCCCATTCTATCCCCCTTTCATCTGTTTTCCTTATGACTTGCTGGGATCTTGGATGCTAACTTTTAGTAATCTATGCAATGAGGTCTCCTAAATGCCTGAGTGAGAGTGCCACAGCATTCTGTAATCCTTGTCTATTTAAATAATATTCAGGTCCTCTATTCTTCCTGCCAAAATGCATTGCCTCACAGGTTCCCACATTATATTTCATCTGCCACATTTCTGCCATTTTGCTTAACCTGCCTATATCTCTCTGCAGGCTCTTTAAAATCCTAGAGGACACTGTGCTTGAAACCTTGTAATAGCCCTATGAAATTGTAAGTCAGAGTCCAGCAGCTAGCTTTGAAAAAGTGGATTCCTTAGAAACAAGGTAGGAGTAAAATATTTACCCCAGATATTGCCAACCCATTTGCACTATTAAGCCCCATCCATTCTCTATCACATTTCAGTGGCTTTCTAAAATTGAAATGCAGTCTTACAATCAGTTCTTTTAGCCATTGATCAAGGTAACTAATTTCTTTTTGTTTGGGTGATTTCACCAATTGATCCAAGACAATCAGCTCCTGCTGATTAATTTAGAAACGCCAGTAAGATTGTGAAGCAGTCACACTCCAGTATGTGCTCACCCTACAGATTTCTTTGTGCAAGTGTATGGATAGGGGATTCAGTTCTGCTATACTGGATCTTCCTGATTTATAGAGCCAGCATGACTGGGAATTTCAGGACAGGAGTGTGTTTAATGGTGAGTTGAGTGCCAAAAGCATTAATTAACAAAAAAGAAACAGATCACTAATTAATGGTAAAGTGATGTCTAGGTATTTCTGTCAGATTCTCAGCAGGATTTCCATGTACTGGAATGACAGGGATGGGAAAAATGATTGGCTTAATGAAAGATACCAGTGGCTTCACTCCAACAGAGAAAGAGTGAAGCAGATTGGTAAATAATATGGCAAAGTAACAATTGGAAGGATGGGCACCCTCAATGTCTTTCCCACTTGGACATGTCTGCAGCAATTTATTTCTGTGTAATTCTTTAGTTTACCGTACAGGAGTAAATTCCATTTAGTTATTTGATAAATGGCTGGCATAGTGAAAAACATTGTTTATTTAATCAGAAAGTTCAGTTGAACTCATATGCATCAGGCAGGTAACACAATTGTCTGGGATCCCCTCTTTGCTGCAGAGAATGGTATTCAATACTATAGTATTTGTTACTGCCACTGGTATATTCCTTACTATATTACTGCTATAGCACCAGCCACTTGAATAGTTTTCTATGCCATGGTGCCACAGTTGATTAGATTACTTACAGTGTGGAAACAGGCCCTTCAGTGTGTCGACAAGTCCACACCGACCCGCCAAAGTGCAACCCACCCATTCCCTTATGTTTACCCCTTTACCTTACACTACGGGCAATTTAGCATGGCCAATCCACCTGACCTGCACATCTTTGGACTGTGGGAGGAAACCGGAGCACCCGGAGGAAACCCACGCAGACATGGGGAGAATGTGCAAACTCCACACAGTCAGTCACCTGAGTCGGGAATTGAACCCGGGTCTCTGGCGCTGTGAGGCAGCAGTGCTAACCACTGTGCCACTGTGCCGCCCACCGTGCTCATCCATCCTGCAACACTCGCCCCTATCCAAACAGGCTGAGAGAACCTCATACCTACTGAACAATTGCAGGGGCTGAAACTCCTGCAGTCCTCTCTGCTGGGTCCTCCCACCTGCTTCACTCACAGTCACCTCGACCTGACCATGACCACAAAGCAAATCAGAAGACCCAACCCTAAATGATGTAACTGCCTCTTAATACAAAGAATCTGGGTAATATTTCCCTCTCCATGACACCTCAAAGTGTCCACAGTTCAACTTACACCTAATAAACTCTGAACTGAAACAAGTTGAACTTCTAACACTGAGTGCAGACATATTTGACTTGGATCACACTAATATCCATGAGCTCTTGCATGCTGCAGCCTTGACAGACCACTGGCCCTGCCATCCATAATTATTTAAGAATTTTATTCAATTGTTTATGCTACTTTTTTTTAATGTTACTACCAATTGGCATGGAGAAAGTGAGGACTGCTGGAGATCAATGCTGAAAATGTGTTGCTGGAAAAGCTCAGCAAGTCAGGCAGCATCCAAGGAGCAGGAGAATCGTCCTTGGATGCTGCCTTACCTGCTGCGCTTTTCCAGCAACACATTTTCAGCTACCAATTGGCATACCAATGTGGAAATTTAAAAATAAAACAGACCTTAACCACTTACCAAAGACTCATCAAAGAGTTAGAACATAGAAAATAGAAAAATACAGCGCAGTACAGGCCCTTTGGCCCTCGATGTTGCACTGACTCAAGCCCACCTAACCTACACTAGCCCACAATCCTCCATATGCCTATCCAATGCTCGTTTAAATGCCCATAAAGAGGGAGAATCCACCACTACTACTGACAGGGCATTCCATGAACTCACGACTCGCTGAGTAAAGAATCTACCCCTAACATCTGTCCTATACCTACTTCCCTTTAATTTAAAGCTATGCCCCCTCATAATAGCTGACTCCATACTTGGAAAAAGGTTCTCATTGTCAACCCTATCTAAACCCCTAATCATCTTGTACACCTCTATCAAGTCACCCCTAAACCTTCTTTTCTTCAATGAAAACAGCCCCAAGTGCCTCAGCCTTTCCTCATACAATCTTCCTACCATACCAGGCAACATCCTGGTAAACCTCGTCTGCACCCGTTCCAGTGCCTCCACATCCTTCCTATAGTATGGCGATCAAAACTGCACACAATAAGGAGTTGGCTCCTTTCTCTCAACTCAACCAAGAAACAGTTTCAATCAGCCTGCAGTACATCTAGTTCCATTTTTGGTTTGAGCTTCTCCTCTCACCCCCCTTCTCTATTTGAGTCCCATTGTTTTGTTAACACACGCAGAGTCTTTATTTCTCCATTACAGGCTGCCAGTCTTGATAACTTGCATTGATGTTTTAGCACAGTGAACGTCACCAGCAGATTGTGATAAAGGTGAACACTGAACCGTCCAGAGGATGGACATGTTTCTATGTGCCAATGTGCTCTATTAATGTCACACTTGCAGAAATTGGCAACAATTTATGCGGCAAACACACTGAATATGCATCAGGCAAATGACTATATGTGAAAGACAACGGAGAGCAGCCCTGAGTGAGGCAAAGAGTGAGACCAGTCATTCAGGGTGGGGGCGTCGGGGGCATGGAGGGGGTCAGGTGGTGGGTTATTGACACTTGGAGAAAGTGAGGACTGCAGATGCTGGAGTATCAGAGTTGAGAATGTGGTGCTGGAAAAGCACAATAGGTCAGGCAGTATCTGGGGAGCAGGAGAATCAATGTTATGGGCATAAGCTTCTTTCCTGATGAAGGGCATATGCCCGAAATGTCGATTCACCCTCTCCTCAGATGCTGCCTGACCTGCTGTGCTTTTCCAGCACCACACTCTCGTCTAGGTTATTGTCACTATTAGTCACATCGTTCATGTGATTCCCATCCAATGGATTGGTCACAGTCCATCAGGCATTTGGTCCTGAATCTGAGGATCTCAGCCTATGCAGTCCAGGCTTTGGCCAAGGTCAGCCTTGAAGGTCAAGTGCAAGCAGTCCAGCGATTACAAGTACATCAGTCTGTTGGTGGGAGGAGTTTACTGTAATAAGGCAAAGCAAGGGATTGAGCATGATGGGAAGTGAATGGAAGCACAGTTAATGATGATGCAGGAACAGTGGAGGTGGTAAGTAAAATTACTCCACAGAGGCTGATATCCCATCACCAAGTCACCCCTTGTTTACACATGAACAGTCCTTGACTATAGTACTGCCCTAGAAAGAGTCATCTGTATCTCTGACACTGATCCTTTTTATATGCCAGCCAGGGCTCCCTGATTGGAACTGTTAATCTGGTCCAATCATTGTACTCATATTCTATAAAGTCCACCTGGTTGTACTTAATACAATCACTATAATAACTAAGTGGGAAGTACTGAATGCAGGAAATGTTAATAGTTTGGATGGGTAAGATAGGTGAGAGCTGTTGAGAGGACGTGATGCATGCAATAGTGAGAAATTTTCTCCATGAGTGTTAGTGAGGGAGTTGTACAGTAGCTGATTTAGAGTGAGTGGTGACCCCATGTGTGTGAGGTAGCAGAGAGAAGATAGTGGAAGTTATTCATGTGAAGTACAGACAATCATTATAAACTGAAAGAACTGTGGATGCTGTAAATCAGAAACAACAATAGAAATTGCTGGAAAAGCTCAGCAGGTCTGGCAGCATCTGTGGAGAGAAATCACAGTTAAAGTTTCAGGTCAAGTGACCTTTCCTCAGAACAGGATCCTTCTAACAGAGGATCGCTCGAACAGAAAAGTTAACTCCGAACAGTTAATCATTGATCTTCTCTCTCTCAGCACAGTCTGGCTTATTCTGGTGATGTGGCTTTCTAGTGTGGTCATCTAGAGAAAGGACTGCCTTCCTGTCCACCATCTCATTGACCGAGACCTCCAGGTTTCTGTTTGTGAAATGAGGACTTGGCTTTCCTATCCTTTGGATCGTGTCCTGAAAGAAGAGGCTTGAACAACACGGTGTGAGGGATTGCTCATGACTTGCAGCATCTGAAACAACGCAAAACCAGGCTTCAAATACAGTGTCAGTGGCATGAAGACTGCAAGGTGCTGGCTGTGTTCAGCTCTCTCATGTCTCTGGCCATGTGATTCCCTGGAGAAAAACATCCAAGAGTTTGGTTGCACGGTTACTGAGGTGAAGACTGCAGGATTGAGTGAGGAACGATGTTTCGAGCCATGGCCACACCAGGCACCACGAATCTCGCACAATGAAATATTTGCATGAAAACCAGGAAATCCTCCCCATTGTTTCCAATGCAGATCCATGACGATATCTGTGATTTCCTAGCCTTCATTCTTTTTTGACTGTGTGAACCTGGAGAATGTTATCTTCACCAAGAATAAAATCCAAGCGAAACAGTGAAAGGTTCCTGATTTTCTTAGCTGAACAAAACAAACAAAAAACAGTCAACTTGAAGTTGTCACATATTTAGTCTAAGAATAAAAATGTGCCCAATTTAAATCCCAGTGAATTCCTATTAAATAGAGTTCCAAGTATGCGACTTGCATTTAAAGTATTCCCCATTATTCAGATTCTGTGAACAAAGTGTGCTAAATATTATTGATTCCTCCATCTCATCCATTTATTGCACATTAGCAATTGCTTTTTGAAGATTATAAAAATTTTAGTTTCCCTTGCAACCTGAGTAAGTAGACTGAATTCCAGCATTATTATTTGTTCCTCTAAAATAATCTTTTAAAAATGACATGGAAACCACATAATTAGAACCTTGATCACAGAATAACATTTTCTGTCTAATTTTGGTATTTAATCGCAGAAGCTTAAATCATTTCATGTTGTGACTCTGTGACAAATTGGCACAAGGTGTTTCACATTATGATTTGTTGAGTTTATTGATCGGGGTTTATTGGTCAGGGTTTAGACCAGGATGAGAGACCTGAAAGGTATCTCAGAATTGTAGAGCTAAGTGTTATTAGGAATTTACAATTTCACATTATATTTATGGTTTATATGTGAATACTTCATTTCCCCTTCATAAATTTTTGCAATAATTAATTCTGCTTTAGGATTGAGAAAGAAACACACACTGTGGAGAATACAAATTAATAATGAAATGGTTAAGTCACAGCTTACATAAATCCTGCATGACTGAATGGAGAAATTGTGACCATATATTATTCAAGCAAAAAACATACTGCAAGGTTGGCCAATGGACCACTGAATAAGCCAACTGTCTCATACAATATAATGGGGTTGAAGAATTGTGTCAACAAATGGCAGAAACCAATTCACATTTAACTCCTTGCCTATAGACATAATAATTTGACTACAAGTTTTTTTAATGTTTAATATTATTTGACATTTATCTGAAGATCTTATTCTATTGAGGACATTACCACAAATTCCATCATGATATTTTGGTTTGTCTTATTGGAGTGAAGCATCCATATTTTCTGTCCATACTCCGGGAACAATGTTCTTTCACAATACTGGAGCAGAGATGTACTGCTGAAGCTGTATAAAGCTCTGGTCAAACCACGTGTGAAATATGTGTGCGGTTTTGGACTCCTAAGCTAAAAAAGGATGTGCTGACATTGGAGGAGGTCCAAAGGATGTTTAAAAGAATGATCCTGGGAATAAAAAACTTCTCAGTTGAGGAGCAGTTGAAGACTCTGAGTCTGTACTCAATGAACTTTTGGAAGTTGAGGTGTTATCTCATTGAAACTTACAGAATACTGAGAGACCTGGATACAGTGGATGTGGAGAAGATGTTTCCACTAGTAGGAGAGACTGGAATCGGAGGGCACAGCCTCAGAGTGAAGGGACAACCCTTTAGAACTGGAATGAAGAGGAATTTCTTCAGCCAGATGGTGATGAATCATTGCCGCAGGTGAGATCTTTGAGTGCCTTTAAGTCAGAGATAGCCATGTTCTTCATTAGTCAGGGGATCAAGAGTTACAGGGAGAAGGCTGGAGATTGGAGTTGGGAAACATATCAGCCATGATTGAATGGTGGAGTGACTCAGTGGGCTGAATGGCCTAATTCTATTCCTATATCTTATGGTGTTGTGGTCTTGAGAGCTGTTCCTAATGCGTATGTTCATATGCATGTTTGTATATATGTTTTGTATGTTTGTATTTGCTCCTTTGTACATTAATAAAGTGATCACTCACCTGATTTCCAGTGTTCAGCGCAAAAACGAATTCCTTGTTTTTACTGTTGGGAATTTACATCATCATTGCTGGATGGCCAAGAACTTAGACAATATTTTTTGTGTTGGAAACCATATATTGATGTTATCAGAATGTAGAATGATGGAGTACGAAATGTATTGCAAAGCAATGTTGTTGATTATTTTCAAGGGATGAGTGGGGTCTTAGGATGGTATGTAGTTTATTGACAAAAGTTACAACTTTCTAAAAAGATTAATGTCTACTTTCCACTTTATACATTTTATGGCATATTATCCTTTGCCTCATCGTACTCCTTCTCCCTTACAACTTCTTCACGATGAACTATTTATTGCCAGGCCTGGATGTAGCAGGTGTCTTATTTTCAAATCTTGTTTTCTGTTAACAGGCATCATTTTTATAACTGACAGGTTTAATGCACAAAACCCAGTTAAAATTCCACACTAAATTAGACACATAGCGGTCACGCAAAAATCAATTTAATGCCTTCATGACAGATTGAGGTTCTTCTGCTTTTGTGTGATGGGAAATCAATACAAACCCATAGTTGAGTTATTTATCTTCCTAGACCACAGTCAACCAGGCCCTGTAGCAACTTAATCTAAACTGCAAGCCTGACCTCTCCCTAATCTAACCAACCCAATGCACACACTATGAGCTGGAACTGTTTCTGCAATTCAACATACAAAACCTAAAGTGATCCCAGTACTAGGAGGAAGTGAGGACTGCAGGTGCTGGAGAGTCAGAGTTGATGAAGGGTGGTGCTGGAAAGCACACAGCAGGTCCGGCAGCATCTGAGGAGCAACACAGTCGAGGTTTCGTGCAGAACTCTTCTTCAGCTCCAACGAAGAGTCATGAGACTTGAAACGTTAGCTTGCTCTCTCTCCGTGGTTAGTATCTGACCTGTTGTGATCTCCAGCATTTTTTGCTTTCAGTTTAGTCCCCCCCTCACATCTTCTTCCGACAGCCATCCACATTCTTTTCCTTTTATATGCGTTCTGTATAAATATCATAATGAAATATCATGGACCTAACATTTTAAATTTTGTATCTGATATTGATACAATGCTTAAAGGATCATGTTTTGCACAATAGACTATAGTTTAATACTTATTAGTCTAAAATGCTTTAGAATTTACTCAAGGACACATTGACTGTGATGAGCTGGCCGATTTCGATTTCACTAACGGATTGAAACAGAATCAGTGTCCCCAGAGAATGGAGAGAATGGCTGCTGGACAGAGACGAAGCAGGGCTGACAAAGCAAAGCTAGAATTTTGTTTTCAAGGGCCTGGGGGAGCACTACCTGAGGTTGGGTAATCAACAGGTTTACCAGGGAGGAAGATTTGCTTTGTTTTTTGTTTTCAGTTAATAAGGCATCGGAGACCCGTGTAAGTTGTAGGCCTCTTTACATTATTAATGATCCTTCTGGTTGCAGGAAGTAAGTGGTATGTGAAATGCTTGGACTTTAATTCCTGCTCCTGTTGATTTCCAGCTGGCGGAAGGAATTCTACAAGCCAACGGGTGAAAAGCCTATACCCTGCTATCTCTACCTTGCATTATCTAGTTTCATGCACAAAGAATGATCGATGGGCATGTGTGGTCATCGGGGCCAGATGCCAACATCTCCAGAAGAAAAGGACAGATAACAGAAAATATAACTGCTTTCTAACGGATTGCCATACTGAGGTATAAGGAGAAGACGTTGTAATTGTATAGTTCTAGCAGGCGGGGTTGCACTGACAATTCATTGTAAGGTGAAAGGTACAAAATTAAAAAGGTGGTTGTTCTTTAAGCCTAGCCTTCATCCTTATTTGTAATAAGCCAGAAAAAGAAAAGAAATAGCAACATTATTTAGTCTTGATCAGACAAAACCCACCGGGACAGTAATAAGATTGAGGAACTAATTTATTCACTTGTTAAATAATATAAGGCACTGGTATGAGAACATTCTTCAAAATATAATTAAAGGCTACTTAAAGCTCAATGGACTTATCACAGGACAAAGATTAGCCTGTGTTAAAGGATTGTGCAAACTGGATTAGCTGTTCCAAACAAATTTGAGCGTGATTCTGTGGTGTACTGCTTTTAGAAATTTGACAGAGCAGAGCAAAGTAAAATGTCCATCTGCAGCATTGCTGAGGGCCTGTTATTTATGCACACATTATCCAGTTCATTTAGACTGTGTGGTTCCTGTAATTACATACACTTTTCAGTGTGCTGCTTGTCATGAATCATTTACGAACATTCATGACAGAATCTTAGACAGCCTCGTCTTAAGGCAGAGAGCTGGGAAAGCTGCCTAGCCTGAGTTACAGTTGTGGATTAAGACATTACTGTTGTTGAGTAAGGAATCAAGAATTTTTATATTTTTTTCAAAGAACATCATTTCACTTTCCATGAGAGCTCTTCAAGAATTTGAATTCCATTCTTATAAATCTCCAAAACAAAACAAGGGACATCGGTAAAGGTGATCCTGAAGAATTGTTGGTTTCTTAATAAAAGATCTACCTGGCTCATTGTGCCCAGGAGAGAAACTCACTTTCCATATGCAGTCTAGTTTATTTGTTATTCCAAACTCATATTAATCTGGTTGACTCTAGATTGACCTCTGAAAAGCCACTCATTTGAATCGGACTGCTCCACTGCAGCAGTTCAAGAAAAATACCCACTGCTATCAGCTCAAGGCACCTGTAAATGCCAGCAGTGGTCATAATTCAGGAATAAAAACAAGCCTACGTGGTAGTATGTCTCACTCCTGTTCATTCAGATCTTTTTGTGCCAACTTAGACAAAACTAGTGACCCGATTTTACGGTAGATCCTGGGAGAGCCAAGCTCATCCCGACCTTACAGTACAATGGCACCACTGCAATGGAAAGGAGGCAACTTTTTGGCACAAATTGCTGCCCTATAATGATCATCCTCATGCTATCAAGCAGGAGCCAAAATTATTTGTTTCAAGGGCTCCACTTGAACTTTTCTTGAGCACTAATTTTTGATTTTCTATGAGGTCTATGGCTTTGATTTTCAGGAGCTTCCTTTTCATTCTCACTGACTCATTTATTAGTTGAGGCCCTTGCATTACCTTCTGTATTGATGTAGTTATGTTGGGAATTTGGATTCACAATGAAGCAGAATTAGAAGAATTCATCAGTACCCTCAATAGCTATTACAACTCCATTAAACTTAAAGCTGCAATTGACAAGGAACACATTAACTCTCCGGACACCACAGAATTAAATTGATTCAAGATAGCAAGCAAAAGTTAACAAAAAATTATTTGTTTTAAAAAAAATCTCACTAGCATTTACTTCAATACACAAAACCATCACTTCTAAATTCTCTTTCTGCAGGCTGATGGTAGTCAGCTCCATGAGTACACAGTCACTGCATTTAGTAATTTATTATAATTGAGACATTTTGAGATGTAATAACATAAATGCAAATCTTTATTAAATCATATCCTTCAATATTAAGTTATCTAATTGACATAGTGTTAATTATAATAGCATACACAGCATTCTTTTCCCATATTGTGGCTACCAACTTTCTGTAACCTTAAGCTAGACACTCCACTAAGGGGTTCATTCCTTCATTGACTTAAGGCTTTCCTGGTTTTCAGTTGACTGGGTATTCTATTGTTGAAAATGTTAAATGACTTCCTCATTTTGCAGTCTAATCCCCCCCACCCCTGAGGCGCACTTTTCATCCCTTTGCAGTCCTGACTCTCTTTGTAGCTAGTCATTCCCTGTAAACGCCCTCCCTTTACTTTGTAGCCCTTCTCCCCATCCAGCAGCCCCTCTCCCTCTTTCAGTCTCAAACTTTTCTGCTAGGTCCCTGCTGTTGCTAGCTCTTGGTCCAGCAGTCTCACTGCCTAGACCTCCAGCATAGCAGCCTTGCTTCCTCTTGGCTCACTCACTCCATAGTAAAAGGGGATATCACTTTGACATCTGCTACAGACCTGAAACCAAAATAATTAAGCAATTGAACCAAAGCGTACTGTCACCAGCGGAGATCATGTTTGGAAAGTAAATTAGAACAACCCTGCTAAGACATCACCTATCCATTGCTTTGAGAGAAATCAGTCAAACGTTTTAAAAACAGGGAGAATATAGTGCACAACTGATATACAGGTGCAAGACCACCTGATCTGCATACAGAACACAACATCAGAGCCATATAACCGACAGAGGGCATCTGTGAGGGTTTAATAATTGTGCAGTGATTCTGGATCCTACAAAGTTACAACATCGAATAGAACAAAAGCGATGCGAAACAGAAGCCTTCTTAACCTGTGGAATATTCCATTTCTGAACAAAATCCACAGACAAAAATATGCATGGATAACGATAGGGTGGAAGATTATCAGAACAACAATTAGCATGATAATAACATAGCCTTGAAGATTCTAACACATCTACACATCAAGCACATCCAAGTGTGGAGTCTACATCTCCAGAAGGTTACATTGACATAGGATAGTCAAGAACCTATACATAATACAGATTATTTGACTCTTGAATTTTAAAAAAAATTCTTGTTTCTAATGGTTTGCAACTAGTCCAATGTATATATATTTCAATCTTTGTGCGTGTTATTTTATCTTGGACCTGCCTTGCTGCGCATGGTAACACATGGCATTGAGTATAGTTGTCAGGAAGCAGGAAGAGCACTAGCTTGAGAAACCTTGAAAATACATTTAAACATCGGTGGATCCAAAATACGAAGGGTGGAATGTTAATTGGACCTGGAATAATTCCAAACTGGAGAGAGTTGCTGCAAATGAGGCTGCAAAAGTGAGTTTGCTGGCTATGAGATTAAGGACGAGAAGTATGAAAGAAAGCAATGAAGGTGAACGAGAGATAAAGAAACATCAGCTCTGAGGGAAGACAAGAACATCATCAAGACAAGCATTCCTGGAATAAATACGACAGAGAAATAAGCAGCTAATGAAAATAAAAAATACTATGGACATTAGAAATTGAACAAAAGAAACTGAAATTCTGTAAATAGCAGCAAACCAAAGAGCAAGAAAGAGAGTTAATATTTCTGAAGAGAATTGATTAGAATAGCAATTTATTTTCACTTATATTTACAAAAATGCAATGTGTATAAGTTGCCACAATTTGGCATCATTTTAATTACAGAAATTATAAAAAGAAATATACAATTTCTCATTTAACTTCCCATGACTGCACATGGGAGTTGAGATCATTTCTGTTCAAGGGGTGGCGCAGTGGCTCAGTGGTTAGCGCGACTGCCTCCCAGCCCCAATAACCAGGTTCAATTCCACCCTCAGACGACTGTCTGTGTGGACTTTACATATTCTCCTTCTGGCTGTGAGGGTTTCCTCCCATAATCCAAAGATGTGCAGGTTAGGTGGATTGGCCATGCTAAATTGCCCATAGTGTTAAGGAATGTGTAGGTTAGGTGCATTAGCCATGAGAAATGCACAGGTGGTGTATGGATCTGGGTGAGTTGCTCCTAGGAGGGTCAGTATAGACTGCTGGGCTGAATGGCCTGTTTCCACACTGTGGGAATTCTATTTTTTAAAAAAAGCTAATTGATCCAAAGTTAGGACAAAATTCATCTTTTATTCTCTCCACGGCTCTTGGGTTTGTGGAGAGGCTAAGAGACGTCACCACCAAAGTCACCCCTGAGGCCACCAAGGCAAGGATTTCCAGTCCAGGCTTACCACAAAGCCACTGCATAGCCACCGTAGCCGGGAAGGAAACACTGGACCCTCCAAGCCATCACCACTTCAGTTGCCGCCTGAATCTGCCACATTATTACCATAATCACGAGGAAGAAACCAGAGCCACCTTGATGCTACCGCTGAAGCTGCCACCCTCCTGTCAGGCAGAACAGACTAGACCCACTGACGATGAAGCCTTTGATGAAGCTATGGCCACTATGGCTACCATGTCCGGACACGCCAATCCATTGCACTGCAGCCATTGCTATTGGCCCTCGCCATCGCTGCCACAGAGAAGAAGAAAAGATGAACTTTGATGCAAAAGAGAAATTAAGAAACAAAACAAAGAAAAGACTAAAGAAGAATGCAGCTGGTGGAGATGGAGATGGAGGTGGAGGTGGAGGTGGAGGTGGAGCTTACAGACACAGGGCCTGAACGCTCCCCACCCTGCCACCACTATCTCAATACAATCGTTATTCATATTAAAACTTCACACTGTTGTCTTATATCAACTTTGATGCTGCGTCTAGCAAAACTTTAGAATTTTAAAATTTTGTTCAAATACATTTATGTAGATTTTGTCTATGCACACTTGCAGGGGTGTGTTTCAAGTGAACAAGGTAATTGTAAATCTTGCACACTTGCAAGTATAAAATGTAATTTTTCCTACCGACTGCCAATGACCAGAATCACTCTGAAAACAGTCCCCATCCTGTTTGTGTTGTTGCAAGATGTATAACACACTGGAGAGACAGCTCCTTGTCTCTCTTTGTAGGATGTGTCTTCTAATGGTTTCCTTTACCTAAGAGTGGCTGCAGCTTGACTTTGGAAGATTTTTGCAAACTCTTACGAACAGTAATGTACATTCTCTAGTATATCAAGCTGGAAATTTAAGACGGAAGTTAAAGGGAAAGTGAGAATAAGCGAAGTTAAGACAGGCAACAGAATCAATGGAGCAGAAAACTCAAGAAGGGATCATACAGTATGGTCAAGTGAAATAGGGATTGATAGGAAGGGTGAGGGGAGTAACAAATTAAAAATGTTATATATGAATGCATGAAGCATGAAAAATAAGGTGGATGAGCTTGAGGCTCAGTTGGAATTTGTCAGGTACGATGTTGTGTGGATAACTGAGACATGGCTTCAAGTGGACAGGGCCTGGGAAATGAATATTCAAAGTTATACGTGTTATCAAAAAGACAGACTGATGGGCAGAGGGGGTGGGGTGGCCGTGTTGGTGAGGAATGGTATTCAGTCCCTTGCGAGGGGGGACATAGAATCAGGAGATGTAGAGTCAGCAACGTGAAAGGACGAAGCACTGCCACTAACACTGCATACTTTCTGGGATGCTGGACCCTTTAATTGTTCAGGACAGGCCGATAGTGGGAACAGCATCAAAGAGGGGACTTGCTGCTGCTCAGACACAATCTTCACTGTTCTCTCATCAAAAGCTGATAGCCTTCAAAAGGCCCAAAACAGATTAAAGCAGGATCCTAAGAATTATTTTCTTAGACCTCAGTCACATTTGACGGGTAGAAGATATGCCCATGGGCTTGAAATTCAAGGGAGCAAATGGACACCTCTCTCAGGCCAAAGGAGGACAGAGGAGGTGGCATGGTGGCTGAGTGGTTAACACTGCTGCCTGACAGCGCCAGGTACCCTGGTTCGATTCCAGCCTTGTCGGTGTGGAGTTTGGACATTCTCCCTGTGTCCTCCCACGATCCAAAGATGTGCAGGTTAGGTGAATTGACGATGCTAAATTGCCCGTAGTGTTCTGGAATGTGTAGGATAGGTGCATTAGTCAGGGGAAATGTAAAGTAATATGGTAAGGGAATGGGTCTGGATGAGATGTTCTTTAGAGGGTTGGTGTGGACTTATTGGGGCAAATGGCTGTTTCCACACTGTAGGAATTCTATGAAGAGGCCTCCAAATGCTGAGATATACTCTTACCACCACTCAAGTGTGGTGGTTTGAGGACAGTATCGAATCCTGTCTAGAATCTGTGTCCATCACTGAACCAACATTAACTGCTGAGGGCAAGAAACTGTGTAGGGCAGTGCTCCTGATGGGAGCATGTAAAGGGAAGAGGGGCATATCATGGACGTGTAATGGTAAGCTGTAGACCCAGTCTTGACCCCTTTTCTATAACTATTCTACTTGGAGTTCACTATAGCTAACAATTAACCCAGCTCATCAAATTTAATGCAGTGAAATAGCCATTAATGCTTTAGCTCAAATTAACTGAGCTACTTCAGGTTTATCATTTGGTCTTACAATATCTGGTTGAAAAGGGAAGTTTTCTTATGGGCTTGTGGGCATAAATAGTATTTGCTTTCATCAGAATAGGATTGAGCAGTGTAGCCTCTTCTTTGAGAAAAAAAACATTATTCAATCTAAATGGATCCATTCTATGAAGCTGTACCTGCTGATTCTTACTAGCTTGTTTAACTGCCTTCAGGCTGTTCTTTTAAATTGGTTTCCGGAAGCTGGCCAGTGTCGATGAATCAGTGCCAGCCTTTTATATTGCTGGGAATGTTTTACAGTAGCCCACAGGGAAACTTATTTAGTTTTAGTTAACTATGGAATGCAATCACATGAACAGTGATAAAATGCATCATTGTTTTTGAAGATGACACAAACATCAGTGCACCTTCGATACATTTAATAGGAATGGTGTTTCTTCAGTGAGCTTCAGTTTTGTATTACGAGCAAGTTTGGGAGCTATTTTAAAAGATAGCTATTACTAGTAATTTTCCTCTCATTCTGTTAGACTATTTTTGGACCTTTGCTAGGGTGTAGCAGAAGTGTAGACGTTTAGCTCACCTAAACATATTAACTATTTATGTTTAGGCTTTGCCTGCTTCAATGGACTATATTGAATTTGTTGTTATCCTCACTGATGTTGATTCATAGTTTTTATGAATTGAAAACTTACATTAGAGACATTTCCTGAAACACCGTCTCCACTATCCCCTGCCCCAGCCCTAGCCCCATTAATTCATGGTCAATAAGATCATTTACAGCAAAGAATGTTTATGAAGTGAGGTCACTGGACCCAAAATGATAACTTTGCTTTTTCTCCACAGATGCCGCCAGACCTGCTGAGTTTTTCCAGCAATTTCTGTTTTTGT
Organism: Hemiscyllium ocellatum; assembly: GCF_020745735.1. Lineage (NCBI taxonomy): Eukaryota > Metazoa > Chordata > Chondrichthyes > Orectolobiformes > Hemiscylliidae > Hemiscyllium > Hemiscyllium ocellatum. The sequence continues at coordinate 68,667,221 of NC_083413.1, read as the reverse complement.
TTCTGATTTCCAGTCTCAGCAGCTCTTTTAGTTTTTTTTTGAAGAATACATACATTTCATTAAAGTGAAGTGTGAAACGAGAAAAAGGATTGGTCCACTAAAAGATAATGAAGGAAGGCTGTGTGCCAAACGTGAGAGAGTGGGTGAGATTCTGAATGATTACTTTGCATCAGTGTTCACTGAGGAAAGGAACTTGATGAATCTTGAGATTAGAGATAGAAGTTTGATTAGTCTGGATCACATTGGCATAAGTAGGGAAGAAGTGTTGGGTATGCTAGAGGTTATTAAGGTGGACAAATCCCCAGGACCGATTGGGATCTATCCTAGGTTGCTGAGGGATGCAAGAGAGGAAATAGTTGGGGCCCTGACAGATATCTTTGCGGCATCCTTAAATACTGGTGAGGTGCCGGAGGACTGGAAGGTTGCTCATGTTGTCCCCCTGTACAAGAAGGGTAGTAGGGATATTCCGGGTAACTACAGACCAGTGAGCCTGACGTCAGTGATGGGGAAGCTGCTGGAGAGGGTACTGAGAGATAGGATCTATTTATATTTAGAAAAGAATGAGCTTCTCAGTGATAGGCAACATAGTCTTGTGCGGGGAGATTGTGCTTTGCCAACTTAATAGAGTTCTTCGAGGAAGTGACCAAGTTGATAGATGAAGGAAGGCCTGTTGATGTCACATACATGGACTTTAATAAGGTGTTTGATAAGGTTCCCTATTGCAGACTAATGGAGAAAGTGAAGTCACATGGTGTGCTAGGTGGATAAAGAACTGGTTGAGCAACAGGAGACAGAGAGTAGTAGTTGAAGGGAGTTTCTCTAAATGGAAAAAGGTGACCAGTGATGTTCCACAGGGGTCAGTATTGGGGCCACTATTGTTTGTAATATACATAAATGACCTAGAAGAGGCACTGTTGGTATGATCAGCAAGTTTGCAGATGACACAAAGATTGATGGAGTAGCAGAAAGCATAAGGGACTGTCAGAGAATATAGGAGGATATAGATAGACTGGAGAGTTGGATGGAATAGTGGCAGATGGATTTCAATCCAGACAAATGTGAGGTGGTGCATTTAGGCAAGACTAATTCTAGAGTGAATTATACAATGAATGGAAGAGCCTTGGGAAAAGTTGATGGGCAGAGAGATCTGGGAGTGCAGGTCCATTGTACCCTGAAGGTTGCTGCACAGGTGGATAGAGTGGTCAAGAAGGCATATAGTATGCTTGCCTTCATTGGACGGGGTATTGAGTATAAGAGTTGGCAAGTCATGTTAAAATTTTACAAGACATTGGTTTGGCCGCATTTACAAAACTGTGTACAGTTCTGGTCACCACATTACCAAAAGGATGTGGACGCTTTGGAGAGGGTGCAGAGAAGATTTACGAGGATGTTGCCTGGTATGGAAGATGCTAGCTATGAAGAGAGGTTGAGTAGGTTAGGTTTATTTTCACTAGAAAAAAGGAGATTGAGTGGGGACCTGATTGAGGTTTACAAAATCATAAAGGGAATAGACAGGGTGGATAGAGACAAGCTTTTTCCCAGGGTGAAGGAGTCAGTAACGAGAGGTCATGCTTTCAAAGTGAGAGGTGGAAAGTTTAAGGGGGATACACACGGCAAGTACATCACACAGAGGGTGGTGGGCATTTGGAATGCATTGCCAGCAGAAGTGGTAGAGGCAGGCACAGTAGATTCATTTAAGATGTGTCTGGACAGATGCATGAGTAGGTGGGAAGTAGAGGGATACAAATGCTTAGGAATTGACCAACAGGTTTAGACAGTACATTTGGATCGGTTCAGGGTTGGAGGGCTGAAGGGCCTGTTCCTGGGCTGTAAATTTTCTTTGTTCTTTGTTCTTTGTTCTCTAATAAGTCCAAATATGAAATATATAAATGCACCACCCTGTTTGTATTGCAAAGCCTTCCATTGGCATACTTTAATGAAGCAATTATCATAAATTTAAAAGTATGGGACAAAGACAGAAATAATACACCCATCACCATCAGATTTATTCTTTCAACATTAATATATAGCAAGGTCAAAAAGGTAACTGTCAATAGAATCTTAGAGAAATGGATAGGGACCAAACATTAGATACTGGCTACGTTCCCAGCTGATAATAGGAGAGATTTGTTACTGATGAGTTTAGACATATGTGTTAAAATGTGGACATTGTGGATATGAATTTTGTAGCTGAAAGTCTTTTCATTCATAGACTATTTTGAAGGAATCAACAATGATAGATGATCTGCTGCATATAATCTCAATAGATCAACCAAACTGGAAGCTGACGACTGCCCCGGCATGAGTGGTTCAAAGTTGCACTTTTTGTAGGACTAATTGGTTAGCACAGCTGGAGGTGGGGGTGTGTGCTAAATGGCCTCCTCCTGCTCTGCAGCTTTCAATGATTCTAAGCTGCTGAAGAGCCATCAATTGACATCTGCACTGTGTTACATTCCACCAAATACATTTGTCAGGTAAGAACTGCTACACATGGGTTTTGTCTGACAAGTCTATAATGCATTAGCACAACCGTATAGATTTGGGGCTAATTTCTCTGCGTTTGAGGATGACAGCAGCAATACTGTTACTCGTTCCAAAAAAGAATTAGCAGCTGGAATGGGAGCTCCATGCAATCCACTGTTTTCAATTGTCATACTCTCTATATTGCTCATAGCAGCCAAGAGAGAAAGCCAGAAAAGTAATATTGAGCACCAATTAACAGCCTTGACAGGGCCCATAATTGCAATTAAAGTGACTGGAGCTTTTGAAACAGATGTCAGAGCTGCAGACTGCGTGCTCAGTGCTGTGACGACTAAACCTCACAGTGGAACAATCTCCTTGTGTGGCATCAATAAAGAATTGCTGGGGGGGTTAACCAGACATTTATCTTTGGTTTGGTGGGTTACACAAGATTTTTATTTGACAGATATTTATTGCAATTGTCATAACCGAGTAGATCTGGGGGCTAATTTCTCTACCTGTGAAGATGAGTAATCAAAGCCGAGGCTAGCTGCCTCTCCATGTGGAGGTAGCACTCAAATGCTGCACTGGAAGTGCCAATTGATAAATGTACTTGCAAACATTTGCACTTTATGCACAATTTCAGAAGAGATTTAAACCTTTTTCAGGTTTTGTGTGAGTGCCAACAATTTGCTTACCCAGCACTCGAATCGTTTTAAAAGCAATATCACAAGCACAGCAAATGAGCACAAGTTATCCTTTCCTCCCTCTTCTGACAGCAGTCTCCTCCTCCTCCTTTACCAGCAGCTACTTATTTGAAACCAGTACAGTGAGAATTGCATTTAATGCCTTTTGCTGTAGGGAAATGTTGTGTATAATTATGTAATAGTGACCCCAGAGGTCATGAGCAAGTGTTTGAGAAGGGCATTGGAAAGTCCGTACAAGAGAGAGATGCATTTTTGTAATTGTATACGATAGACTTTAGTCCATGAACTTTCTGAAGTGGAGGTCAGGACACCAAATAGTGTGTAGGTTGAAATTTGGAGGCCCACCGTCCATCTCCACTCTGACAGTTTGCTCCAAGGAATGGCAACAAGTTTCAAGTCTTAAAATGGATTCACAATGGAATAAGGTTTGAGAAGTGCTGCCATAGTCACCATAGGGAGAGGAAAGCATTCCCAAACCTAAACAGGCTACAAATATCTGAATACTATTCAAATTGGAACTAACCCAAAAGCCATTTAAAAACATCAACCATCCTAAAGACTTGACAGTCCTTGCAGCATCTTGAAATCCAGTCATTGTTGTAATGTAGGAAACCAGGCAGAGAAGTTAACATCATGATCTCCCACATATGACAATGTGATAATGAACTAACACATTTTTATTTGTAGATTTGAACTGAGGAACAAATACCATCTGCACACTTTAGATAACTCCCTTACTCTTTGAACTATTGCCTCACTTTAATAGATTATTTGAAAGACTGCATTTCCAACCATGTAATACTCTTGCAGTACTACATTATCAATAGTGCATGAGTTCTACAGTGGGATTTGAACCCTCAGACTTCTGAGAATGTTGACAAGTAATTAATTCCTTATACTTTGACTCCTGTGTTCAACACAAAGTATTCCCTTCCAGCTAGTCTGCAAAAATCACTGGCGATGAATAAAATTTGAATGGTGGCAATGGAGCAATGGAAGAGCATAATTATGCTGTGGTGTGAAATGCTGCTATATTTGGATGTAATGGATCCTGAATCTGGTTCTTGAAACAAACCTGGGAAAGAGAAAAGAAAAAAATCTTGCCCTGATAACCAACCTTTGATTATGTGCATTCAGCCCACATTGGTTATGATGCCAGATCGATGAAAGATACAACTTCATGGGATGGGTATGGGGGTGGGGAGGTGGCTTTATTTACACTGAATTTCTAAAAGGATGTGAAATAAAGAATATTTCCCAGTGAATGCTGGAGTGATTGCCATGCAATCACTGTTTATTGTGAGCTTTGAATGTACTGCTTGGTGAAGCTTGTCTGATCACAAATCCTTGTATGGTGCTTGACTACTTTAGCTTGAAGTTAGTGAGTCAAAGGACTGATTTCTGATTCAGGGAAAATTCAAGAAAGACTAGACAAGTTGCTCATGGATGGGTTCTAAAATATTTTAAGTTATATAAATAGTTCTAAATGCAAACATTCTGTTTATGAATTACTTTGTGATGAATAAGAAATGCAATCACTGAATCTAAACTCCACATTGAAATCATTTGAAGATAGAATGAATAGTGAAGCAATTGTAAGAATTTTATAAACCTCATGTACTGGCGTACTAAAGAAAGTAATGATTGATTCTTCTACCCAGGTTGGACAAGGTAAAGTCTTTGAACATTGTTATATTGTTTCCATGAGAGGTGGCAGTTACGTCGATCGTGACCTCCTCTCTTTCCATATGTGCTGTCTTCCCTAGGGGCAAGTGGATTCTCATAGCTCAAGAAGACCAAATCCTTTGCTTTAGACTCTCCTTGAGAATGTGGTTTCCTCTGGGAAGCAAGCCACATGCTGTTTTACTTCACTCCTTCCAGGCATTGCTCTCACACACAAGCTATAATTGACTTCTGAATCATTGAAAGCAGCAGGTCCACTACTTAAAACTGTTGGAAGAACTTAAATCATGTGCTTGTATGTGATTTCCTATCCCCCAGTTGGTACATTCAAAATAAAATAGTTTTTGTGTTAGGTTTTCAGCCAAACTCAGAATTTGGCTGACCCTGCTTGGCTTTGCATCTGTTCTGGTCTACCTTTTCAACCTTTTCCAATAACTCTCTAGGTGATCTTTATGCTCCACATCTGACACATGTTGCTTCTCGGGAGTTGGTCATTCACTATTATGGAGACAGGAGTGATTGGTTTGAATTTTGCAGGCCTTTTACTTGGATTATAAAATCAGTTTGGTTGGAATCTTGATATTCCAAAACTGATAGTACAGAGGGAATAGATTTGTTTGGGCACATAGCCTAACACAGTCTGCAAAACAGTGCCAGCCAATATAACAAGGCAAAGTTCCACTTCAATGCTTTCAAGTTCATTACAAATTCTGTCAGTCCGGATTATCCTAAAGAGGACATATGGACGTAGATATCACTTGCACAGTTCTTGGCAGCCTTCGCTTCACATGTCTTTGTATAATTTTAATGTTCTATCACAATCCTAAATAGGGGGGTGACATTTCTCAGTGGAGAATGTTTGAGAAGCCAATAAATAACAGATGCATTTTGATTGCAGTCTATTCCATTTCCAATTTAATTTTCAGAATGTAGCTCTGAACGCATACAAGAGTTAAACCTTTACCAGTATTGGATATCAATGTTTGATTTACAGTAATCTGACTGTTTTAATAGGTCATGTATTGAAAATTATATTCCAGAGGGATGACCAGATTTTTTAAAAAAGTAATTGTTGGAAACTATTACAGTGATAATACTGGAGCTCCATTTTAAAGTATACAAAACTGATCAGATCAATATGTCTCATTTACCAACTTAACTGTATTATTTTTACTTTTGGGATATTTGTGACATTTGCAGTCCTGATCATTCCTCATATGTTGTTTGACCCCCGTGTCTCCATCATCTCTTTTCCATGCTTCATGATGAATAGCTGAAATGGGTAGCTTCGTTACAACACCTGAAACGTTAGACATTGATTGTCCCTTCTCATTGGTGGTTTCCATAGAGTTACATGTAAGTGCCAGTAAGTCTGTGCTGAGTATGAAAATTATTTTCCTTGAAATAAGTGATTAGCATGGACCTGCTCAACTACAATATTGGTGAAACCAATGTGTTCTCTCCCTCTGTCTATTGTCTGTGTGTCTTGCATGAAATGACCATTGTTTGAATTTGATTCTTCCAAATCCCCTCTGCATCCATTACCTGACGTGAATCTGTCACTGCTATTTGTTCACTAAATTGTGTTGCACTATGTTAAAGAGTTAGCTCAAGTGGGGTATGTTGCTCATTGGGTAAATCATTATTTATGTTTCTTCAATCTTTGCTGATTCTTACAGTCTGAGCTGTGTTCAGTGTTGATAGTGGTGGAAAGCATTTGTCAATTGACCATTGGCATAAGTATTAGTTTGCCAAAGTGGTAGGTGTGGATGAGTTATTTTCCCTAGGAATATTTCTGTTTTTTTTCCTTCGGTTGTAGCCTGCTCTACCTAAATAATATTTTTGAGCATTGGCGCTACGGTGTGTCACAGTGGCTGAAGGCCTGGATCGAGACTTTGGTGGTCTGAGCTACCAGGAACGAGCCCAATACACAATTCGGGTTCACCCAACATCTACAGTGATGACAAGAGCAGGGAAGATCAAGTCAATGCAGGAAAAGCACAATAAAGCGGAGGAGATCGAGCCCTTAAAGGAAGTGCAATCCCAGCATAGCTAATGTACCGACCACTGCAACAAACAACCGGAATCAGCAGGAATGGAACCAAATAAATTCCAGAAAACTTAGCACAACAGCACTTCACAGGAGGTTCCAAATCACTGCTGATGTCACCTAGACAGGAGATGAAATGTCTGCAAATCAACTTCCCAGCTCAGTGAACATACCCACAACAATTGCTAAGAACTTCAGAAAAGTTAGTGTTTGAACTTAGTTTATTTCTTTATTTTTTGACTTAATGCTAAGAAGAACTATAATGTTTAACTTTGTTCCATTTTTTCTTTCTATCTTGTTCTTAAGTTTTTGTACCTAGGTACTTGGGCCTAAGATGGCACCATGTTTGGTGACATTGAAACTTTTTCACTGTACTACCTGAGTACAAATGTTATCTGTGCTGTACTTTGCAATATTTTCTGAAAGTGGTCTATTGTGCTATTGATGAAATATTTATTTTTATTAGCTGGGTACTGTCTGTACCCAGGAGAATTTCTTGCTCCACAGCAATTACAATGACTTCATGTCTCATGCTTGTTCCACCATTTTACTAGTTTTCTGACATTCTATATCAAATTTTATCTTCTTTTAGGTTTGATCTCTTCAACATTTTGCTTCAAATACCATCTGAATGGCTTTCTGTGGAGTCTAATCTTCTTTTGATTGCAATAAATCTGACAAAGATTCATCAGCAATTCTGACAATAATTCTACCCTTTATTAATTCTGACTTTAAATCACTTCATATGCATTGCTCCACTAATTTGTAAAAAGTACTCAAGATCTGTGGATTCCATGGAATGTCAAGAATTGTTCTTTCAAGAATTTTATTTATTCTGAAATTAGTTATTGCTGAAGGCACCTGGTACTACTTCAAAAAAGATGTATTCCATTTCTTATACATTAGCAAGCTATGTTATCTGCCATATTCCCAATTATATTTATAAGTGGTGACTTTACTAGTACATGTAGTAATTAATGAGGAAGTTTGTTTTTTATATCTTAAGAACTGGTTTTACTAAGTGTCCAATTGTGTTCTATTTGACTCATCCCTCAAATTAAGTCTTTCAGGCAATAGCATTTCTGATACTATGTCATCTTAATGTGATTTAATCCTTGCCAAACTAACTTTTAATCCTCAGTTAATAGTGTTTCTGTGTTGCTGTTTTTGAGGTTTACCATGTGTAGGCCAAAATACCGGATTTGACCCTCTGGCTAAAATGGATGATTCACATCTTTTTGCAGCTTCAGTGGATGAATCCTAATGTTTGTGGCCTTTAATGATTTCCATTTCCCTAACTGCTTTACTGAATGAATTCTGATGCTCATAATAAAAAATGCCAGTTTAATCATGGGTTTGGTAAATAACTCCTGCTAGTTTGTGGCTTTAAAAGTGCATTCCACTCTCTAATGGTTTTCTTCTGAATGGTTCTAACAGCTTGTGGCTCTAATAATTATCCTGTTTATTTCATGGTGTTTTCCTGAATGATTCCCGTTCCCCATGGTTTAAATAAATACTTCCAGCCTTTGACACAGCATTAATGAAGAGTTGTCCATGTTTTCAATGGCCTTCATAAATGTCTTCTTCCATTAGAGCAGTGTTGCTTAGACTTCTAATCTCCCTAATCCTTGGCTTAATTTGCTGTTGTAGTCCTTAATTACTTTTGCTGTAGCAACGCCTTGTGATGCCCATCTGCTATGGTGGCATTGCTTGATCTGAGTAGTCAGGACTTACCTATCTTGTTGCTTTTGCAGCCTCTAATATTGTTTTTTTTAAGATTTCCTTTTCTTGCCAGGCATTTTAACTTTACTGATAGTTTCCTGTTGACCATTACCACACAGTCTGTCTCTGCTTTTGGAGTTGCTCATTGTCCTCTTCCAGGGAGTTCTCAATTCTCCTGCTGCAGCTAATCTCTAAAATGCTTTTGCCAGTGACCGGGGATTCTTCCTTGTCCCCTAGGATTTCTTCTGTTATGTTCTTATGATGAACTGTGGCGCACTGCTGTCTGCCTGAGCAGGCAATTAAACGCTGAGTCTGAAGCTGCTGAAAAATCTTCAGATCTCCACCACTGTCAGTTGGAGGAAAATTGTGGTATTGTGGGAGACCTGGGCAAATTCATTCATTCTGGTTGGAGTTGTCTGTAACTTGTTTAAACTGTGACAGACAACAACAGATTATCTATTATGCAAGAAGTAGTTCATTGCAAAGTTATACATTACTTTGATGCGATTGTTACAGAGACTTTGTCCATGAGGAGGACTTGGATGTTTGTGGGAAAGTATGAGGTTATGGTAGGAAGAATAGAGATATAGACCCTTTCTAAATGAGAAAGAAATCTGAAGCACAAAGGAGCTGGGAAGTCCTGTTTTCTGGTTCCCTTAAAGTTATTATGCAGCTTCAGTGTCAGTGAGGAAGGCAAATGCAATGTTAATTGTCATTTTAGAAGGGTTAGAATACAACAGGGATGGGCCACTGAGGCTGTATTGTGAATAGTTTCTGTATCCAAGGAATAACGTGCTGGTGTTGGAGTGGATCCAGAGGTGGTTTACGAGAATGATCCCAGAGATGAAAGGCTTGTCATAAGAGGAGCGGTTGAAGACTCTGGGTCTGTACTCAATAGATTTCAGGAGTATGGGGGTGGAGTGAGGAATGTGGTGGTGTGAGTCTGATTTCAACTTACAGAATACTGAGAAGCCTGGATGGAGTGAACATGGGAAGTATGTTTGCCTTGTAGAAGGTAAAGGGGCTCAAGGGCAAAGGCTCAGAGTGAAGGGGTAGCACTTCTTAGAACTGAGATGAAGAGGAATTTCCTCAGCCAGAAAGTGATGAATCCGTGGAACTCATTGCCACAGAAGCCTGTGGTGGCCACTTCTTGAACACAGAGATAGACATGTTTTTGATGAGTAAGTAGTCAAAGATTATGGGGAGAGGGCAGTCAAATGGGGTTATAAAACATATCAGCCATGATCGAATAGCAGAGTAGACTCAATGGGCTAAATGGCCCAATTCTCCTCCTATGTCTAATGGTTTGGCCTTAACCTTAACCTTAACCTTCATGATCTCCCCATTCATCCAGACAACATCACGATGGTGGGCAGTGCATATGGCACTCCTCAGCATTACCACCGCCCCCCCCTCCCCCCACCCCCAGTCCCCCACATCCCAGACCCATAAACAGCAGCAGGATTTTGTATTCCCCAACCAAGATATTACAAGTGTCTCTCTGACTAAATACAAATGCAGTCTTTTCAAATTAGCACCAATTTTACCAGCATTGAAAAAAATTACATTTTCTTCCAATAATTTATCCTCCCGCCTTTAAGATGCACTAACCTTGTTGAGTCACTTGTTTTCTTGCATAAGTCTTTCACCTGTTATTTTACCAGGGGTGCTTTCTATCACTTAAAAAGAATGAGTTGTAATATCATGTGGAACAGAATTAAGCATGCAGCCCAATGGGCAGGTGAAGAAACCTTGATATTCTCACTTTCACTGCAGTTGTTTCTCTAACCAATCCTTTTGTCACCTCAAGGTGTGGCTTGAGGGTTGCCTGTCAGTTGAAGAATAGAGTTGTGGAGAGGTGAGGCCATTGAGTGTGAGAATTTCTAAATGGATGCATTGCCAGAGCACGTGTGCATTTCATTGTCTCAACGTGTGAGAAGGTGGCCAGCAGACTTTTGCATGAGGTGCAGGCTCTGAAGGGTGGAAGACAGGGAATGGTCAAGTCTAGAAGCAGCGAGTGCATGACTGATGGTGTCAGCACAGATGAGAGGTGTGTCAGGCAATGTTGCGGAGTTAGGAGTAGGTCATCTTAATGATGGAGCAAATAGGAAGCTCACTTCAGGGTCTAACAGCACAACAAGATTGCAATCAATCACAATCGTAATGTCGCTGCAAAGCTGCTGGCTGCCCTATAACCTGCTGAAAGCCCTCTGCCTCCCCCACACCCCTGCACACACCATCAAAGTTGTCATCATCATCATTATCATCATCATCATCATCATCATCATCATCATCATCATGGGCACCAAGCTCATTGCTGTGGAAATCAATTTCAACTCTTGGTCCTTATGATCTTCAAGTGACTGCATGGTCTTTGCAAAATCTACATTTTGGCTCTCTGTAACTCTCTCCCCATATCCCTCCATTCTTATCTCATCTGTACCTGCATTTAAAGCCTTGCTTCTTCACCTGCTCATTAGGCTGTGTGCTTAATTCTATCTGACATAGAACATAGAATATAGAACACTACAGCACAGTACGGGCCCTTCGGCCCTCGATGTTGCGCCGACCAGTCATACCAATCTGAAGCCTATCCAACCTACACTATTCCATGTACGACCATATGTTTGTCCACTGATGACTTAAATGCACTTAAAATTGGTGAATCTACTACCATTAGAGGCAAAGCATTCCATAGCCTTACTACTCTCTGAGTAAGGAAGCTACCTCTGACATCTGTCCTATATTTAACACCCCTTAATTTAAAGCTGTGCCCCCTCGTGCTTGCCATCCCCATACTTGGAAAAAGGCTCTTCCTGTGATTATCTTATATGTCTCTATTAAGTCACCTCTCAACCTTTTTCTCTCCAATGAAAACAGCCTCAAGTCCCTCAGCCTTTCCTCGTAAGACCTTCTAACTTGACCTGACATTGCAACTCATTTCTTTTGCCCAATACACCAGGTTGCTTCCTGGATTGTTTCCTTCGACAGGAAGGACTCTATATAAGTCCCATTTTTGCTTAGTGTTGACCTCCTTGTTTGCTTGGCCAAAGTTTTTTAAGTTAGGAAGGCAAGTACAATTTTGGCAGTCATTTCAAGACAGCTGGAATACAAGGGAAAAGATGTGCTGCTGAAGTTGTAGATCACTCTGGTCAGGTGGCACTTGGAATATTGTGAGTAGGTTTGGGCCCTGCATTGAAGGAAGGGACCTGCTGATCTTGGAGGGCCACCAGAATTCCTGAGGATGAAGGGCTTGAGGTGAGGAGTGGTTGAGGGCTCTGTGTCTGTACTTGATGTAGTTTAGAAGGATACAGGGAGATCTCATTGAAACTTATAGAATACTGAGTGCCCTGGTTGGAGTGAATATCGGGAAGATGTTTCCAATAATAGCAGTGACTAGGACCTGAGGGCTCAGCCTCAGAATGAAGGGATAACCCTTTAGATGGGTAGGAATTTCTTCAGACAGGGAGTGGTGAATCTGTGGAATTCATTGTCACAGAAGGCTTTGGAGGCCAAGTCATTGAACGTATTTAAGACTGAGATAGATAGGTTACCGGAAGAAGACAGGAGAATGGGATTATGAAACATATTATTCAATCTATGATTGAATAATAGAATAGACTCGATGGACTGCATGCTCTCCTCTATCTTATGGTCTGATTTCTTACTTAGGATAGTGAAATTGATCATTCCAGACATTCCTCCCCTCCCCCCCCCAAAACAAAAGTTTGGAGATTATCCGATAAGAAAACAGCTTCTTCTGTTTTTGTCCAGTTGGCAAACAGGAAGGTTATAAGTTGTGTTTGCAACGCTCTGATTACAAAGTGACACTCAGTTATGCGGGTTTCACTGTTACCACTGTCAGTATAGATCCTGGTGTCTTCCAATATTCCACACCGGTCAGTGAGAGGGTGCTACCTTATGTAATCAAAGTTAAAAATCACACAACACCAGGTTATAGTCCAACAGGTTTAATTGGAAGCACACTAGCTTTCGGAGCGACGCTCCTTCATCAGGTGATTGTGGAGGGCTTGATCATAACACAGAATTTATAGCAAAAATTTGCAGTGTGATGTAACTGAAATTATACATTGAAAAATTGATTAATGTATAATTTCAGTTACATCACACTGCAAACTTTTGCTATAAATTCTGTGTTACGATCGAGCCCTCCACAATCACCTGATGAAGGAGCGTCGCTCCGAAAGCTAGTGTGCTTCCAATTAAACCTGTTGGACTATAACCTGGTGTTGTGTGATTTTTAACTTTGTACACCCCAGTCCAACACCGGCATTTCTAAATTATGTAATCAAGTTTCCAAAGACAACAGTTACAAAGTACAACACTGCCATTTGCTGGTAATGATATGTTACAACACCACAGTTTCACAGACTTAAAATGGCCTATTTTTTTGTTTTTTTCCCCTGTGTTAGTTAGAACCAGCATGTAGTTCCTTGGACAGGAAGGATAAATTGAATCTCCTTAACGTAGGTCTATTTTGTTTAGCTGTTTCAAAACTTGAATGTATGTAATGCCAACATCCAACATGGATAACAGCAAAATCAAGTCTAATTATGTTCTCATCTGTACACTCTGTACTACAGGGCTGCTTTGAGACTGTGGGAGAGTGGGACAAATTACATTGCTCTTACAGAAGGTTAATGCTGTCATAACTGGAAAGGCCATCTTCTCCACTGAAACAATTCAATAAAGTTGCAGCAGGAGAAAGTGAGGACTGCAGATGCTGGAAGTGGTGCTGGAAAAGCACAGCAGGTCAGGCAGCATCCAGAGAGCAAGAGAATCGATGTTTTGGACATAAGCACTTCATCAGGAATGAGGCTTATGGGCGGGAAGCCGAGAGATAAATGGAAGTGGGGGTGATGTTGGGGGAGAAAGTAGCTGAGAAAGTGATCGGTCGATGAAGGTGGAGGAGAAGGTGATAGGTCGGGGAGGAGGGTGGAGCAGATAGATGGGAAAGGTGATGAACCGGTCAGGAGGGTAATGCCAAGCTGGTGACTGAGATAATGTGGGGGCATGGGAAATTAGGAAACTGTTGAAATCCACATTGATCCTGTGTGGTTGCAGGTTCCCAAGGTAGAATATGAAGCGATTTTCCTCCAGGTGTCGGGTGGTAATGGTTTGGCGGTAGAGGCAGCACAGGACCTCCATGTCCTTAACGGAGTGGGAGGGGGAGTTGAAGTGTTCAGCCACGGGGTGGTGGAGTTGGTTGGTGCGGGTGTCCCAGAGATGTTCTCTGAAACGAACCGCTAGTATACCTCCTGTCTCCCCAATGTAGAGGAGACCATATCAGGTGAAACAGATACAGTAGGTGACATTGGTGAAGGTGCAGGGTTTGCATTTCCTGCGGTGGCAGGGGAATGTTCTGGGAATGGGGTGTGGGCTGGTTGGGTGCCGGATGAGGGATTCGCAGAGGGGATGGTCTCTCCAGAATGCTGATGGGGTGGGGAGGGAAATGTATTTCTGGTGGTGTGGGGTCCATTTGTTGGTGGCAGAAGTGGCGGAGGATGATGCAGTTTGCAAGGAGGTTGGTGGGGTGGAAGGTGAGGACCAAGGGGGTTCTGTCCTTGTTGTGTAGGGAGGGATGGGGTTCAAGGGCGTTGGTGCAGGAAGTGGAGGAGATACACTGGAGGGCATCGACGACCCCATAGGAAGGGAAATTGTGATCTCTGAAGAAGGACGCCATCTGGTATTTTCTAAGGTGGAATTGGTCATCCTGGGAACAGATGTGGCAGAGGCGGAGGAATTGGGCAGAAGGGGATTGTGTTTTTAAAGGAGGTAAGGTGGGAAGAGGTATAGTCTAGATAGCTGTGGGAGTCAATGGGCTTGTAGTAGATGTCTGTGGTTAGTCGGTTGCCAGAGACAGTGATGGAGAGGTTCTGAAAGGGGAGGGAGGTGTCTGAGCTGGTCCAAGTGAATTTGAGGTGGGGGTGAAAGGTGTTGGTGAAGTGGTTGAACTGTTCACCCACCGCATGGGAGCACAAGGTAATGCCGATACAATCATCGATGTAGGGGAGGAAAACTTGGGGGGGGGGTGGTGATGCTGGTGTAGCTGCGGAAATGGACTGTTCCAATGCCCGGCATGGCTACCCCTTTGGTTTGGAGGAAGTAGGAGGATTGGAAGGAGATGTTGTTGAGGGTGAGGACCAGTTCAGCCAGGCAGATGAGGGTGACAGTGGAAGGGTACTGGTTGGGATGGCGTGAGAGGAGGAAATGGAGGGCTGGGAGACCTGCATCGTGGCGGATGGATGTGTACAGGGAGTGGATGTCCATGATGAAGATAAGACTTTGTGGGAAACGATAATCTTGGAGGAGGTGAAGGGCGTAGGTGGTGTCCTGAACATAGGTGGGGAGTTCCTGGACTAAGGGGGACACAACAGCGCCAAGGTGTGCAGAGATAAGTTCAGTGTGGCCGGAGCAGACTGAGACAATGGGTCAACCGGGGAAGTCAGGTTTGTGAATGTTTGGTAGGAGGTAGAAACGGGTGGTGTGGGGTTTACGGACAATGAGGTTGGAGGCTGTGGATGGGAGATCCACGAGGTGTCGAGGTTGTGGGTGATCTGGGAGATGATGGTTTGATGATGGGAGGTGAAGTCGTGGTTGAGGGGGTGGTAGGAGGAGGTGTCTGCGGGTTGGCGCCTGGCATCTGCGGTGGAGAGGTCAGTGCACCTCAAATTCACCTGGACCATCTCAGTCACCTCCCTTCCCTTCCTGGATCTCTCCATTTCCAATGACCGACTAACTACGGACATCTACTACAAGTCCACCAACTCCCACAGCTACCTGGACTACACCTCCTCCCACCCTATCTCCTGTAAAAACACCATCCCTTATTCCCAATTCCTCTGCCTCTGCCACATCTGTTCCCAGGATAACCAGTTCCACCTTAGCAAATCCCACTTGGCGTCCTTCTTCCAAGATTGCAATTTCCACTCCCAAGTAGTCGATGGTCCCCTCCAGTGCATCTCCTCCACTTCACGCACCACTGCCCTTGAACCCCACACCTCCCTACACAACAAGGACAGAACCCCCCCGGTCCTCACCTTCCACCCCACCAACCTCTGCACACATCACATCATCCTCTGTCACTTCTACCAACTACTAATGGACCCCACCACCGGAGGCACATTTCCCTCCCCACCCCTATCAGCATTCCGGAGAGACCATTCTCTCCACGACTCTTTTGTCAAGCCTTGGAAAAAGTTGATGGGCAGAGAGATCTGGGAGTGCAGGTCCATTGTACCTTGAAGGTTGCTGCACAGGTGGATAGAGTGATCTAGAAGAGGGCACTGTTGGTATGATCAGCAAGTTTGCAGATGACACAAAGATTGGTGGAGTAGCAGAAAGCATAAGGGACTGTCAGAGAATACAGGAGGATATAGATAGACTGGAGAGTTGGATGGAAAAGTGGCAGATGGCTTTCAATCCAGACAAATGTGAGGTGATGCATTTAGGCAAGTCTAATTCTAGAGCGAATTATACAATGAATGGAAGAGCCTTGGGAAAAGTTGACGGGCAGAGAGATCTGGGAGTGCAGGTCCATTGTACCCTGAAGTTGCTGCACAGGTGGATAGAGTGGTCAAGAAGGCATATAGTATGCTTGCCTTCATTGAACGGAGTATTGAGTATAAGAGCTGGCAAGTCATGTTAAAATTGTACAGGACATTGGTTTGGCCACATTTAGAATACTGTGTATAGTTCTGGTCGCCAAAAGGATGTGGACGCTTTGGAGAGGGTGCAGAGAAGGTTAATGAGGATGATGCCTGGTATGGAAGGTGCTAGCTATGAAGAGAGGTTGAGTAGGTTAGGTTTATTTTCACTGGAAAAAAGGAGACTGAGTGCGGACCTGATTGAGGTTTACAAAATCATGAAGGGTATAGACAGGGTGGATAGAGACAAGTTTTTTCCCAGGGTGAAGGAGTCAGTAACGAGAGGTCATGCTTTCAAGGTGAGAGGTGGAAAGTTTAAGGGGGATACATGTGGTAAGTGCTCCACACAGAGGGTGGTAGGCATTTGGAACATATTACCAGCAGAAGTGGTAGAGGCAGGCACGGTAGATTCATTTAAGATGCATCTGGACAGATGCATTAGTAGGTGGGGAGCAGAGGGATACAAATGCTTAGGAATTGACTGACAGGTTTAGACAGTACATTTGGATCGGCTCAGGCTTGGAGGACCAAAGGGCTTGTTCCTGGGCTGTAAATTTTCTTTGTTCTTTTTTCCACACCAACAGTCCACACCCTACTCCTGATACCTTTCCCTGCCACCGCAGGTAGTGCAAGTCCTGTGCCCACACCACTCCCCTCACCTCCATCCAAGGCCCCCAAAGGATTCTTCCACATCCGACAGAAATTTACCTGTACCTCCACCAATGTCACCTCCGGTATCTGTTGCACCCGATGTGGCCTCCTCTACATCGGGGAGACAGGATGCATCCTTGCGGATCATTTCAGAGAACCTCTCCTGGGCACCCGCACCCACCAACCCCACCGCCTCATGGCTGAACACTTCAACCCCCCCCTCCTCCCCCCCCCCACACCGTCAAGGACATGCAGGTCCTGGGCCTCCTCTGTCACTATACCCTAACCACCCGACACCTGGTGGAAGAATACCTCGTATTCCATCTTGGAACCCTGCAACCACACGACATCAATGTGGATTTCAACACTTTCCTCATTTCCCCTCCCCCCACATTATCCCAGTCCTAAGCCTCCAACTCAGCACCACCTTCCTGACCTGTCCATCCCTTTCCCATCCATCCGCTCCACCATCCCCCGACCTGTCACCTTCTCCCTCACCTTGATCCACCTATTGCTTTCTCAGCTTTCCACCCAGCTCCTCCCCCCTCCCATTTATCTCTCAGCACCCCGACTCACAAGCCTCATACCTGATAAAGGGCTTGTGCCCAAAACGTCGACACTCCTGCTTCTCGGATGCTGCCTGACCTGCTGTGCTTTTCCAGCACCACACTCTCGACTCTAATGCTGTAGTGATAGCTCTCCTCCATGGCTTGTTTATTCCAGGAATTAAAGCTTCATTTTAATGGCCATTGTTGAACCGATTACTCTGAATCCTAGTGAACATGCACAAGGCAAGTTTTTGTAAGTCCTGACCACTTCCAAAGTACCCAAATGGAAACCCCTTTAGTAGCAAGCAGAAAACAGGAAATACTGAAACATCTGAAATAGAAAGAGCAACTAATAGAAAAGTGTTACTGATGAAACCTTTGCGAAGAATTCATTTGCCTCTTGAGTTAGAAAGCTGTGGGTTGAAATTTGACTCCCAAGTCCCCAGCCTGAGGAAATAGTGTAATCCGACAGTGTTCAACTGAAAGACGTTTATCTTGTCAGAATTGTGAACACTTGGATAAGGAGTCAAACCAGGCCTAGTCTGTACTTTGGGGCTGTTCTAAAGGATTCTATACCACTGTTCAAAGAATATTAGTGAATTCAGATGTCCTGACCAATGTTTCCTCCTTTGCCGACACAAACAAAGCAACTCCATTGTTCACAATTCAATGCTGTTTAATGGAACCTTGACGTGCACAGATTATTTACATATAATACATCAGATCTTTAAAAAATTGTAATTGTGAAGCATTTTGGATATCCCGAGGATGTGAAAAGTGATGCCGTTTTATGGTTTGATGTATTAATTTATACACGTTAACATTGTATATATAATAGACTTGTATATAACATAGGCTTAAGTTTTCATTAACTCAGATATTTGAAGGTTATTTGAAACTCTATTTACAAGATTGCAGTATCACAGACTTAGACAAGTTTTCTGTGATCACTGCTTAATAATCATAGAATCCTAATAGTGTGAAAATAGACCTTTCGGCCCAACAAGTCCATGCCAACCCTCCGAAGAGTAACCCACATGGACCCATTCCCCTACCCTATTGTTCTACATTTACCCCTGACTAATGCACCTAACCCACACACCCCTGAACACCATGGGCAATTTAGTATGGCCAGTTCACTTAACCTGCACACTTTTGGATTGTGGGAGGAAACCCACGCCGACAGAGGGAGTGCAGTCTCCACACAGACAGTCGCCTGAGGCTGGAATCGAACCCGTGTTCCTGGTGCTATGAGACAGCAGTGCTAATCATTGTGCTGCCCATCAAAGGTGGGCCCTCTGTTGGCCAAGAGTGGACAATCTGCAATAATGTTATTGCTGGCAGTGCAGGTACCTTTTTAATACCAGAATGTCATAAGTGTCTTAAAGGTATAGTCATGATACTTAACCTTGAATCCATGATATTCTCTAGCAGAAGGTGCTATGCAACAGCAAGTCTGTCTTTCTTTATTGAAATATTAGCCCATTATTTATTTCCTTTCAGATGTTTACTGGTCTGGTGAGTAGGTGTTGCATTATTTTGGCTGCTATTCCAGAGCTCACCATTACTGGGTGATAGTTGAGACTGTGATTCCTGATTGCATTCTGTATAACCAAAGGGAACATGCTTCGGTTACTTTGCGAAGACTCTGTGGGAACCATGCTATAGACTAGTGCAACAAGGTCTTTGGTTTGTGCTTCACAGATTTTTGCCTGCTGGCTGTAGCTTCATAGATTCCAAACTCTCTTGCTTCTCCAGGGTGTAGAGTGCCTTCACTTTGTACTTTTAGAGGCTGTTCTATTTTACTAGGCTGCTACTGCTCCATCTCTAGCATGCTCTCAACTTAGCGTCAGGCTCCTTCTCACTCTTAATAATAATATACTACTTTATTTGCACTAGTATACTGAGTACACATTATACTGGGTACAGCTCTCCTACATCACAAGATGGTGGTGGAGTTAGACTCTTCAGCCAAGCTCATCCACTCCATTGTTTCTTTCTCATTTCGTTCTTATTTCTCTTTGTTTTCTCTTCTTTTGCTTGTGGTGGTTTTCTCATGGTCCTGGTGAGCTGCCACTGGTGGTGTTCCGGCCTGGTCTCTCCACTGACCATGACGGTTTCTCAGCGTGTGAGTGGGTCCTGCCCGAGCATGTTTTGGAGGCACTGTTGGGGTCAGGGGATGGGGGGGGGGGGGGGGGGGGGGGGGGGTGGTGAGATCAGGCAGTTGGCATCTTCAGCGATGGCAGTGATGGCACTACAGCCTGACACAAGAAGAACGATTGGTAAAGGAGGTCAAGAACAGGTGACTGAGGTCTCCTGGAGAATGAGATAAGCAGAGCACTCATCAAAGACTGTTGAACTTTTAACCTCATTCCTTTATTTTTGTAGTTTACCTTAAGAAGGAGTTTAGTGTTAGCTATTACCTCATTTCTTTATTTTGCTACTTATTCTATGAGGATAATGCTGAACTTTTTAATTCTGGTCTCTTAACTCCTTTGTATCTAAAATGACTGTATGTGGCGACATTAGAAACTTTTCACTCTACTCCTGTACTTGAGTACATAGAATCATAGAGATGTTAGCATCCATGCTAACCAGATATCCCAACCCAATCTAGTCCTACCTGCCAGCACACGGCCCATATCCCTCCAAACCCTTCCTATTCATATACCCATCCAAATGCCTCTTAAATGTTGCAATTGTACCAGCCTCCACTACTTCCTCTGGCAGCTCATTCCATACACGTACCACACTCTGTGTGAAAACGTTGCCCTGTAGGTCTCTTTTATATCTTTCCCCTCTCACCCTAAACCTATGCCCTCTAGTTCTGTACTCCCTGGCCCCAGAGTTTGCCTATTTCCCCTATTCATGCCCCTCATAGTTTTGTAACCTCTATAAGGTCACCCTTCAGCCTCCAACAATCCAGGAAAAACAGCCCCAGCCTGTTCAGCCTCTCCCTATAGCTCAAATCCTCCAACCCTGGCAACACCTTTGTAAATCTTTTCTGAATCCTTTCAAGTTTCACAACATCTTTCCTATAAGAAGGAGACGAAAATTGCACACAGTATTCCAACAGTGGCCTAACCAATGTCCTGTACAGCCACAACATGACCTCCCAACTCCTGTACTCAATACTCTGACCAATAAAGGAAAGCATACCAAACACCTTCTTCACTATCCTATCTACCTGCGACTCCACTTTCAAGGAGCTATGAACCTGCACTCCAAGGTCTCTTTGTTCAGCAACACTCCCTAGGATCTTACCATTAAGTGTATAATCCTGCTAAGATTTTCTTTCCCAAAATGCAGCACCTCGCATTTATCTGAATTAAACTCCATCTGCCACTTCTCAGCCCATTGTCCCACCTGGTCAAGATCCTGCTGTAATCTGAGGTAAACCTCTTCACTGTCCACAACATCTCCAATTTTGATGTCATCTGCAAACTATACCTCTTATGCTCGCATCCAAATCATTTATGTAAATGACAAAAAGTAGAGGGCCAAGCACCAATCCTTGTGGCACTCCACTGGTCACAGGCCTCCAGTCTGAAAAACCACCCTCCACCACCACCCTCTGTCTTCTACCTTTGAGCTAGTTCTGTATCCAAATGGCTAGTTCCCCCTGTATTCCATCAATCTTGTTAATCAGTCTCCCATGGGGAACCTTGTCGAATACCTTACTTAAGTCCATACAGATCACCTCTACTGCTCTACCTTCATCAATCCTCTTTGTTACTTCCTCAAAAAACTCAATCAAGTGCCAATGAAATCTAAATCTAAGAGAGTGATTGTCTTCTGCTTTCCTTTACATTTTAGTCATGAGCTTCTCTTGCTCTACTGTTGGTGTAGTCTCATTTACAGTATCATTATATACTATTCAGCTACAGTTAACGTACTACATTAATTAAAGTTTCAACTAAACTGAGTAATTTATGTTCCTGTTGAGAGACATTGAGCATGCTTGCTGCTTATTGCACTGTCCGAAAAAAAATTAGTCTTTTGACAACATTGGGAAAAAGTAAGGACTGCAGATGTTGGAGCTCAAAGTCGAGAGTGTTGTGCTGGAAAAGCACAGCAGGTCAGGCAACATCCAAGGAGCAGGCGAATTGGCATTTTGGGCATTAGCCCTCTGTCAGGCTTTTAGAGTCATTCCTGATGAAAGGCTTATGCCCGAAATGTTGACTCTCCTGCTCCTCAGATACTTCTGATGACATTGTCCATTTATCAAAATATTACCAAATTTATATGAAAGAAAAATCAATATAATATACTTTTGAAATGGAGTGTGGACAATTAAAGGAAAAGTTTATTTTGATTTAGTGTTATAATAAAATGTTGGACGTCTACTGCTGCTTTTGCAAGTCCTGAACAATTCCTTTGTTTTACCTATAAAGTAATAGCTGCATTTATCATTTCATCTCAAAGAATCTCAAAGTAATTTACATCTTATTTCTGGAATATGTTGACTGGTGTTATGGAGACAAATGTGATAGGAATTCTAACAACTCAACTGATAAAACTCATCTGTTTTAATCTCTGCCTATTGCTAATGCTGATTTTGAAAAGATTTTGGGTGTATAAAACCAGACAAGCTTCATTTAGGGTCAATCAAATCTTTAATATAGTTCACAACTGGGAGAAGTAACTTGAATTTAACCTTGTTCGAAAGGTGATACCCCAAAGATTGTAGCACCTCTTCAGTACTGTTTTTAAAAATGTGAACTAACTCCACAGCGGCGAATATCTCGTCACCAAGTGACCTTTTGTTTAACCATGGAGCGTCCTTGACACTGATCCAGCTTCCTCAGAGCCAGAGTGAGTAGAACTTCTGCCACTCCTGTTTATTGCTGTCAGCCAGGGCTCCCTGATTGGAGCTGTTCACCTGGTCTGATTAGGGAATTCATATTCCGAGGTTCACTTGGCTGACCTTGTTACCATCACTATAACATGTAAAGAATGTTATACAAATAGCAGACACAATCTTGTTTTAGCCTGACAGAAGTTGGTTTCCCTTCTTCCCGAGACAAAACCATATTTAATAGGCAAGGACAAAGGTAAACAAATATAGCAAGGAGAATCGTGCTCTCAGTGTTTCAAGTTGACGTCTCCCGGTATATGTTTTTGTGTGGATATGGGTAAGTCAATAGGCTGAAGCCTTGTACCCACTTGTTCTGTCAAGCACTGGCAGGGTTTAATGGATAGCATCCAGTAGCACATGAGGTCAAAGCAGGCCTGGAGGCAAACTGATAGATTGGGGCAGGATTCACCTTTAGTATCTATCCTTTGGTAATTGGTCAGATGTGATTAATGTGAGGTCAGTTCCCTAAAATGACAGGGATTTCTGCCTTCCTGGTCCAGTGGGTAGGGACGCTACCACTATGCTTCAAGAGGACCCTGTGTAGCTGAATGCTAGCCATGAGTCCTTACTGCCAATGATGGAATTGATTGATAGATTGATGGACTGGGGGTTAGTGCTGCAGTCATGGGGGATATAACATTTGAAAATGTTAAATCATGTATGGCCGTTGAACTTCGATGGTACTACATCCAGCCTAGATGCCTGGCATTGACCACCTCGGATGTTAGATCCTAATAACACTGAGAATTATTCAAGGGACCATTCTGACTGCCTGAAGATGGATGACATCTCCCCTCTTCCTTCACTAAAGTTTCCAGCTCTATGTTAAAAAAACTGTAGAGCTCACCTTCTGCCTTTTTCCAGGTCAACCTCACTCGTAGAAATAACTACCAGCATTTGCACTAGCCGCAATGCTCCTTTCCTTCTGGATTTAACTCTCACCAGCCTCTTTCAATTGTGCCCTGCTCAGCCATGCAGCCAGAGAGCATGTGGGAGCCCGTTTAACTGAGCAAACAGCATGATGATATTCTGCCTGCCTCAGAAGCAATAGGTGCAGTAAATCACTGAATCCTTTTTCAAGCCTTATTGAATATTGCAGCCAAATTTCAAGGAATGCTGTCTTTACAACATTACCCTCCTTTTCTCCCCAAAGTTTCCAAGCTTCCAGTCACCTTGGTCGAATCCCCAAACACCTTTCCCATTCCAACCCTCGTACCTCCTTTACAGTGCTCCTTAATGCATACATATATATATATATTCAACTAAGCTGCATGTCACCTCTCTGAACAGTTCAATCCTTGGGTTTCCCTTTTTTCTTAATATACATTGCTGTAAAACACATTGGGTTGTTTTTAGTGTGTTCGTGAATCTACAAAAATGCAAGGTACTGTTGTTGTAGTGAAGTGAGTTGTGTGTTGCAACTCTTATGTCAGGCAATTAAAGATGAAAGCATGGGTTCTTCAGATCCACTTTCTCTCTCTCTCTGTCTCTCAGCGGCTTGATCCTCTGAAGACAAGGCCTCAGGTCAAATCTTTGGTGAGTCAATTGACCAGTGAGGATTAGACAAAGAAAAATGAAACAGAAATCCTATTGCTGATCACTGACCTTTGAGATTTACTTCCATCTATGAACAAGAAGTTAAAGAGGAATTTACCTGGAGGTTTTGTCCAAATTTTCTCTTTCCCCCACTGTATTTTTTGGGAGATGATTTGTGGAAATCCCAAACTAAATGACCATCTTAGGTTTCTGTGGGATTTCCATCAAAGTCACCATAGGATATCAGAGACAATATCACCAAATCACCTTCCTAGCATTCAAGGAAATTCAAGCCCCATGTTTTGAACTGAAAACTTTTTACTTAGAGAACCCTCCTGTTGGTCAAGAGCAAGCTGTGAGAAGGAGGGGAAAGGATCATGCTGTTTCAGGTAAATACCCAACTCACCCACCAGATGGTGCTATTATGCTTTATGTTTCGGCACAAGGGATTCATCAGGACATAGATTTTGTGGTCAGTGATGAATGAGTGGATCCTCATTATATTTACCCAAAATGCCCACTCTGACACAGCATTTGCCCCAGTATCTCTAAATCAAACGGTTCAGCTCCTCCACATAGGATCTCAAACTTGTGTGAACAGAGCAAACACCTGGGTACTTCTTGAAGTGATCGGACTGTAGAATCCTGACTTAGCGTGTACACAACCACCCAAACCAGATAATGTCCTTACCCGACAGTGACAATGGCCTGGATAACAGTGAGACTATCAGTGTTCATGGCCAGAAGCTCATGCTGCAGTGTGTACATTACAACCTTTAATTCCAGTGGCTCATTTAGGGTTAGATTCCAGGTTCGATTCCAGTCTTGGGCGACTGTCTGTGTAGAGTTTGCACATTCTCCCCATGTCTGCGTGGGTTTCCTTTGGGTGGTCCGGTTTCCTCCCACAGTCCAAGGATGTGCAGTTTAGGTAAATTGCCCATGCTAAATTGCCCATAGTGTTAGGTACGTTAGAGTCAGAGAATCATAGAGATATAAAGCATGGAAACAGACCCTTCAGTCCAACCAGTCCATGCTGACCAGATATCCCAACCCAATCTAGCCCTACCTGCCAGCAACCGGTCCATATCCTCCAAAACCCCTCCTAGTCATATACCTACCCAAATGCCTTTTAAATGTTGCAATTGTATCAGCCTCCACCACTTCCTCTGGCAGCTGATTCCATACATGTACCACCCTCTGTGTGAAAAAGTTGCCCCTTAGGTCTCTTTTATATTTTTCCCCTCTCACCCTTAATCTATGCCCTCTAGATCTGGATTCCCCCACCCCAGGGAAAAGACTTTGTCTATGTATCCCATCCATGCCCCTCATAATTTTGTAAACCTCTATAAGGTCACCCTTCAGCCTCCAAGGCTCCAGGGAAAACTGCCCCAGCCTGTTCAACCTCTCCCTATAGCTCAAATCCTCCAACCCTGGCAACATCCTTGTAAATCATTTCTGAACCCTTTCAAGTTTCAAAACATCTTTCCTATAAGAAGGAGACGAAAATTGCACACAGTATTCCAACAGTGGCCTAACCAATGTCCTGTACAGCTACAACATGACCTCCCAACTCCTGTACCCAATACTCTGACCGATAAAGGAAAGCACACGAAACGCCTTCTTCACTATCCTATCTACCTGTGACTCCACTTTCAAGGAGCTATGAACCTGCACTCCAAGGTCTCTTTGTTCAGCAACACTCCCCAGGACCTTACCATTAAGTGTATAAGTCCTGCTCTGATTTGCTTTCCCAAAATGCAGCACCTCACATTTATCTGAATTAAACTCCATCTGCCACTTCTCAGCCCATTGGCCCATCTGATCAACATCCTGTTGTAATCTGAGGTAACTTTCTTTGTTGTTCACCACGCCTCCAATTTTTGGTGTCATCTGCACACTTACTAACTATACCTGTTATGCTCACATCCAAATCATTTATATAAATGACGAAAAGTAATGGACCCAGCAACAATCCTGTGGCACGCCACTGATCACAGATCTGCAGTCTGAATAACAACCCTCCGCCACCACCCTCTGTCTTGTACCTTTGAGCCAGTTCTGTATCCAAATGGTTAGTTCTCCCTGTATACCGTGAGATCTCACCTTGCTCACCGGTCTCCCATGGAGAACCTTGTCGAACATCTTACAGAAATCCATATAGATCACATCTACTGCTCTGCCCTCATCAATCCTCTTTGTTACCTCTTCAAAAAACACAATCAGGTTTGTGAGACATGATTTCCCACGCTCAAAGCCATGTTGACTATCCCTAATCAGTCCTTGCCTTTCCAAATACATGTACACCCTGTCCCTCAGGATTCCCTCCAACAACTTGCCCACCACTGAGGTCAGGCTCACTGGTCTATAGTTCCCTGGCTTGTCCTTACCACCCTTCTTAAACAGTGGCACCACGTTTGCCAACCTTCAGTCTTCTGGCACCTCATCTGTGACTATCGATGATACAAATATATCAGTAAGAGGCCCAACAATTGCTTCTCTAGCTTCCCACAGAGTTCTAGGGTACACCTGATCAGGTCCTGGGGATTTATCCACCTTTATGCATTTCAAGACATCCAGCACTTACTCCTCTGTAATATAGACATATTTCAAGATGTCACCATCTATTTCTCTACATTCAATATCTTCCATATCCTTTTACACAGTAAATACCGATGCAAAATATTCATTTAGTATCTCCATTTTCTGTGGCTCCACACAAAGGCCGCCTTGCTGAACTTTGAGGGGCCCTATTCTCTCCCTAGTTACCCTTTTGTCCTTAATGTATTTGTAAAAATCCTTTGGATTCTCCTTAATTCTATTCGCCAAAGCTATCTCATGCCCCCTTTTTGCCCTCCTGATTTCCTTCTTAAGTATACTCCTACTATCTTTATATTCATTTAAGTATTCACTCGATCTATCCTGTCTATACCAGACATATGCTTCCTTCTTTTTCTTAACCAAACGCTCAATTTCTTTAGTCATCCAGCATTCCCTATACCTAGCAGCCTTTCCTTTCACCCTAACAGGAATATACTTTCTCTGGATTCTCTGAAGGCCTCCCATTTTCCAGCCATCCCTTTACCTGCGAACATTTGCCCCCAGTCAGCTTTTGAAGGTTCTTGCCTAATGCTGTCAAAACTGGCCTTTCTCCAATTTAGAACTTCAACTTTTAGATCTGGTCTGTCCTTTTCCATCACTATTTTCAATCAAATAGAATTATGGTCGCTGGCTCCAAAAAGCTCCCCCACTGACACCTCAGTCATCTGCCCTGCCTTATTTCCTAAGTGTAGGTCAAAATTTGCACCTTCTCTAGTAGGTACATCCACATACTGAATCAGAAAATTGTCTTGTACACACTTCACAAATTCCTCTCCATCAGAACCCTTAACACTATAGCAGTTCCAGTCTATGTTTGGAAAGTTAATATCCCCTACCATAACCACCCTAGTATTCTTACAAGCTGACATCTCCTTACAAATTTGTTTCTCAATTTCACTCTGACTATAGGGGGTCTATAATACAATCCTAATAAAGTTATCATCTCTTTCTTATTTCTCAGTTCCACCCAAATAACTTCCCTGAATTTATTTCCGGGAATATTCTCCCTCAGTACAGCTGTAATGCCATCCCTTATCAAAAACGCCACTCCCCCTCCTCTCTTGCATCTTTTTCTATCCTTCTTGTAGCATTTGTATCCTGGAACATTTAGCTGCCAATCCTGTCCAGCCCTGAGCCATGTTTCTGTAATTGCTATGATATCCCAGTCCCATGTTCCTAACCATGCCCTGAGTTCATCTGCCTTCTCTGTTAGGCCCCTTGCATTAAAATAAATGCAGTTTAATTTATTAGTCCTACCTTGTCCCTGCCTTCCCTGACTGTTTGACTCACTTCTGTTCTAAACTGTACCAGCCTCAGATTGATCTCTTTCCTCACTATCTCCCTGGGTCCCCCCACCCCCACCTTATTAGTTTAAATCCTCCCAAGCAGCTCTAGCAAATCTCCCTGCCAGTATATTAGTCCCCTTCCAATTTAGGTGCAATCTGTCCTTCTTGTACAGGTCACGTCTACCCCAAAAGAGATTCCAATGATCCAAAAATGTGAATCCTTCTCCCATATACCAGCTCCTCAGCCACACATTCATCTGCTCTATCCTTGCATTCCTGCCCTCACTAGCTCGTAGCACTGGGATTAATCCAGATATTACTATCCTTGAGGACCTCCTTTTTAAATTCCTGCCTAACTCTCTTTAATCTCCCTTCAGAATCTCAACCTTTACCCTTTCTTTGTCATTGGTTCTAATGTACACAATGACCTCTTGCTGGTCCCTCTCCCCCCAAGAACATCCTGCACCCTCTGAGACATCCTTGATCCTGGCACCAGGGAAGCAACACACCATTCTGATATTTCACTGCTGGCCACAAAAACGTTTGTCTGTACCTTGGACTAGAGAGTCCCCTAACATAGTTGATCTCTTGGAACCCAATGTACCCCTCATTGCATTAGAACCAGTCTCCATACCAGAATCTTGACTGTTTGTGCTGCGTTCCCCTGAGAATCCATCACCCCCTACATTTTCCAAAACAGCATACCTGTTTGAAATGGGGATAGCTACAGACGACCCCTGCACTAACTGCCTTACCTCTCTCACCCTTCCTGGATTTAACCCATTCATGTGACTGGATCTGAGACTTTCCCCCCTTCCTATAACTGCCATCCATCACATACCATTGCTGTTGCAAACTTCTCATTGCCTCTAACTGTCTCTCCAACCGACCCATCCGATCTGATAGGATTCGCAACCAACAGCATTTATTGCAGATATAATCCACAGTTACCCGTAAACTCTCCTTAAACTCCCACATCTGACAAGAAGCACATATAACTGGACTAAAGGCAATTTTTGCTCCTTCACAATCTACAGCCCCAGAAAATAACAGTCTTATTCCTCTACAAAACATTGCTCCAGGTTAAAACTATTCACTTATCTGTTTCTGTGTTGTGAACTTCACCCAAACAGGTTCCTCCAAGATCAGTTGTGAATTTTACTGTTTGTTGATTTTCCCAGATGCACTCCAATGTCCAGCAAATTCACACAGCAAAGACGGGTTCACTCTGGTGTCAGTTTCTTTATCTCTCTCTCTCCTGCACTGACCTCACCATGTGCTTCCTTTGTCTGTTACTCTCCCTTTTTAAAACTGCTGTTGTTTTGACTTGTTTTTTTCCAAAGTTCCAAAACAATGCAATAGCATATAAAACAGTAATTACTGCTCCTGGATTTCGAAGTCAGAGGGAAATGGGTCTGGGTGGGTTTCTCTCCGGAGGGTCGGTATGGACTTGTTGGGCCAAAGGTCCTGTTTCCACACTGTAGGGAATCTAATCTAAACTAATCTAATTGTGTATAGCAAATTAAATAAAGGCTTGAAGTCTACTGTGGGAATCTGCATCACAGATACATGTGGGTGCCAAGCATATAACTGACAGCCTGTGGACCTATTCAGAAATTTTACCACAGGCAGCCTGTGCACCTTCCCCCTTTGGGCCCACTGTCTGATTACAGAGGGTTGATGGCCTGTTCAAGCTGCCAAATCAATCTAAAGGACAGCAGCTCTGAACGCATGGGGAGGCAATGGTGTAGAGGTATTAGCCCTAGATGATTAGGCACAGTAAATCACATTGGCTCAGTGGTTAGCACTGCTGCCTCACAGCACCAGGGATCTGGGTTCAATTCCAGCTTCGGGTGACCATCTGCGTGGAGTTTGTGTATTAGAATCATAGAATCTCTACAGTATGGAAATTGGCCAAAGGAGTCCTCACCAACCCTCCGAAGAGTAGTCCACCCAGACCCATTCCCTAACATTTACCCCTGACTAATGCACCTAACCTACATATGCCACGGGCAATTCACCTGACCTGCACATTTTCGATTGTGGGAGGAAACCAGAGCACCCAGAGGAAACCCATGCAGACACAGGGAGAAGGTGCAAATTCCACACAGACAGTTGCCCGCTAGTGAATTGAACCCGGGTCCCTGGTACTTTGAGGCAACCATGCTAACCACTGTGTCTGCGTGAGTTTCTTCCGGGTGCTCCAGTTTTCTCCCACAATCCAAAGATGTGCAGGTCAGGTGGATTGACCATGCTAAATTGACTAGGCAAAAGCGAGGACTGCAGATGCTGGAAATCAGAGTCTAGATTAGAGTGGTGCTGGAAAAGCACAGCAGGTCAGGCAGCATCTGAGGAGCAGGAAAGTCATCGTTTTGAGCAAAAGCCCTTCATCAGGAGTCATGCTAAATTGACCCCTGGTATCCAGGGGTGTGTAGGCTAGGCAGATTAGCTGTGGGAAATGTGGTAGTATAGGGATAGGGTGGTTGGAGCTGGGTCTGGATGGGATACTGTTCAGAAGGCTGATCTGGATTTGATGGGTTGAATGTTTTTGTTCAACATTGTATGGATTCTATGATTAATCGTGAGATCCAGCCAATATTCTGGGGGCCACGCTCAAATCCTGCAATGGCAGATGGTGAAATTTGAATACAAAGCAAAAATCAGGAATTAAAGGAGAGAAATCACCGAAGGATGATGACGAAACCGTTGTTGGAAAAGCCAATTTGGTTCACCCTTTTGTTTAGGGAAGAAAACTTCCTTACCTTGTCTGATCTACATATGACTGCGGACTGATGGTTACATGGTTGAATCTTTACAATTATGGATGGGCATTAAACACTGGCTTAACCAGTGAAACCTGAATCCTGTGATTGACTTTAAAGAAACACCAAGAGAGAGTGGAGCCCATTGAGTGAAGACATTTTTCATCATCACCGTTCTAAATAACCAACTCATCTGAAAATTTTGCCCCTTGTTTTTGATTTCCCAGCTAGTGCCAACACCATTTCACTCACTCTCTACTTTGCCTTTATCTTGAGTGGTTCAATGCAATTCACCCTTTGTTCCTGTAAATTGCAGAGAAAATAGATTCAATGTACACTGAAGTTGATCAGACCAGCTTTCTTGTGAACTTGGTGGGTAACGATCACACAACTCCACCAGCTTCATTGCATCCCATGTGCTTCAATGGTGAGCCTATTGGAGATTCTGGAGGAGCAGGTTAACCAGAACAGCGACTTCTTGATTCCTCCATTGAGTGTATTTGTTCACTACATGTTCCGGTACAAGCTTGTAATTGTGACTGTGATCACTGAGCGCCTCACTAGTACAGACCGTCCTTACTGTTGGGCATGGACCTTATCTGGCTTGGCTGTAATCACCCATGAAAATAGTCAACAGACTCTGCAGTCTATCTTTGCCAAGCCAGCCAACTGTTCCTTCCAGTGACTGGACTGAGTCAAGGACTTGGAGTCCAAGGACTCATCTCCATTCATTGGCTGTTCCTACTTCAGGGCGGATTCGATATGGAACAGATACTTACCCTCAGGGCAAACACAATGTGAGGTGGTTAAACCCAGGCTGGCAGTGATCCCAGTAACCCTGCGGAGTTGGGTGGAGTACTTCTGCTCTCTCTCAATCTATAAAATAATACCTCTGAAACTTTAATGAGGCATTCGGAATGGCCATGCGAGTCTTTCAACATTGAGGCAAATAGGTTGAGTGTGCAATGCTGACAGTACTACCTTGATTTTGATAATGAAGGCATCTACCACCTGAAATAGGCAAATGCTCTGGTTTCCTAAAGGAAAGATCCGATAAAAGTGCCAGTGATGGAGTGTTGGTGTTGGGAAGACCTTTCCCCCGCCTGAGAATTTGACATGGATTCTGTGTTTGATGGTATTCTAAGTCTATCAGTGCATTGATTGAAATCAAACTACATAATGTGGAATGAATCTTGCTTGAAGACTCATTCCGGTCATAATCCAGAAGATCTGTCGAAAAGTGCTCACAGGTTATTAAATTTTATAAAAGGGTGATGTTCCTGTTTTCCCACAGCCTTCAAGTTCACAGGTTTGAAAGGTGCTGTCAAAAGAACCATGATGAATTATTGAGCAGTTAGCTTTCATTTTTCATGATTTATTTTTGAGTTTCTCTCTTCGTTTCTTATTTCACCACCAGCCCCTCCAACTGTTTTGGGGAGTAGAGAGAGCCAATATTAAGGAGAGAGGATGGGAATGGGTGCGTGGAAGGAGAAGGAGATGTATTGACAGTGAAGGTTAGTGTGGAACAAGGAGAGGTGTGAATGGCAGGGTGAGGTCAGAGGGGAGGGGTGAAGAGGTAGATGTGTGAACAGTGGGGGTTGGAAGATGGAGAAGCATTGATGATGAGGGATGGGAGAGGGAGGTGGATGGAAGGAGGGTGTAGGTATGAAGGAAATGTGTGGAATCCAGCAGATGAGGGAGGTATGGAGGAGGTTGTGTGAGAAAGAAATGCACATGTTGTGAGAAGGATACCAAGGGGTGTTATCAGCAGGGGTTAAGTGAGATGGTGATAGGAGGAAGGGCTAGGAGAGAGGGAGAGTTTGAGGAGAGGATAGGATGTAATGAGTGAACAAGATGGATAAAAAGAGGTTGGATTGGGGTGAGGGGTAGGAGAGAGGGGTTACAGATGGAAACAAAGGAAGAAGTGAGCAGACTGGATTAAGAGGAGAATGGAGTGAAGTGGAGGTGGATAGAGAGGTATGGCAGGTAGAGGAAGAGAGGGAGGGTACAAGTGGTACTGAGGGGTGGAGAGAGAGAGAAAGAGAGAAGAATGGGCAAGTGTGAGGGGGAAAGAAGACTGTGGATCAGATTGGGGAGAGAAAGAGCGTGATTTGGGGCTAGCTGGAGTAGAGAGAGAGGGAAAGATGTATGGAATATGTGGGTGAGGAGGAGAAGGAGATTGAGGGGGTGAAGGTGGTGGCGGAGAAAGGGAGAGGAGGGCAGAAGTGGAGACAGATGAGGAGAGACAAGTGGAGACAGAAATATGTCTGAATGGATGCTTTGGAATGCGCACATTGAGCATAGGATGATGTCAGCATTTTCTGGAACGGTCATTTTACATGCATTGTCTTGCATTTAATTAAAATCAGCTCAACTTTGTGCCATACCTATGAATAATTGTCAATTGGGAGAGGAACAAAGTGGAAAGATGGAGGGTCCAGGAAAATGGGATGGATAAGTTTGGGTTAGTATGATAGTCAGACTGATGTGCCTGTGCTCAATTTTATGTGACAATGACTGCCTATTAACACGCGGTTCACTTGGAGCATGATGTATTATACTTCACAATAACACCTCTGTCACAGTAGTACAACTTTACTCACTTCTTAATGTTATGTTTCCACGAGCGATGTCCTATCTCAAATTACTCGCAATAATGAAGTGAGTCATATTGAAGATGGGTATTTTGCTCAGGGGTACTGTAAGCCTCGCTGGTGATTAAAAGTCATGGAAACTGTAGTCACTTTAAAAATGATTGCCAGTGCATCACATAGCTCAGACATACCTGGAAGTCTACAATATGTAAATTTCTTAATGACAAATATCAAAAGGGTAGTCCAGCCTGGCAGTACTAAAAGGTGACAGTGGTATTGTTTTGGCGTCAATACTGCTTTCTGAATTATTCATGTTGTGGGCAGTGCCAGTATGGCTGTCATTGTATTTGAAGATAAATATGAGACATCCTTTTCCCATGTGGTAATGTTAAGTCCAATGTGTGTGCCAACTGATGTTGTGTCAGACCCTGGTCTAAAATTTGATTTTGACTCAGATACACTCAGGAACTGCAGTCTTGGGGATTTCCAGCAAGAAAAGAGAAAAAAATAACTTATCTGAGCATGAAGCAAGGAGAAGCAGAAATGTTCCTCCCAACTTTAAATTTAACCCGTCCCCACAGCTTCACCCTGATTCCATAGACATAATGGTAACTGCACTTTGTAGCACATGTCTGCCTTAAATGATAATCTAAAGTCTATTTTTTTAAAAGTTAGGGGTAGCTTTCCTGTCCCTGCATCACAAAGGTAACAGGCTCAAATCTCAATTTGGAGACTTGAGTTAAAACTTTTGGCTGTTTTTTTCACTCCAGGTCTGGTGGAAGTAAAAGATGTCAGCAATAAAAGAAAAGTTAGAGGCAGTCACGTGTACCATAACAGTCAGGTGTGCCATGGAGAGCACCCTGTCTGGATGTATCATTACCTGGTACAGCAACTGTACCATTCAAGATTGGAGACGGTTACAGAGAGTGGTGAATTCGGCCCGGACAATCACAAAGGCCAACCTCCCATCTATAGAATCCATCTACCAGGCCCGCTATCAAGGATAGGCTGCCAGTATTCTCAAAGATCCATCCCACCCTGGCAATATTTTTCTAGAGCCTTGACCATCGGGGAGAAGGTACAGAAGCCTGAACACACGCACCAGCCAGTTTCGAAACAGTTTGTACTTTATTGTTGTTAGCACACTGAATGGAGTCACAAACTCTTAACATTCGCCTGTACCTGTGTTTCTGTTTTTGCTGCTGTTTACCTAGTATTTACTTATCTATGCTACTTAACTCTGGGATCTGCCTGTTTTGCTCGCAGGACAAAGCTTTTCACTGTGCCTCAGTACACGTGACAATAAATTCAATTCAACTATAATTTAATTGTCAACAATGCCTAAAACATCATTGTTTCTGGGAGGTTGCTGTGGCTGCCACATTTCTACTGTTATTACAGAGGTTAGACTTTCAAAGTTAATAATTGGACACAACATGATTTGTGACAAAGTCTGAGAAAATATTTATTAAATGCAAGTTCTTCCAGTTTCTTTTGAATAAATGTCATTTCTTAATTTGAGGTTGCTTTAGAATTACCTGAGGAGCTGTTCTTTTACATTATTACTCTGGTCTACAATATTGACGGTTAGTGAGTACAGTCTGTGAACGGTATCTTTTTCCATCTGCTCAGAGTTCTGATAGCATGTAATGAACAATTGATAGGGTTATGTGATCCACGAACTGAGTCATTCCTTTGTAATGAATGGAAACTCCTCATTCTCAACACTACAGCATAGCTCTGTCATCGCAATGTAGTAGAGTGTCAGAGAAAGTTTCTCGAGGTTTTGAGGCTGGAGTTTCCGTGACTCGTGCACGTCTGTAAAGTCACTGAGTTCCATTTTCAGTTTGCAGTGAAGTCATGAGTAGTTATGAAGTCTTTATTTGCAAAAGGAACCTTTTTTTGGTCAAGAACTTCCTTGATAAGACTCTCAAGTGTGTAACGCACAGGTTAACATCTTTTTTGATTGTTTTGTCTGCTTCTTATTATTATGCCACTGATCTGGAGACACTTGGAACATTTTAAGAAGGCATGAATAAACATATTTTGTCTGGGACCTGTGTCCAAATACAAATCATTTGAAACTGATTTGTGATAAATTTCATAAAACCCGTTCTGCTCTTCAAACCCGTGGAATTCCCCTTATTACTAACACACAAGGAGTTAAGGACATTTGCCACATTGAGGATCATCTTCCAAGACCTGAAATGTTCCATATTTGCAGCATTATCGCATTTTATTGCAACATTTAGAGTCATAGAGATGTACAGCACAGAAACAGACGCTTCAGTTGAACTCGTCCATGCCGACCAGATATCTCAACCAATCTAGTCCCACCTGCCAGCACCCGGCCCATATCCCTCCAAACCTTTCCTATTCATATACCCATCCAAATACCTCTTAAAGGTTGCAATTGTACCAGCCTCCACCACATCCTCTGGCAGCTCATTCCATAACGCACCACCCTCTGTGTGAAAATGTTGCCCGTTAGGTCTCTTGTATATCTTTCCCCCCTCACCCTAAACCTACGCCCTCTAGGTTTGGACTTCCCCACCCCAGGGAAATGACCTTATCTACTTACCCTATCCATGCCCTTCAAGATTTTATAAACCTCTATAAGGTCACTCCTCAGCCTCCAAAGCTCCAGGGAAAACAGCCCCAGCCTGTTCAGCCTCTCTATAGCTCAAATCCTTCAACCCTGGAAACATCCTTGTAAACCTTTCCTGAACCCTTTCAAGTTTCACAACATCCTTCTGATAGGAGGGAGACCAGAATTTCACGTAATATTCCAAAAGTGGCCTAATCAATGTCCTGCACAGTCACAACATGACCTCCCAACTCCTGTACTCAAAACCCTGGCCAATGAAGGAAAGCATACCAAACGCCTTCTTCATTATCCTGTCTACCAGTGCCTCCACTTTCAAGGAGCTGTGTACTTGCACTCAAAGGTCTCTTTGTTCAGCAACTCCCTAGGATCTTATTGTTAAGTGTATAAGACCTGCTAAGATTTGCTTTCCCAAATGTCAACATTTAAAAGGCATTTGGATGGGTATATGAATGGGAAGGGTTCGGAGGGATAAGGGCTGGATGCTGGCAGGTGGGTCTAGATTGGGTTGGGATATCTGTTCGGCATGGACAGGTTGGACCGAAGGGTCTGTTTCCATGCTGTACATCTCTATGACTCAAATTAAATTAATTATATCTTAATGTATTTTCAAGTTCTGTAGACATTAGTAAATCTTTATCTCCTTGCTTTTGCTTTAGTGTTCTATTAGTTTAACTGTGACGGACCAATTTTTTAAGAAAAAGGATGGAACAGGTAGTCAGACCAGCATGTGTATGTTTGTAACGGAAATGAAACTGCACATCCCATTTTGCAGTCCTGCATTCAATTATGAGCAGTATGCCATAAAAAAAACTGTCTGTACTGTGGAGTAAATGAACTGTGAGGAAAAAAAATCGGAAAATACCTATCAATAGCTGGAGTAAAGTACAGTGCTCTGTTGTGAAGAAAACAATAGAAAACAAAAAAAGAGTAGCAACAATGTCTTATCATGATATTTTGTTTTCCTAACACTGCATGCAATGATGACATTGTTTTCAGAGTAGACATTACAGATAGCAGATGAAATCAGTTAATATTAGTTAACTGGATGGCTTGTTTGCAATGTAAAGAGAAGCTAACAACTTTGTTCAATTCCACATTTGGAGGACCCACTCCATCTCTCTCTCTCTCCTGCATGCGCACGCACACACAAGTTTATGGGGTGAATTTGTATTTGCAGTTGCACACAAATGTGCTCAAAACATGCAGAACCTTCAGGCAGTCAATCCATGTAATATTTTGTAAATTCCACTTTGGAAATAGAACCAGTCTGACTCAAGATTGGATACAAGCAGACTCTAACCTCACACCTTTAATGCATTGTCTGAGCTGAGATGTCACCTTTTGTTATAAAACCTTAAATTATCACGAGAATGTGACTTAAAATAAGTTCTGGGATTTACATGTTAAAGAACTGAAGCCAGCAAACCCATTCTAAAAGATGAAATACTTAACAATCATGGTTTGTTCGATATATCATTTCTGTTGCTATAAATTCTGTGTCTTATGGTCCTGCTTTACAACCATCTGATGAAGAAGCTGCATTCCAGAAAGCTTGCACTTCCAAATAAACTTGTTGGATTGTAATCTGGTGTGTGATTTTTAACTAATTCCACATTGGCTGAGGTTACTATGAAGAACTCTCTTTCTCAACTTCTCCTCTTGTCTGAGGTGCTGTGACCCTTGAGTTAAGCCACCCTCAGTCATGTCTCTCTCTAATGGGAGAGCAGCCCAAGGTCTGGTAAGACTATGGTGACTTTACATTTAAGGATAACACCAGAAGTGCTGGATTGCAGATCGACTGCAATATAGCTTTA
The DNA here is from genome assembly GCF_020745735.1 of Hemiscyllium ocellatum. Taxonomy (NCBI): domain Eukaryota; kingdom Metazoa; phylum Chordata; class Chondrichthyes; order Orectolobiformes; family Hemiscylliidae; genus Hemiscyllium; species Hemiscyllium ocellatum. The sequence continues at coordinate 68,629,677 of NC_083413.1, read as the reverse complement.
CCCCAATTCAAACTGATGAGACAAAGGTTGAGACTGCTCAGAAAATGCATTTTGAGGCTTGAGGGAGAATTTTAACTTCCTTTGAGAACTGTGCAGAACAGAGTTAAAAGTGAGCAGCACTTTGTTATTCCAGTCCTGGCCAATGGTGAATCAATGAAGGACTCCATCTCAGCAATGTAACTTAATAGAGTCTTGTTGGCCAGAAAAGGCTCTTGGGTGCTGACTGGAAGGCCAACCCTAGTGAAACCCCACAGGGCCCCAGTGGCCAAAATAAAATATTTAAGGCCCCAGAATTATGTGTTCAATGTTGTATTCTCCTACTGTTTTTCCTAACAAGGAATTACCACATGCAAACTGATTTGGTAAGTAGTGTTGTACTTGGAAACAACCTTATTTACCAGACAGACTGATAACTTGCAGTTAGAGAGCAGTTTGGGTACACATCATTTGCAGCTGCTTGGACTTGTTGTAACTCCTGCTCATGTGTATTCATTGCATTTCTCGCTTTGTTAATATACTCCATGCTTACAGCAGTAACACAAGGCCCACTGTCAGATTACAGCAAGGAAAGTAGGGACTCTGACTGATGTGGGAGAATGGGAGCACTGCAGATGCTGGAGATCAGAGTCGAAGAGTGTGGTGCTGGAAAAGTACAGCCGGTTAGGCAGCATCCGAGGAGCAGGAGAGTCGATGTTTTGAGCACAAGCTCTTCATCAGGAACTCAACTAATGTGACTATGATTCAATGGATATAAAGTAGGTGGAGACAATGGGCCTTGTGCTAAGATGTCAAGTGAGAGTTTACCCCATCTTTTGTCAGTTGTCTAATATAGGTAAAGGGATTAAGGTGACTCCAAAAACAAAAATGGAATGATTTGCTTTGGACAGTGTGATGGATCAATAAATCAATACTTGACTTGTATCTCTGTAGTGCTATCTCTGTAACCTCCTCTAGTATTGCAACATGCTGAGCTCTGTATGCCCCTGGACGTCCTGTTGGATGGAGTGGGATAGAGGCAAGGTCTCCTCTTCCTCCTGAACCAGCAATGGAGGCCATCGCATCAATCTATGGCAGCCTAGTCTGAGTTCACTCTCAGTGTCGGGGCAGTTTCACATTTTGCTGGGGTAGTGCGCTGGAAATCAAACCTTGCTATCCCCAGGGTTGTCATGAAAGTTAAAAGGTTTTTTGTGAAAGAAATTTGCAGAAGTCCTAAAATTACCTGATTTTCACACCAAGGTTTTTTCTGTACTTAAAAAAATTCACTATTTGTTACAGGTCATTGAATTCTAGCTACAGGTAAACAATTAAACCGAATGAAGTAAACTCTACACATTAAAACTCTAAACATCTCATATCTCCCCCTTACATGCACAGGCAGACTTAACCAGAGGGGTGAAGGAAAGCACATGGGGTAGCTAGGCTGTGTAGCTAAGTGTTGAGCACTGCTGCCTCAGAGTGCCAGGGACCTGGGTTCACTACCAGCTTCAGGTGACTGTCTATGTGGGTTTCCTCCCACAGTCCAAAGATGTGTAGCTTAGGCAGATTGCCATGTAGTGCCCATGGAAGTGCAGGTTAAGTGTGTTGAAAATTGTAAGAACAGTTCCCCATAGTCTTTGGTCTGAAGATCAATTGGGTTGATTCTTGCTTCCTTTTTTTTGGATGCTGCCACTGATTTACAAAGAGGCACAGCATGCCTGAAAGGGAAGAGTGTGGTGCTGGAAAAGCACAACAGGTCAGGCAGCATCAGAGGAGCAGGAGAATCGATGTTTCAGGCATTAGCCTTACCTGATGAAAGACTTATGCCTAAAATGTTGATTCTCTTGCTTCTTGAATGCTGCCTGACCTGCTGTGCTTTTCCAGCATCACACTCTTGACTCCGATCTCCAATATCTGCAGCCCACACTTTCTCCTAGCATGGCTGAAAGGTCATTTCTGAAAGGTTTGACCTATCCAATTCATTGTCCCAATTTGCAGCATCTGCAGAAGGAATGATAAGCCAGTTTTGTTCGATTTGAAGTGACTTACTGGAGAGAACTGTAGGAGAAAATGTTTGACGACTGCAGACTTGTTGGTTTCTCTTCTGATCTGACTAATTCCCTTCTGTCTTGCTTACAACCCAAGCTAATCAGCTACAGGACACCCAAGTTAAGACCCTCATGGATAGCAGGGTGAGGAACTTTGTCATTGATAATTGATCCCTAGTTCACAACCGTGTCTGCTTCACTTGTAATCAACATCTCAGTTCCAGTTCATTTCATGTTGCTGGAACCCACAGCTACAAAAACAAAGGAAGCATCAACATGCAGCCATCCTTGTAAATCCCTGGGTTTCAAAGTAATTCTTTCACTTCAGGCTATGGTTTTAAAATAGCACAAAAATAAAAAGACACAGTTTTTACAGCAGTCTTAGCAATGGGTGGAATTTGCCATTCTGCCAGCCTAAGTGCCATCATCATCTCTCCGTAGCCTCAGTCATTTGATCTGTTAGTCCAAACCAAGGTTCATGATGTTCCACTCTCACTACTGCTAACAACATTGTCCCTCTCTCAGTGTAACCCATCCTCACCACTGACACCATTGAACCTGTATGTCCATGCCTCTGCCTACTCACTCATTTCAGACACCGGCATCAACAGTAATCGCTGTGGCAGCCACCTTCATCCCTTCCCCTCTCCCATTCCAGGAGGTATACAGTCCACAGTTTCTCCCCACCCCCACCCTCCTCTAGCTTATATCTCCACGCTTCAGGCTCACTGCCTTTATTCCTGATGAAGGGCTTTTGCCCGAAACATCGATTTTGCTGCTCCTTGGATGCTGCCTGAACTGCTGTGCTCTTCCAGCACCACTGATCCAGGAAGAGTCCAGACAGCTGGTGGCTGGACTGACATTTGGCTCACCACTCCTTAGAAGGAAAGGATTCTGACTCTGATCTACGGGAATGGCTAACTGACCATGTCCAAGCCCTTGGACTGGTATCAGAGGCTGCTCTTGACTTACTGTGCCAGGGTCCCCTCAGCAAGGTCTACCACCCTGACTTGACTGACTACCACTGACAGCAATAACAAGTTCCCTGGTTTTATCTGCATTAAATGGAGAGATATCAACATTAACATTAAAGAGTTCTAGCCAAATGTCTAACAACAGTGGTTCGTACGTGTATGCAAATTTTTATATCTTCTGCCCAACGGAAGAGGGTGGAATAGAGTAAAACTGGGGTGGGAGGGGTCTTTGATTTTGTTGGCTGCTTTCCTGAGGCAGTGGGAAGTACAGGTTGAGTCATTGGTTGGGAGGCTGGTTTGTGTGATGGACTGGGCTGTGTACACAACTCTTGCTGCAACATCTGTTTGTTTTGGAAGAGCAGTTGTCATGCTGTGATGCATCCTGGCAGGATGCTTTCTTTCGTGCACCTATTGAAAATTGTAACTGTCTTCACAGATGTGCAGAATGTCCTTAGCCTCATGAGGAAGGGGAAACATTGTTGTGCTTTCTTGACCGTCCCATCGACATGGGGGACCAGGACAGATTGTCGATGATCATCACTCCAAAGGACTTGACGCTGTTGACCATCTCCATCTCAGCCCCATTGATGCAGACCGGTGTATGCCCTCCACCCTGCTTCAATGAGCAGATACTTCTTTTGGCTGACATTGATGGATGTCTTTACACCATGCTGCTAAGCACTCAATCTCTTTCTTACATTTTGTCCCGTTGTTTGAGATCTGACCTATAATGGTGGTGCTGTCAGCAAACTTGTTAATGAAGTTGAGGCAGAATTTGGCCCCATAGTCATGTGTGAATAAGAAGCATAGTAGGGGGCACTGGTGTTGAGGATTATCATTGAGGAGATTTTGATGCCTATTCTTACTGATTGCGGTCTGTTGGTTGGGAAGTCGAGAATCCAGTTACAGAGGTGGAAGCAGAGACTTAGGCCCGAGAGTTTCAGAGTGGGCTTGCTTGGAGTTATAGTCATAAAGTCATGGAGATGTACAGCATGGAAACAGACCCTTCCATCCAACCTGTCCATGCCTATGAGATATCCCAACCCAATCCAGTCCCACCTGCCAGCACCTGGCCCATATCCCTCCAAACCCTTCTTATTCATATACCCATCCAAATGCCTTTTAAACATTGCAATTGGACCAGCGTCCACCACATCCTCTGGCAGCTCATTCCACACACGTACCACCCTCTGCGTGAAAACGTTGCCCCTTATGTCTCTTTTATATCTTTCCCCTCTCACCCTAAACCTATGCCCTCTAGTTCTGGACCCCCTGACCCCAGGGAAAAGACTTTGTCTATTTATCCTATCCATGCCCCTCATAGTTTTGTAAACCTCCATAAGGTCACCTCTCAGCCTCCGATGCTCCAGGGAAAACAGCCCCAGCCTATTCAACCTCACCCTATAGCTCAGATCCTCCAACCCTGTAAATCTTTTCTTACCCTTTCAAGTTTCACAACATCTTTCCGATAGGATAGAGACCAGAATTACACACAATACTCCTACAGTTTCCTAACAAATGTCCTGTACAGCCGCAACATGACCTCTCAACTCCTGTACTCAATACTCTGACCAATAACGGAAAGCATACCAAATGCCTTCTTCAATATCCTATCTACCTGCGACTCCACTTTCAAGGAGCTATGAACCTGCACTCCAAGGTTTCTTTGTTCAGCAACACTCCCTCGGGCCTTACCATTATGTGTATAAGTCCTGCTAAGATACGCTTTCCCAAAATGCAGCACCTCGCATTTATCTGAATTAAACTCCACCTGCCACTTCTCAACCCATTGGCCCATTGGTCCAGATCCTATTGTAATCTGAGGTAACCCTCTTCGCTGACCACTATGTCTCCAATTTTGGTGTCATCTGCAAACTTACTAACTGTACCTCTTATGCTCGTATCCAAATCATTTCTGTAAATGACAAAAAGTAGTGGACCCAGCACCGATCCTTGTGGCACTCCACTGGTCACAGGCCTCCAGTCTGAAAAACAACCCTCCGCCACCATCCTCTGTCTTCTGCCTTTGAGTCAGTTCTGTATCCAAATGGCTAGTTCTCCCTGTATTCAGTGAGATCTAACCTTGCTCACCGGTCTCCCATGGAGAATCTTGTCGAACACCTTATGAAGTCCATATAGATCACATCTACTGCTCCGCCCTCATCAATCTTCTTTGTTACTTCTTCAAAAAACTCAATCAGGTTTATGAGACATGATCTCCTACACACAAAGCCATGTTGACTATCCCTAATAGGTCCTTGCCATTCCAAATATATGTACATCCTGTCCCTCAGGATTCCCTCCAACAACTTGCCCACCACCGAGGTCAGGCTCACTGGTCCATAGTTCCCTGGCTTGTCTTTGCCATCCTTCTTAAACAGTGGCATCACCTTAGCCAAACTCCAGTCTTCCAGCACCTCACCTGTGACTATCGATGATACAAATATCTCAGCAAGAGGCCCAGCAATCACTTCTCTAGTTTCCCACAGAGTTCTCGGGTACACCTGATCAGGTCCTGGGGATTTATCCACCTTTAACCGTTTCATGACAGCCAGCACTTCCTCCTCTATAATCTGGACATTTTGCAAGATGTCACCATCTATTTCCCTACAGTCTATATCTTCCATATCCTTTTCCACAGTAAATACTGATGCAAAATATTCATTTAGAATCTCCCCCATTTTCTGTGGCTCCACACAAAGGCTGCCTTGCTGATCTTTGAGAGGCCCGATTCTCTCCCTAGTTACCCTTTTGTCCTGAATATATTTGTAAAAACCCTTTGGTTTCTCCTTAATTTTATGCACCAACGCTATCTCATGTCCCTGTTTTGCCCTCCTGCTTTCCCTCTTAAAATACTCCTACTTCCTTTATATTTTTCTAAGGATTCACTCGATCTGTCCTGTCTATACCTGACACATGCTTCCTTCTTTTTCTGAACCAAACTCTCAATTTCTTTAGTCATCCAGCATTCCCTATACCTACCAGCCTTCCCTTTCACCCTGACAGGAATATACTTTCTCTGGATTCTTGTTATCTCATTTCTGAAGGCTTCCCGTTTTCCAGCAGTCACTTTAGCTGCCTTCAATCAGCTTTTGAAAGTTGTTGCCTAATACCATCAAAATTGCCCTTTCTCCAATTTAGAACTTCAACTTTTAGATCTGGTCTATCTTTTTCCTTCACTATTTTAAAACGAATTGAATTACGGTCGCTGGCCCCAAAGTGCTCCCCCACTAACACCTCAGTCACCTGCCCTGCCTTATTTCACAAGAGTAGGTCAAGTTTTGCACCTTCTCTAGTAGGTAAATCCATATACTGAATCAGAAAACTGTCTTGTACGCACTTAAGAAATTCCTCTCCATCGATGTTTGGAAAGTTAAAATCCCCTACCATAACTACCCTATTATTCTTATAGATAGCTGAGATATCCTTACAAGTTTGTTTCTCAATTTCCCTCTGACTATTGGGGGGTCTATAATACGATAAGGTGATCATCCCTCTCTTATTTCTCAGTTCCACCCAAATAACGTCCCTGGATGTATTTCCAGGAATATCCTCCCTCGGCACAGCTGTAATGCTATCCCTTGTCAAAAATGCCACTCCCCCTCCTCCCTTGCCTCCCTTTCTATCCTTCCTGTAGCATTTGTATCCTGGAACATTAAGTTGCCAGTCCTGCCCATCCCTGAGCCATGTTTCTGTAATTGCTATGATATCCCAGTCCCATGTTCCTAACCATGCCTGAGTTCATCTGCCTTCCTTGTTAGACCCCTTGCATTGAAATAAATGCAGTTTAATTTATTAGTCCTACCTTGTCCCTGCCTGCCCTGACTGTTTGACCCACTTCTGTTCTCAGCTGTACCCGTCTCAGATTGATCTCTTTCCTCACTATCTCCCTGGCTCCCACCCCCGACCTTACTAGTTTAAATCCACCCAAGCAATTCTAGCAAATGTCCCTGCCAGTATATTAGTCCCCTTCCAATTTAGGTGCAATCCATCCTTCTTGTATATGTCACTTCTACCCTAAAAGAGATTCCAATGATCTAAAAATGTGAATCCTTCTCCCATACACCAGGTACTCAGCCATGAATTCATCTGCTCTATCCTCCTATTCCTGCCCTTACTAGCTCGTAGCATTGGGAATAATCCAGCTTTTACTCCCTTGAGGACCTCCTTTTTAAATTTCTGCCTGACTCTCTGTAATCTCCCTTCAGAATCTCAACCTTTACCCTTCCTATATCGTTGGTTCCAATGTGAACAATGACCTCCTGCTGGCCCCTCTCCCCCGTGAGAACATTCTGCACCCTCTCTGAGACCTCCTTGATCCTGGCACCAGGGAAACAACACCAGGGAACCATTCTGATTTTACTCTGCTGGCCACAGGAACAGTCTGTCTGTACCTCTGAGTACAGAATCCCCTAACACAATTGATCTCTTGGGAGCCGACGTACCCCTCATTGCATTAGAGTCAGTCTCAATACCAGAAACTTGGCTGTTCATGCTACGTTCCCCTGAGAATCCATGTTGAAGGTGGAGCTGCAGTTGATAACGAGGAGCCTGACATACGTTCTAGGGATGAGTGTAGCGCCAGGGAGCTGGCATCTAACGTGGACTTGTCGCACTGGTCGGCGAATCTCAAAGGGATCAAGGCAGTCTGGGAGGTTGGAGTTGATGTGAGCCATGAGTAACCTCTCAAAGCACTTCATAATTATAGAGGTCAGAGCCGCTGAATGCTAGTCATTGATTTTTCCTTAGCACTGGGATGATGTTGGTCATCTTGACGCAGGTGTGAACTTCAGATTGTAGCAAGGAGAGGTTAAAGATGTCTGTGAATACTCCCACCAGCTGATCCACACAGGATCTGAGTGCACGGCCAGGGACTCTGTCCAGACCAGTCACTTTTCATGGATTCACTCTCAGGAAGACCAATCTAACGTCTGTGGCAGTGACTGAGGGTACAGGTGCATCCAAGGCTGATGGAACAGAAAATATCGTTTCACTGCCTTTCTGTTCGAAGCGAGTGTAGAAAGTATCTAGCTCATCTGGTCAGGATGTATTGTTGCCTGCGGTTCTGTTTGACTTTGCTTTGTAACCCGTTATGTCATACAAGCCTTGCCACAAATGACAGGTGTCCATGTCTTTGGTCTGGATCTCAAGCTTAGTTTGATATTGCCTCTTAGTGTCTCTGATGGCGTTCTGAAGGTCATCCCGGATTTCCTGTATAGGTCAGGGTCACCCAACTTAAACATCTCAGACCTGGATTTCAGGAGGGAGTGGATCTCCCAGTTCATCCACAGTTGGGGAACACTCTGATTAATGTCTTTATCATGTAACCATTTACACACTGCCTCATGAAGTCTGTGACGGTTGTGACATTGTAAATTAGATTGGGCGCAGAGTTCTTGAATATAAACCAGTCCACCGACTCTAAGCGATCCCATAGAATTCCTTCCATTGCCTCAGACCAACGCTGCATTACATTCTGTGTTGCAATGTTTACATAAATGACTTGACGGTGGGTGCAGGACAGGTTCCTTTGAATATGGTGAAGGCTGTTGGCACATCTGGGTCAGAGAATCATATACATTTTCTGAACTGGAATCGACCATCTGTTCCATTGGGCCCACACCAGCTCCCTGGAACACCCTAGTTTTTTGTTTCATTCCTGATATGTCTTTCCTTTTGTTTTCTCATTTCGAAATATTTATCCACTTGACTTTTAAAAGCCATCTATCAGTACCCCTACATCTGGTACTCTGCTCCTGCAAAGGTTTGCCCAGTTAGTGCCCAAGACCTTCATATTATTTTTCTCATGGTTTCTTCAAATAACTTACTCTCGGTCAATGTCCACTGTTCCTTGAATTGAAAATCATGTCTACTCAGGGTCATGAATTTCTGCTGTGGGTTTTTTTTTTGACTGAGCAACAATAATCTTTGGAGACACAGAGCAAGAGTGCCGGGAAGTTGTGGGATTGGGGAGTTTAGGTTTTGCTTTCTTTTTCAGTATTACATGTATGATCTCGTGTGACTAACCTGCTTGACTCTGAAGGCCAGTTTGCTTTGTAAAAAAGCCCTGAGGATTTGAATAGCATATTCCTGCTGTGCCTCATCATTAAAGCATTAGGGAAGGAAGTAATTCTGGCTTGCTGACGAAATTGGCACTGCTTTTGAACAATCATAATGTGTTCCTGTAAAAAATGAGGTCTGCAGATACTGGAGATCACAGTTGAAAATGTGTTGCTGGTTAAAGCACAGCAGGTTAGGCAGCATCCAAGGAACAGGAAATTCGACGTTTCAGGCATAAGCCCTTCATCAGGGCTGATGAAGGTCTTATGCCCGAAACGTCGAATTTCCTATTCCTTGGATGCTGCTTAACCTGCTGTGCTTTAAACAGCAACACATTTTCAACCATAATGTGTTCCTCTCAATCATTAGTGGGCGGCACGGTGGCACAGTGGTTAGCACTGCTGCCTCACAGCGCCTGAGACCCGGGTTCAATTCCCGACTCAGGTGACTGACTGTGTGGAGTTTGCACATTCTCCCCGTGTCTCCGTGGGTTTCCTCCAGGTGCTCCGGTTTCCTCCCACAGTCCAAAGATGTGCGGGTCAGGTGAATTGGCCACGCTAAATTGCCCGTAGTGTTAGGTAAGGGGTGAATGTAGGGGTATGGGTGGGTTGCGCTTCGGCGGGTCGGTGTGGACGTGTTGGGCCAAAGGGCCTGTTTCCACACTGTGAGTAATCTAAATTAAATTTCATGTTACTGTACTTCAGTATCTTTGAAACTAATCTCGGACCATCCCTATATGCCTTTCACTAGTGTTTTTTTAATAAAAGAAACATTATTTATCAATTCAAATTCCTAGTTTATCCATTTTCTCCCTTATTCTTTCCACAATTTAATGTGCTTTTTTTTTAAACTTTGATAAGATGGGCATAATTTTTGTTATGTGGTCAGGAATCTGACCCTCCAACAAGTTCCCTTTTTAGCTTCTGGGTTTTCTGAGTAGCAATCTCTCACATGGATTGCCATTCCAGCCCGTTTCTTTGGAAAGGAGAGAGCTCCACATTTGAGAGGAGATTCCAATCAGGCCTCCTTCATTGTGGAGGCGATGGCTTATGGTATTACCCCTGGACCAGAAATCCAGATGCTGTCCTGGGTTTGAATCCTGCCATGGCAGTTAATGGAATTGAAATTCAATACAAACAGAAAATCTGGAATTAAAGGTCTGATGTCAATTGTCAGGAAAACTCTGTGGTTCAATAACCCTTCTGGTTCCTTTAGGGAAAAAAAACTGCCAACCTCACCTGGTCTGGCCCACACATGAGGCGAAATTGAAGACTGCAGATGCTGGAGATCAGAGTTCAGATTAGAGTGGGACTGGATTCCTGATAAAGTGCTTTTGCCTGAAACATCAATTTTCCTGCTCCTCGGATGCTGCCTGACCTGCTGTGCTTTTCCAGCACCACACTGATCTTAACTCTAGGCTGCACGTGACTCTAGACCCACAGCAATGTGGCTGAGTCTTAACTTCTGGGCAACTAGGGATGGACAATGAATGTTGGCTCCACCAGTAATGCCTTCATCCCGTGAATGAATAAAAACAAACTATACAGAGCTGGACTTTCATCTTGTATTTTGAAAGTTGCACATATTAACAATCTTTTTTGTTTGAATATATTTTACCGTGTTTTCTCTTTTGCTTTATCACTGTATTACATCTATGACTTTTGTGAGTAACCTACTTGCCACTGAGGGCAGTTTTATCAGCTTGCTTTGGAAAAAAAACTCTCAGGATTTGAACATCCCAATTGGTTCTTTATATTCTTAACTTTATGGAGAAGAATGCCAGCTTTTCTCATCTACCTACACAACTGAATTCTGTCATTTGAAGTTTCATCCTGGCATACTTTGTTATATACCTTACCCATTTTCCCTGCCATATTGAACAATGTATTTGTATGCATCCCTAGGTCGCTGTACGAGTAATATACTGCCATTTGGACTTACACTGCCTTTTGACTCTGATCCAGCCAAAGAGTACCCCCACCCACTTCTCAACATTAAATTGGTCTCCTTTAATCTGCTGCTATACTTCTTACTATTTCTGCACTCCTTTAGTTTGTAAACTGTGAAAAGGATGGTGGCAGTGTAGCCAAAATTTGTGTCATCCACAGATTTCAGAACCGTGTTCCCAATTGTCCAGCCAGAACCAGTTACATAAAGCACAAAAGAGAGTGTGGCCCCAAGGATAAATACCACAAACATCTATCCAGTCAGTTAAACTTCCATTCGTCATTACTTTCTGTCCCTATCCACTTGCCAAGATAACACTGTCCCTCTAATAGAATGTGCTTATATCTTCCACAAAGCCAGTTATGTTATACTTCACCAAATGCCTTTTGAAAATCCATACATATAACATCGATTCATTACCTTCTTCAGACCTATCTGTAGTTCCATCGAATAACTTAATTGGATTTGTCAGACATGATTTCCTTTAAAGAAATTAACTCTAGCTGTCCTTCATCATCACTTCTCTCCAAACTTTGCTGTTGATTACAGTCTCCAGTAGATTTCCCACCACTGCTGTTAGGCTGATTTGGCATATTTCCTTTTTAAATAGAAATGTCACATTTGCAATCCTTTACAATTATTCCTGTATCCAACAAGGATGTAAAAATTGTGGTCAGAGATTCAGGCAACCTCAAATTCCCTTGATAACAAAGGATCTATTGCATTTGGAGAGCACTGTGTGTTTCAGTGGTTAGTACTGCTACCTCACAGCATCAGGGATCTGGGTTTGATTCCAGCCTTGGATGACTCTGTGAAGTTTGCACATTTGCCCCGAGCCTGCATGGGTTCCCTTTGGGTGCTCTGGTTTCCTCCCACTGTCCGAAGATGTACATGTTAGGTGGATTAGCCATGCTAAAGTGCCCATTGTCTCCAGGGATGTGTTGGCTAGGTGGATTAGCCATGGGAAATGCAGAGTTACAGAGTTAGGGTAGGTGGGTGGGACTGGGTGGGCAACTCTTCAGAGGTTGGTGTGGACTTGATGGGCTGAATGGCCTGCTTCCACATTGTGGGGTTTCTATGATCTGGTCTTCGTAACTTGGTAACTTTCAGTGATAACGACCCTTTTATCAATTCCTTTTGTGATATATTTTTATGTTATCCAATATCTCCACTCCCCTATCCTCAATTGTGACATTCACTTAATTCATCCTTTGTTGAAGACAAGTACAACATATGAATTAAGGACCTCAGTTATGCCAACTGTCTCCAGAAGATGTTGTCCACTTTTCTGCATAATCAGTCCCACTATTCCTTTAATTATCTATTAACTTTTCATTTGTAGATGAAATATCTTTGGATTTGCTTTAGTGTTACACTCAAATTTTTATTAATACTCTCATTTTTACCACCTTTTTCAACTTCTTCATGCACTTGCTGCATTCTACCTGGCTTTTGATTGTATCAGACATTTTGCCATAAACCTCCATATCCTATTCTATTTTACTTTCTACTTCCTTTGTCGTCTCGAGAACTTTAACTTCCAATGTCCATCTATCCTCCTTTTGGAATATATTTAGCTTGTACACAGAAACATAGAAACGAGGAGCAGGAGAAGGCCATTCAGCCTTTTGAGTTGAGAGTGTGGTGCTGGAAAAGCACAGCAGGTCAGGCAGCATCTGAGGAGCAGGAGACTCGATGTTTCGGGCATAAGCCCTTTATCAGGAATGAGGCTTGTGGGACAGGGGTCTGAGAGATAAATGGGAGGGGGATGGGGTTGGGGGAGAGGGTAGCTAAGAAAGCAATAGGTAGATGAAGACGAGGGAGAAGGTGATAGGTCGGGGAGGAGAGTGGAGGGGATGGGAAAGGTGATGGACAGGTCAGGAGGGCGGTGCTGAGTTGGTGGCTTGGGATTGGGATAATGTGGGGGGAGGGGAAATTAGGAAATTGTTGAATCCACATTGATCCCTTTTGGTTGCAGGGTCCTAAGTGGAATATGAATCATTCTTCCTCCAGGTATTGGGTGGTTAGGGTGTGGTGATGGAGGAGGTCCAGGACCTGTATGTCCTTGATGGAGTGGGAGGGGGAGTTGAAGTGTTCAGACATGGGGCGGTGGGGTTGGTTGGTGTGGGTGTCCCAGAGATGTTCTCTGAAATGATCCGCAAGGACTTGTCCTGTCTCCCCAATATGTAGGTAACCACATCGGTGCAACGGACACAGTAGATGACATTGGTGGAGGTACAAGTAAATTTCTGTTGGATGTGGAAGGATTCTTTGTGTGGGGTGAGTGAGACAAATAGATGGGGATAGTGCCCAACGAGAGAGCAAGGGAAATAGATAAAGAGATTGCTAATAGTCAGTCAGGAAGAAGTAAATGCTGAAACGGTAATAATGGGAACTGTGAATAGTTGAAAACAGTTTGACTGTGTTGGGAGACAAGTGTCTCTTCTCGTTAAGGCTCATCAGTGATTTACCCTCAACCTGTGCATTGTAATTAGGTCCTAAAACTCAATACTGCATTCAATTTTGGTTAACTGCTATAGGAAAGATGTTGTTAAACTTGAAATGTTTAAGAAAGGATGTGCAAGGATGCCACCAGGATTGGAGAGTTTGAGCTGAGTGGAGATGCTGAATAGACTGGGGCTGTTTTCCCTGGCGTTTTGGAGTCTGAGGGGTGACCTGATAGAGGGCATGGCTAGGATAAATTGCCAAAGTCCTTTTCCTGGGGTGGGGGAGTCCAGAACTAGAGGGCATAGGTTTAAGGTGAGACGGGAATAATATAAAAGGGACCTAAGGAGCAACTTTTTCACACAGCGGGTGGTGGTGTGTATGGAATGAGCTGTGGTGGGGGCTGATAGAATTACACTTAAAAGGCATCTGGTTGGGTACATCAACAGGAATGGTTTAGAAGGATATGGGTCAAATGCTGGCAAATGGGGCTAGATTAATTTAGGATGTCTATTCAACATGAAGGAGTTGGACCAAAGGATCTCTTTCCATGCTGCACAGCTCCATGACTCTCTAACATAGGCAGGAGGATTCCGATAGCATGGCCAGATAGTCTAAAGCACTAGATTAAGACTCCAATCTCTGAGGAAGTGTAGACTCAAATCTTGCTGCTACCAAATACTTTTGTGATTTGACTTTCCAGAAGGAAGCCCGTGGAGTGAGCCTCCATTAGGTTTGTGTATGAAAGTGCCACAGCATCATGTGACACCTATACAGACCATTTCTGTCTCAAACTCATAACCACAGCCCATGCCATTGTTCCCCTCATTATCAGTCTTGTTGCTGTTCACCATTTATATAAATCTGAAATATAATGCAAGTTACAATTAAAATAATCTTGAATATATCAGATGTTGTTTAAACCCATCTGATTCACTATTATGTTCTGTTTTTTTGTCATCTTACCCAAGCCTGGTCTCCTTATAATCCGAGGCATAAGGTGCTGAGAGGCCTTTTCAAAATGGGTGGGGACATTTCCTCTTGTGAGACAATCTAAAACTTTGGGATTGTCGTCTAAAATTGTAGGGTCATTCATTTAATGTGAAGATGAGGAGAACATGTTCTCAGAGGGCGTACGCCTTTGGAACCCTCTACCTCAAAAGATAATGTAAGCAGATTTCTTGAATATTTTTAAGGCAGAAGTCAGTAGACTTATAAACGAGGAGGTGAAAGGTTATCGGTGTGTATATGAGTTTGGAGAAAAGCTATGATCTTCTTGAAGGTTGGCCCAGACTGAAGCAGTATATTTTTGCTCCTAATTTAAATGTTAGGATGTAAGACCAAATAAAAATAGTTGACTCTTAACAAACGTCTGAAATGGCCTCACAGGTTATTCAATTCAAGGGTGGGAAGGAATAAGCATTGGCTTATTCCAAAATTTGCAGTGATGAATGAAAGGGAGCACAATTGCTTGTTCCTGTACTTAAGTTATTGGACCATCTGGGTGCAAATGTTACATTTAGCAGTTAACCCCAAAATGGGGTTGTCACATACATTAAATGTTATATCGAAGTACTCACATTTCCCAACTTATCTGCTTTTTTAGACCTAGGCTAACTGAAAACAAGCATTAGGTTTATGCACTCACTCGTTTCGTGCCACTTTGATGCTCACATCTTCGCTACCCTGCCTTGATTTTTGTGAAGAGATGATGTTGGCATGCAACATCGTGGAGTAAGATTAGGGAAGTTTTCAGCCCTATATCTTTTGTTATCAATATTCAGTGCATTTGGTGATATTACCATTTCAGAGGCTTGTCATAAGACGATCAGATGTAGGAGCAGAAGTAGGCCATCTGGCTCATCGAATCCACTTCATTAACTGAGGAGATCATGGTTGATCTGATAACCCATAACTCCACTTCTCTGACATTTTCCTACAACCCTTGATTTACTTACTGATTGAAGGAAGTAACTAGAAACAGTGTAGAAACCACTTTGCAGATTGTGGTGGTTAGAAAATGTAAATAAATGGGAAGGTTATGAGAAAATGCTACGGTTGTATAGTGTCACTGCATGTGTATGTACAATAGATTTTAAACCAGACAATAGTTTCTATGTATAAATCAAAGCTGTTGTGGTGAAAGAGAAGTAACAGACTTGAAAAATAATCACTTCTCTCAGTATGGGGCGTTAAGGTCAAATCTCCAGTATCCATAGCTCTTCATTTTATATTATTAAGGGGAGATAACACTGTTTTTAAGGCAATAAAAAAACAATGTGTTTATTGTCTCTGGAAATAGCATACCACTGGATAATATTTAGTTATATTCATTTACAGTTTAACATTATTACAATCAACACAAATCAACTGTAAATATATGTAACAAATTTATGAAGAAGTAATCATTTGTTTGGATCAGTTAGTATTTGTTTTTAAATCAGAAACCTCACATTTTATTCTCTTCAGGGCTATATTTTGTGACAGCGACCGCTAGAGGTTCAGAATCCTTCAATTCACTGGTTTGGGTTAAAGGGGAAAGGATATTTAAGTGGTGAATTCTGATGATATTACCTCATTAGGTCTTTCAGCATTGCCACAATCTGACCTCCCAACAGTCAGCAATGTCTCTTCAGCCACATTGAGAGATGGGATAAGAATACATCTTTCCTCTCCTTCCTCATTCACTATTTCTCTTTGCTCTCAATACTTTAAAGAAATGAGCACAAGCAGCCAGGTTGTCTTCTGCTTAATAGCATTTAATTGAAGTTCCGGTTCAACAGAAACCAAAAGAGAAAATGCTAGAAAATCTCAGCAAGTCTGGCAGCATCTGTAAGGAGAGAAAAGAGCTGACGTTTCAAGTCTAACTGACCCTTTGTCTCCTTATAGATTTCCCGTTCAACAGAATTGTTTTTGTATAGAGTTGCATAGAGAACAAATATATATTTGCTAAGAAATTATTGAAATAGTTACTACACATGAGGTACAAGTTTTACAGATCAAGCTGGTAATGTGGTATTGAAATTCCTTTGGGTATATGTCTAGCTTTTAAGCTTAAATGAAGGTATGAAAAATTCAGACCTATATTAGTAACTTGGATGAAGATAATGACAGTTGCCAAATTTATGGATGATACAATGGATAGGACAGTGAGTTTTGAGGAGAATGCAAAGAGTCTGCAAAAGAATATAGATAGGTTGATTACAAGGGGAAATGGAGTAACCTATTGGAAAATGGGAGCTCCACATTGGTAGGAATAATAGAAAAATAGTATGGTTTAATGGGAGAGGGGCTACAAATCAGGGGCTGCTATACAAAAGGAGCTGTACATTAATCACAGAAGTTTAGCCAGCAGGTATGACAAATAATTAGGAAGCAAATAGATTGTTAATCTTTATTCTAAAAGGGGGATGGAGTATAAATGTAGGAAAGGCTTGTTACGCAGACCATCGCTACATCATATCTGAAAGATAGTGTATTCAGTTTTGATCACCTTACTCCAGGGCGGAATTACTTGCATTGGAGGGAACTCAGAAAAGATTTATTCTGTGGCTTCCTGAAATGGAGTTGCCTTGTGAGGAAAGACTGAACAGTTCGGAGTCCTTACTGATCAAAGTTTAGAAAAATAAGACCTGATCTTATTGAATCCCAAGACTCTGAGAGAGTTTGACAATGCAGTTACTGAGACGGTATTTCCCTTCATTGGGGAATGCAGTTTCAACTCACAGGGAGCCCAACTTATGATGAAGTTCAGGAGGAACTTGAGGGTCATCCATGTTTGAGATTTTCTCCTCCAGCAAATAGTAGAGATAGTATATATACATAGTATACATAGAGTAGTATACATACATTTTTGATTGACAAAAGAGTTGAGGGTTACTGGGGGAGCAAGCAGGAACATGGACTTCACCCCGTTATACATTAGAAATGACCTTGCTTTTTGGCAGTCGGCTGGAGGGATGATATGGCATACTGCTCCTCCCATGTTCTAATGTATGGGCATTCAAATACTGATTTTAGCCTATAGAAAATAGTATGCCTCAAAGAGAAACTACTCAAAAAACTGTATTAGAAATCTGACACAGATCAAGGCAAGTAAGTAATAGAATGTCAGCCTTTAAAAATGCTCTCTGGTCTTGGGGAAACATTAAAACTTCAATATTGAACAATAATTTAATTCAGCAATCATTTCAATATGTATTACCATGCAAAGTCTCATTTATTATGCATCAAATCATGAAAGAAAATTGGCATTACCCTCTCTAGTGAACTTAAAGTGGCTCTGACTTATTTGATCTTTTCCTGAAATATATTAACAAGATAAAAATGATTTATTATTGTCTTATAGCGAACACACTTTAAATGTAAGATGATGTGGTAAAGAAACATTGTCTCGGAGGTTATTTACTTTGGCTGTGATTTTATGTTTTACATAGATGTGCATTGGTATATGTTATTAAGGTTCAGCATGAAACATTGATTCAAATATAAAGTTTGTCCTGGTTCAGAAAGACTGGATATAGTAAGGAAAATAAATTTAGATGATCAGCTTGGGATCCCCCCCGGATACCTATAATGGAAATAGTTTAAGAACATTAGGTGTGTACGTATAAAGTTGCTTGTTTTGAGGTATCTAATTTTTTTGTCACTGCAGATTGAATTCTAACCCCAGCATTGGTTACTAAATTCATTCATCTAAGTGAGAGAACCAAGTGGGGCTGTGTGAAAAATTCAGTTTCCAATCGTTTTTCTCTAAATTGCAACTGTTGCTTACACCGAGGCTGGAAACACCCTATTAACCGCCATGTGTGCAGCTTTCAAAAACACAAGATGGGTAAACCTTTCATGTACAAACACTGTCAACAATAAGGCACTAGCTGACAGCCATTTTAAAAAAAAAGGAATATTGCATATTTGAATGTTTACATGCATTGGTAACATTCTGGTCTGATTTAAAATGACATGAAGTGTAGAAAAGAAAGCAATTAAGGGATGTTTAGAATACTTTTTCAGTCTGTGGATGTCCTTATGAAGTAATGGATAGCATCTTTGTCCCTTCAGCTCTTCTGCTGCCTTTTGCTTAAGGTCCTTTACAATGTGAACATTGTAGATCCATGCTGACCCATTTGCCATTTGTTTTGAATCTGAGGTAAAAAGCAAATGGATTTATTTCAGTATGAATTACATAGGAGGCAGGTTTGTGGAAATGGTATATAATGTCAGACTGTGGCAATGACCACTGACCTGAGTATTTACAGTGCAAATCTTTTCTTATAACGGCCACTAATTGCCTGTATTTTGTAATGAGTGATAGTGGTCAAGCCAGGGGCTGTCTTTATGGACTTCTTACAGCATTTCAATTTTGCAGCAGCATCTGGAAAGTGAAAATAAAAGGAGTTTAATTCACTGCTGTAAGGAAAATTCTAGAACAAACACATTAAGACCACATTGATAGGGGTTTTTTGTGTGCTAACTGTAAGGTTGTTATGTGAAGTCTTTTGTATCAACACAAACCAAACCTGTGAGCATGCAGCACAAATTACCCTCCTTAAGACCTGAACTGATAACAGCAGTCAGACCACAACAAGTCTGTTAAAGAGATTCTTGATCAATAGGGGAATCAAGGGTTACAGGGAAAGGGCAGGAAAGTGGATGTAAGATCAGCTCTGATCCTATTAAAAGGTGAACCAGGCTTAAGAAACAAATGGCCTACTCCTGTTCTTCTACCTTATGATCTTATTCTGGTCTTACTGTTATGGCAGAGCAAGATGTGTCACAGTGCTGCAGTAAATGCTGCAGGCATAATGTAAAGGGAGGTATGGTTTGCAGCTAATTGTGCTGTGCGTGACGACATGATACTGACACAGACACCATCTGAACATGGACTGTGCTAAATCTCCCTCACCCTCTTTGACACACAGTTAACTTTAAGATGTGATTTCAATCTACATGAGTGTGACTTAACATCCATCTTGCTTTCTCTTGTGTTACAACGCAAAACTTAAAAGTTAATTTCATAATTATGCTTAGGAACAATCTCCTTGATAAAACAAAATGCATCAGTTAATATGAACAGGATTACTGATGACTTTCTGTCACATTGTTAATCATTAATTACAAAATTTCCAACTTGCTTTATGCTAAGTTTAATTTACAATAATCAAATTTCATGTAGAAATGATGGAAATGCAAGATGAGTTCTGGGCTCATTGTTTTGTTGGTCATAGGGTCATAGAGCTGTACAGCATGAAAACAGATCAATCTACCTAGCATAGTGAGACAGTATTTACACATGGTATTAAGTACTGTAATACATCAGATGTTTCAGTGTTATCTATGATTGTCAAATGACATTCCATTAGCATCTTGCACTGGTCATTGGTGATCACTCATTACAGCATTTGCAAAAAGCTTTGCAATAGTCCTTGTTGATGTATGTAGAGAGCAGTATTGAAGGGAACTACATAGACGAGTGCCAGGCTATCAATAGTTTAATTGGTATGTAAATGAAGAAATTACAATAAACCTCCAATACTATTTTAAGATAGCGCTTTTAGGTTTTGTCAATATGGAATCAATGTGTTTTAAAACAGTAGAGTTTTAAGTTAACAATCTTTCACCACCAGTTATTAACATACAAAATCAAAAATTGCTTTTTCAATAATGAAAAGAAATTAACTTGTTATAAGTTTATAGTGTGACAGATATTTAATCCCTGTGCTGGGTCCACTTTTATTTGTCATTTATATAAATGATTTGAATAAAGATTTAGGAGGCATAGTTAGAAAGTTTGCAGATGACACCAAAATTTGTGAAATATAGTTGTCAGTGAAGTAGGTTATCTAACATTACAAAGGGATCTTGATCAGTTGGGTCAAAGTGCCAAGACATTTAATTTGAATAAACATGAGGTACTGCATTTTGGTAAAACAAACAGGGGCAGAGTGAATGTAGTTAATGGTAGGGGCTGATGAACAGAGCCACCTGACACATAATTCTTTGAAAACTGCATTTGAGGTAGACAGGGGAGCTAAGAAGGCATTTACCACATTTGTCTTCAATGCTCAGATCATTGAGGAGTTGGGACATCATGTTGAGGTTGTATAGGATGTTGGTGAGGCTACTTTTGGAGTACTGTGCACAGTTCTGGTTGCCTTGCTATAGGAAGGATATTATTAAATTGGAGGGAGGTTCAGAAAAGATTTACCAGAATATTGCCAGGACTGGAGGGTTTGAGTTATAAAAATAGTTTGGGATGGTTTTCATTGGAGTGCAGGAGGTTGAAGGGTGACTTCATAGAGGTTCATAAAATCATATGGGGAATAGACAAGGTGAATAGCAAGTGTCTTTTTCTGAGGGTAGGTGAGTTTAAAACTAGGGGCATATTTTTAAGGTGAGAGTAGAAAGATTTTAAAAGGACACGAGGGGCAATTTGTTTCCACAGATACTTGTTTGTGTATAGAATGAACAGCCAAAGAAAGTGGTGGATGTAGGTGCAAGTACAATATTCAAAAGACATTTGGATGGGGACATGAAAGGTTTAGAGAGCTATGGGCCAAATGCAGGCAAGTGGGACTAGTTTAGTTTGGAAAACATGCTTGACGTGGATGAGTTGGACCGAAAGGTATGTTTCCCTGCCAAAGAAACACAATTTAAAAGAAAAAAAGCAAAGACTGGGATTCATTTTGTTGCCATTGAAAAACAATAACTTCTCCTAAAAGTGAATAAAGCTTGTTGGCACAATCATTATTGTACTTCAAGTTTAAAATCACACAACACGAGGTTTTGGTCCAATTGGTTTATTTGGAAGCATTAGTTTTCAGAGCGCTGCTCCTTCATCAAATACACAATGAAGGAACAATGCTCTGAAAGCTAGTATTTCCAAACTATGGACTATAACCTGACTCCCAGAGGGCAATCAAGTTTTAAAAAGGAAACTTTTGTAGCCTGAATAGTGTCCCCAGGCTGAATTTTACAAATGCGGAGGTGGACTAATAAATTAGAATGCCACACCATCAGCGGTGTGCATGCTCCCAGTCTGCATGTTTTAATGAAAGATGTCTAGATCACTGACTAATGGCCCACTTGAGTCACTCCACTGTACAATCAGTGCGCAATTGTGACCCCTATCCTCCCTCAAGTCATGTTTAACAGATAGCCTGTGCCCATCATGTAGTCTGACATGTCAAAACCTGTGGGATACTGGTCGATGAAAGAGAGACTGCTTCCCTCCAGGCCTTTCCATTGCCAATCAGAAGGTGTACATTTTCTCCCCAGGCCCCTCCCTGTTTTCCCTCCCTGTTCTCTCTGTCCCATGTGCCCCACACACTGACTAGTTGGGCCCTGGTGGTCTGGCTGTAGATAGACGCTTGATCAATTGCTGAATATCACATTCAGTGGCCACTGTTTACAATGGCCCTGCCACTGAGTAAAGCTGCACTGGTACATCAATTATTTAAAGTACCATTGCCTGAAAATCAGTGTGGGGTGAGCTAGCTAAGAGAAGGTGGACTTGCTTTGAAATTATCTCGGTGATGCAGAGACAATGCCTGCTCAGACATCCTCCTCCTACCCCTGATGTATGTAATCTGTCCTTGCTAATAACTACGTCATTAACTTTGTTTTTCTCCTGAAGTTGCTGCCTCACTTGCTGAAAATTTCTACTATCTTTTGCTTTTATTTGTAAGTGAAGCTTTGGCTGATGCCCACATCTCCTACCTTTTCTGCCAGGATGAAGATTTTTTTTTCTTCCTGTTTGAATTATTTTGTAAATTCTTCATAACATGGCTCATCTGTATGACTCTTAGTCTATCACGGCCCCTCGTCTGAATGACAGAACTGTCTCCAAAGAGCGGTGTAGAGCAAACTGACAAAGTCTCCATACTCATTACATGTGTATGACCAGGAAGGGTCATACCTTCAAATAATAATAGGCTGCTCCACTGACTGACTTTCTGATCATGCAATTAACCTGATAATCTTTGATAATCTTAGAAAAAGAGTCCTTAAAATGGCCAAATTCATAGATGTGGCTCACTGCAGGTAATGGTTATAGCAAAGCTGCAGTAAAAAAACCACAAGTTAAAGTTATAGTCAAGAACTTTAAAAAATCTGAACTTGATGTTTCGAATTCAATTAGATCTAGTTCATCATTAGTAGTGAGCATGAATAATAAAACTTTAAATTACACCAAAATGAATTTTCCATTGTCCTTGTCAATAAAATGCAAATATTTTGTTATGTAAATCATACTTCCTTCTTCATATAGTTCTGTTTTCTTGAACTTTGCTCATACTTTGAAGAAAATCATTACTCAAAGGAAGCCAGGTTTGAATTATACTGAGTACTTTGTTCACAACAATGTAGAGAGTTGTGCAAATAGAACAGTGCAGAATACGAGGACTTTAAAAGTGTGCTTCCCATTACAACATGAGGTAACTTGCAAAAATCATCAAAGTTAAACTCTTCAGTTGGCATCTAAAATAAAAGAATTTAGTGAAAGTAAATGTAAATCTTATGAGGATGACCAGAAAGATTACAGTGGAGTATAAAAAGATGGTGGTGTCGTAACTTAAGGTAGATTTTCATTCTTGATGCGATAGTTCAGAGTCAGGAAATGTGTGGCTTGGTGCATCACCTTGGGAGATATTGCCTCGAATGGGGTGATGTTGCTTTTCAGGGGTGGTGGGGGGGGGAGGTTAATGTGATTGTGAGGTGGCGTCAAGCTTGTCTTAGATGGAGGTGGCCACAGGCAGCAAGTGCCACAGTGACATTTTTAAAAAGTCAACTTTGGTTCTCTGGCACTTCATCTCTTGTTGTTTTCTTAAATATTAGAACTTCTTTTCCTCAAGCCTCATCAAAACTCTTTTCGTGCTCCATCTATGCCAACTCAAGCCTCTCCATACACCCCCATGGCACCTTATACTTAGCAATGCGAATTCATGTCAACACAATCGCCATCCTTTGCCCTAGCATCTCAATTCATTCAATATCTGCCTTAAGTAAATGTCAGGATCCAAATTGAAAGGAAATAAAATAACAACCTATGCATCTCTGACAGCTTTTACTGTAATTGTGATGTGAAGTGTGGGATTTATATATGTTAGAGTTTGGATTTGAGCTAGCAGCATGTGAGTTTGGCCTGTGTTTCTGAAGGGGTTTCATGATCAACTTGTAAGTATTTCTGGAGCCATGGTGATTTTAAAAAGAATGGGAAAGAGAGAGAGAGAGATTTCCAGGAAAGTGGTGAGGTTTTATTTTCCTTGGGTGAGATTTATGAGTGAATGAGTAAACAGTGCATGCATTAGACTTCAGGTAGAACGATCCAGAACTTTTTTTTAGATTACAGTAAACACGCGTTGCTTGAAGAAAGCCCTTTTGGTTTGGAGCTTTTTCTGAGCTCTTGGGACCAGCTGTATGTGTAAGAAAATTGGTCTTGAAGAAAGAAGATGGTTTAAAACTGTTAATAAAGAGATTATTTTATTGTAAGAAGTTTTCTTTAGTTAAAAGAAAAACAAATGTTTGTTTAATAACCTGGAGGGATCATTTGAGGCTAGGAAAATCTAAACGTTGTTATTAGATTCAAAGGAAGAGGCAATCAGATGCTGAAATCTGGGGACTTGAAGTCACAACAAAATCAACACTTCTCTGTGATAGGGAGAGAAAGTAAATCTCTGGTGAAAGTACTGAGCAAGAGCACTGCTGAGATTAATAGTGTTGTATTTCTCCATGTTTCAAAATCTTTAAACTTGTGTTATTTGCACATAGTTTGGTTGGTTCTATTTTAAATTCATTTCTTTTGTGTGATTTGTGTTTTTTTTAAATGCAATTTTCAGCATTGTGTACTTGTGTTTCAGTGAAGGATCACCTCCCTAGAACCAAAAAACAAAAAAAGGTAAATATTATATTTTTAGCATTTTTGATTGTGAACTGAAATGAGAAAATAACTGGTTTAAAAGTAAGGATTGTTGAACAATTGCTCTATATTTCAAAAGCAAGTAACCGGACACTCATTCTAAATAAATACCAAAAAAGCTGTGGATGGTTTAAATCAGAAACAAAAATAGAAACTGATAGAAAAGCTCAGCAGGTCTAGCAGCATTTGTGAAGAGAAATCAGAGTTAATTGAGTTCTGAGGAAGGGTCACCAGACTCGAAGCATTAACTCTGATGTTTCTTCACAGATGCTGCAAGACCTACTGAGCTTTTCTAGCGATTTCTGTTTTGGCACTCATTCTAAGTGTTGTTTACACAGTCTGAGCTTGTTCAAGTGGAGGTCTGGTCCCAGTGTCCATGTATGAAGATTTAGTCAACAACCAATAGCTGATGGGTTTATAGATTAGTGGCTAGATATTAATGACTAAGGCTGACTGTCTGCCAATCATCATGTGATTGGCTATCCGGTAGCTGAAAAGCTTGAGAGTGTAAATGCTTGGCAGAAACTATCAGATCTCTACAAGGATGGGAATTGTCCCTCTCTCTACATTTAAAAATAAAACACCTTAACCATAAAGAAAGCCAATTTATTTTTATCTCAGCAGTTACTGTAAGCTGTGACTCTTAACCAGTAAACCAGAGACTTCATAAGTGTGAATTAACAAGTAAGCAAAAGTATCTGGAGAAGAACAATCAAGAAGCAATGCATCTCAATGAGCCAAAAGAACCACCTTGGATAACCCTGTGAATAGAGGAAACTGTGCTACTTGCTCAGTCTTTTCCTCTGTCCACAAAACCATGTCTTCCCACTTTCTTACTGTTAGTGTCTGTCTATCTCTGAGTATGTCGGGGTGTTTGTCAGGACTTGTGTTTTATTTAGAAGATGTCAACAGTTTGGATTTGTTATTTGTAATACAATCTATTTACTTGTAATAAACAGTCATTTTTGTTAAGTACAAAAACCTGGTCAGTGCTCTCTGTCAACCTGGGTCTTAAAGGCAAGTAAATTGTGGAATGCTTATTCCAGAGCATATAACCCTAATTCATGATCATCTCTTCACACAGTTTAAATTATTGGAATCTATGCATCAAGTTGATAAACCTATTCCGCCTTCTCTTCGCCACCATTGTTTTATTCCTCAGCTGTATTGGCTGAACTGTTCAATGTACTCTCGGTACAGTTTAGAAAGAGATTTGAATGGTTGAAACAAATCTTCTAAATCGTTGTATTCTAATCTTTTAGGTAAGTAGTACAGCAGTCCATAGCATTTTAAGCATTTTCTGTATCAGTTTATGAGACCTCAATGACATTTGTTCTGTTCCTATTTTCATATAGTCCTTCTGCTGATACCCTAACAAACCTTGTTGAATATCTTACAGTTTCAACCTGTTATCTCTGCTTTCTGTTGCTTGCTAATCAGCCAATTTCCTTAATAATTATCCTTTAATTCCATGAGCTTCAACATTGGCTCATAATTTTTCTGACTGATTTTATGAAATGCCATCTGACAGTCCATGTGGATGACATTCATTGACATTTCCCTGTCAGATACCTTAACTCTTCAAAACTTCAAAGCAATGAAGTTAGCCAGGTGTACCCAAACCATTATAAATCTGGACTGGTTCTCTTGGATTGGCTGAAGATGTTCAAGATGCTAAGGCAGCCTTTTTTTAAATAGATATTTTTATTGAAAATTTAACATACAAGTTTACAAGTTAAAAAAAACAAGTATAAACATTGACATACAATTACATCTTAAATAAATAATAACCAAAATTTATCAAACAAAGAAAAAGATACTGAGAGAAAAAAACCAAACTTAACTAACTACTAATATAGAGTAAAAAGTGAGGTCTGCAGATGCTGGAGATCAGAGCTGAAAATGTGTTGCTGGTTAAAGCACAGCAGGTTAGGCAGCATCCAAGGAACAGGAAATTCGATGTTTCGGGCCAGAGCCCTTCATCAGGATGAAGGGCTCTGGCCTGAAACGTCGAATTTCCTGTTCCTTGGCTGCTGCCTAACCTGCTGTGCTTTAACCAGCAACACATTTTCAGCTAACTACTAATATAACCTACAACTAACCAGAGTGTTTAATTAAGACTCTTACATTATGCAAAGAAGAGAAAAAAAAAGACAGATAACACAGAAATTGGGTAGTGAGATACATACTCGGAATTTATTAACATCAAATCATAACAAAACCCGTATTCGTGCGGGATTCCTCTCCCAAGGGCCCCGGACCAGCCAGGTTCGCTATCTCAATTCAACAAAAGCCCTTGTTAGGATGGCCAAAATATCTGTATTTGTGTATTTCAAGAAGGGCTGCCATATTTTATGGAATAATGCGGTCTTTTGGTGCACCGTATTTGTAAGGAAGTCAAGGGGAATACATTCCATAATTAATCTGTACCAATTCGAAAGTCCAGGGGGGCCCTCAGCCACCCAGTTTACCAAAATATTTTTTCCTTGCACAGAAAGAGAGAATAGAAAATAATCTCTCCCTGTGCATATCCAGGGAGGGTAAGTTTGAAAAGCCCAAAAGGAGAGATACAGGGTCCACTCTAATTTCCGTTCCTAAGATTTCTGTCAGAGCACTTGCTACTTTAGTCCAATATCTATGGATTTTATGACAAGTCCATAAGCAATGTACGAGAGTGCCCACCTCTCTTTTACATTTGGGACACATTGGAGATGCTCCTGCCTTAAATTTTGCCAATCGGTCCGGTGCTGTATGGGCCCTATGAAGTATCTTCAACTGAATGGCCTGAGTTCTGTTGTAGATGGTGATTCTTCTGGCGTTTTCCCAAATGTCATTCCACGTTTCTATAGAGATTTCCAGTCCCAAATCCTGATCCCATGTTTTAAGTAGATTGTCCATCTCTCCCGATACTTTATCATGTAATAAATGATAAATAGTGCTGACAGAAGATACCCCCATTGGCCATAGCACTCTATGTTCTCTATCTGATTTATATAGACTATCTAATAACGTAGTTTTCTTCCGTATGTAATCTCGAATTTGGAAGTATCGAAAGAGATCTCCATTTGGTAATCCAAATTTCTGACACAGCAGTTCAAAAGACATCAGGACCCCTTCTTTAAACAGATCCCCTAAACATGAGATACCCCTGGATCTCCAAAGTTTGAAAGTGACATCTGTAAGCCCTGGTTGAAATCCCCTTGCTCCCACAATCGGAGCATAGGGGGATGTTTTATGTGAGTTGCCCTCATTTTGCCGCATTATATTCCAAGCTTTAATTGTGTTTAATATTATAGGGTTTTTATATTGATCCATAATGATTTTCCTTTCGTCTGAAAATAAAAGATTAATAAGTGGGAATTTTACTTGAGAAACCTCGACGTCCAGCCAGATTGATTGCGGGTCAGACAAGACCCAATCGGCTGTGTAACTTAATAGGGAACTTAATTGATATTTCCTAAAATCTGGGAAATCCAATCCTCCCCTTGCCTGTGGAAGCTGTAGCTTCTTCAGCTTAATGAGGGGCCATCTATGATTCCAGATAAAGGAACCCAACCAGCCATATAACTTACGTAGTGCCAGCCTTGGCAGCATCACCAGAAGCAGTCTAATAGGGTATAGGAGACGGGGCAGGATATTCATTTTAATTAGTGCTATTCTACCAAGCCAGGAAATTGGAAGGTCTCCCCATCGCTGGAGGTCCTGCCTTATCCTTTCCAGTAAATGCACAAGGTTAGCCTTGTATAACTGACCAAATACTGGGGTAATAAAAATGCCGAAATATAAGAAACTCTCCAGGGTCCACCGAAAGGGATAGTGGGATCCGTCCAATAAGCCACCCATTGGCATAGCCTCCAAATTTGAGAAATTAATTTTTTAGCCTGAAAATACACTAAATGTATTAATAACTTGGATTAAGCGAGGCACGGGCATCAGAGGATTACTGAGAAATAGGAGAACATCATCTGCATAAAGGGTAATTTTATACTTACCTGTACCAATCCTCGGGGCCGTTATATTTGGGTTGGCCTGTATAGCTACTGCTAGTGGCTCAATTATTAGCGTAAATAGCAATGCTGAGAGGGGACATCCCTGATGGCAGCCCCTATCCACACTGAAGCTATCCAAGCCTAATCCATTGGTAATCACAACTGCTTTGGGATCATTATACAGTGTTGAGACCCATTTGGTAAACACCTTTCCAACGCCAAACCTTTCCAATGCGTAAAACAAATATGACCATTCAACCCTGTCGAATGCCTTTTCCATGTCTAATGAGACTATTACACCTGGTATCTTTCCCTGATGACAGGCTTGAATCACATTCAAAACCCTTCTAACATTATTGGATGATCTACGGCCCTTAATAAACCCCATCTGATCCTTCTTTGTGATATGTGGCAATACCCTTTCTAGCCTCAATGCTAACGTTTTAGAGAGGATTTTAAAATATACATTTAGCAAGGATATTGGTCTGTATGACGCGCAATCTTCTGGGTCCTTTCCTTTTTTGAGGATAAGAGAGATATTGGCCTCTTTCAGCGAAGGTGGGAGACAGCCCTGACCAGTGGACCAGCCAATATTCCTGTAAATTATTTATAGAATTCAGCTTGAAAGCCATCTGGGCCAGGTGCCTTACCGCTCTGAAGTTGCCTGTTTGCATCAAGTATTTCTTGGATTGTTAGGGGAACATTCAGGACCAATACCTGTTCCGGAGTTAGGTCCGGAAAGGTCAGGTTTTTAAAAAAATGATTGCATCCTCCTAGTCCTGTCTTCACAATCCTGCGATTTATATAAATCAGAATAAAATTTTCTAAAGATTGTGTTAATCCTTTATGATTATGAGTCAGAATACCTGTACTTTCCTTGATAGGCGTGATAGTTTGAGGGGCCTTCTTTTTCTTTGCGAAAAATGCTTTGGTTTATCACCAAATTCATATAACCTTTGTTTTGCAAATAATATTTCCCTCTTAGCCGTTTGGGTAAGCATGGTATTCAGAGCTGTCCTAAGGGCCGTAATCCTTTGTAATTTGATAATAGAAGGTCTGTCAGCATATGCTGTTTCAGCCACTTTTAAGTGAGCTTCAAGCAGATGCTGTTGTTCTCCCTTTAATTTTTTCTGGGTCGCTGAGTAGGAGATGATCAAACCTCGCGCGTAAACTTTGATGGTCTCCCACATCATTGATGGGTTGCTAGCCGTACCTGAATTAAATTCTAAAAAAAGTTTTAAATTCTTGAGAGAAGTACTTTACAAATTTACTATCTTTCATCAGAAAGGGGTCCATATGCCAATGCCAGGGGGATGTCTCATTGTTCCTCGCCTTGATTTCCATATATACAGCAGCATGATTGGAAATTGCTATACTGCCTATTTTACAGGATGATATGGAATTTAAAAAAAAATTGAGAGGGCAAAAAACATATTGATTCTGGTATGGCATTTATGTGGATTGGAGTAAAAAGAAAAATCTCTGCCCTGCGGGTGAAGGCATCTCCACACATCTACTCATCCTAATTCTTTCTTCAAATCCACCAATTGTCGAGATCTGGGAGAAACTCCTGCAGTACTCTTGGGAATCCTATCTATTTCCGGGTCCATAATACAATTAAAATCTCCCCCTATAATTGAAAAACAAGCACCGAGAGCCATCAATTTTGAGAAGCTTCCATTATAAATTTAAAAGGTTGTGCCAGGGGCAATACAAATTTAAGATCCCATATTCCTCTTCATTTATAAGGGCTTTAATCAGAATATATCGTCCAGATTCATCTTTTATCTGATTTAGGATTTTGAAAGGGAAATTCTTCCGAATAAGAATTACAACTCCCCTGCTTTTTGAGCTGAAAGAAGAAAAAAAGGCCTGATCAAATCCACCCTGTCATAATTACAAGTGTTCTTTATCCAATAAGAGTGTCTCCTGTAGGAGAGCTATATCGACCCTTTCTTTCTTGAGATTTGATAATATTTTCTTCCTTTTGACTGGTGAATTACTCCCCTTGACATTCCAGGTGCACCACTTAACCGACTGATCAACCATAATCATCTGGGCACGTCCAAGACCCCTCAGGAGGGGAAATCCTATCCAGAACATCCCGAGCATAGAGCATATAAAATTTACAAATATAAAGGCTCTTTAATACACTCACATTGATATAATAAAAAACTATTTCTAGATTTAAAAAAAGTATTTAAGTGGAGAATTTCCCCCTTGTTCCCTGGGGGTATCACTTCCTTTCCAGCAGTCCATTGTATCCTCTCCCAACCAGTGCCCCACCCTTAACCCAGGCACTCCTCGATAGGATGAAGAAAATTCAAATATACTACAGAGCTAGAGTTAACAGTGAACATCCTACCCCCACCCACACCAATACCAGGATATATTTGGTAATGTTAATACCATTTATAAACATATATAACTATAAAATTACAGTAATAATTAAATATAATGACACAAAATAACAGGGGAAAACAACCCACTCCTAAAGACAGAAATAAAACAGGATAAGGTAACCACCTCCCCCCACCAACATTAACTAGACCCCCTGGCCTATATATATATAAAAAGGGGGTGAGAAAATCACGACGTAGAGAACAAATAAATAACTCCCTCTCCCCACGCCCACCCCCCGCCCCCGAAGATAATATTAAACAGTAAGGTAAAACAAGGGATTAATATAAAAAAAGGGGGATGTAAACCGGAGTGGGGGGAGAGCAAAACAACATCAATTAACTCTTACAATTTATCTAAGAGAGTCTGAAAATTCCGTGGCCTTTTCCAGCGATCCGAAATTATACACGGATCCTTCATGGTTAAAGTGTAGCGTCGCTGGGTAGCACAAGGAGTACTGAATATTTAAGTCCCTTAAACAATTCTTCACTTCATCAAATGCCTTCCTCTTTCAGATCAGAGCTGGGAAAAAGTCCTGGAATAACATAATCTTGGATCCTTTATAAATCATGGTTTGGGGATCTTTCCCAAGATTTCTGGAACCTTCTAAGAGCATCTGCCTCTCCTTATAGCTCTGCAGCCGGAACAGGAGCGGGCAGGAGCGCTGGTTCAAGCCGGGCCCGCGTATTGCAACCTGGTAGGCCCATTCCACCCTTACCTGACCTGATCCAGTATCCAGATATAAAAGCTGTGGAAGCCACTGTTCGAGAAACGCTGTAAACTGGCCTTCCTCTTCCCGTTCGGGAAGGCCCAGCAAACAAATATTTTTTCGATGACCTCGATTCTCAAGGTAATCAATGTGATTCTCTAAGGTCCAGACTCGCTGTTCGAGAGTCCGGATCTGATCCATGGCCGATTCTGCTGTAGTCGCGGAGGTCGTGGCCTTTAGCTCCGCCCCTCCGACTCAACGCTCAATTTCCTTGATGTCTCGGTCGTGCTTTTGTAGCGCGGCCGAGAGTGAGTCCCATCGGCTCTGGGACGCTTCAATGAAGGCATTGATCTTCGCATTAAGATTAAAAATTATTTCCACGAAGCTCACCACTGTAGGTAAGTCCCCCAGGGGTGTTGTGGATGCCTCTGGTGCAGTTGGAGAGGGTGGGGGAGGGGTTCCTGCTTGCTGTGAGCTGCGGGATCCCTTCCCTTTAGTCATTTTTATTAGAGATTAAATTGTTTAAATTCAGTACTAAGCAACTAATTACATTACGTAAAAACTATTTTGAATGATTTGGTGAGTGTGGTGGAGGTGGTGACCCACTTTTCCCAAGTCTTGGGAGGAGCACTATAGACTCAGACTTGCTGGGTCACCACCGTCTTGGTTCCCCCACTAAGGCAGCCTTAATTATGGACTTCAGTACACAACAGATGATGACAGTCTGCTGTTTCCTCAGTTTCCTTTCTACATTTTCTGAAACAGCAATGCAACATCTACACTCTAAAGGAACAATTGCATAACTTAGAGTAGTTTTTGAAGGTTGTAGTTAAAGCATTTGTGATATTCTTATCTACTTCCTTTAAACCCACCAAAGCAAAACCATCTGGCTTTGAAAATGTTCTTAAGTGGCATTATTTTCTTCATTTTTGTGTCTGGCGGTAGTCATCGGATAATACCCAGGAACAATTTGTCAAACTCTTTGATCTCTGAGAAGTGCCATGTTTACAAATAAGGGATTTGCATTTCATGATGGTAATGAAAATGTATCATATCCTAAATAGCCACACTGCAAATTGGAAATTGGACTGAGCTCTTGGTTTTGTAGCTGGTCAAGTGATATTCCTGATGAAGAGCTTATGCCTGAAACGTTGACTCTTCTATTCCTCGAATGCTGCCTCTTCTGCTGTCCTTTTCCAGCGCCACCATTTTTGACTCTGACCTCCAGCACCTGCAGTCCTCACTTTCTCCAAGTGATACATTAGCCCATTAGAGGACAGTAGAACCATTTTACATTCACTGTGGCAACTAAGGTGTTAATATGGTTCCCACAAAGCGGCTGCCTACAAGCACTGAATAGTTACAGTGGGTGATAGAATGAGGATGAGCAATTAAAGTGGAAAGATATTTGATTGCTGTGACATACTGCCCTTGTGGAGACCCACCTTGGACAGCATTTAATACTTAACCTATGGGAAATGGAAACTTTGCAATGACTGAGGGGGAAATGAGGAGGACGTGTTCCTTTGATTGTGGTGAGGGTGCTTGCCACATCTAGATCAGAGAATCATGCAAGTGTAATTAGTTGCTCAGTTTCTCTGCATACTTCTAAATTTGTTCAATGTTAACCACCCACTGCCTTTTAAAATAATTTTCACATTTTGATAGTGTTGTATCTTTGACGTTGAAGTCTGCAGTAATTTTATATGTAGAGAGAAGAGCAACGATCCCTGGGGCATCACGATTTGCATCCCTTCAGGGCTCATTCATTGATCACTGAGTGCTTCTATCTTCTTAAAATCAACTTACTTTCATCTCCCACAATCTCTTTCATCGCATACACTTGTACTTTCATTTACAAGGCAACTATATAAGATACTGCGAGGGCCTGTGAGATTGCTTGAGATTCTGTTTCGTCTAATGTGAAACTCTGGAAGTTGGGGTCATGGCCTCAAGATAAGGGGTGCACCACGTTGTTTGAAAATGATGAGACAATTTTTCACTCTGCACATTGTTAAGCCCTGGAATTCTGTAGTCCAGAAGATACACACTCCTCCTGGTTGAGTGTATCCAGCAGTCATGCTGAAGGGATGCATTATTGTTACAGAGATGTGAATTGGAACCAAGACTATTTCTGTGTCAGAAACTGACCTCCACTGTAAAACTGAGTGCAGTTCAGATTTTTCCAGAGCAGTTCCCTATTGTTAAAGAAACGGGTTAATTAAAGAATTGGAGGAGGAATTCAAACATCCAAGGGAAATATCAAAGAGGATGCAGGTTATCTTGAGGGAAAGACTTTGCACCATTCGTCACTTTACCATTAAGACTGAGATGTCAGAGGGAAACCAGAGGTCATGTGGCCAAAATGGAGAGAAAGGGAAAGTCTCCAGCTCCAATCTTTCTACTCACGAAGGGTCGTTTTGTCCATTGTTCTGATGCCAGTGAAATGACATCTCGATCCTCTTAATGCTAAATTCTCATCCAACTTCGAAGAGATTGTATTGAAGATAACTTCAAAGGTTTACATCCATAACTTGGACATGAACACTTACTATTTTAAACTTTTTTTTCTCCTTTACTTTAACTTTACTTGTCTTCAGCTGTTCTGAGGCAAACCAGGATAGAGCAGTCTACTTGATTTGCACCTAATCCACCACTTTCAACACTCACAGGAAGGTGATACCCTATTGGGATTATTGCTAGACTATTACTCCAAATTTCCAGGTAATGTTCGAGGGACCTGGTTTTGAAATCTGCTGAAGTAGATGGTGGAATTTGAACTCATTAAATATCTGGATTTAGGAGTCCAATGGTGATTGTGAAGCCATTGTTCTTTATGAAAGGAAACTGCTGTCCTTACCTGGTCTGGCCTACAAATGACTCCAGACCCACAGCAATGTGATTGATACTTAACTGCTTCCTGGGAAATTGGGGATGGGTATTAAATGCTGGCTTGGCCACTGATACTCCTCTCCCATGAAGTAATTTTAAAAAAGCTCCCCTCAGTACTAATGCACAATGGCAACAGATTGTATCATCGGCAAGAGGCATTGCAGTAACTCAAAACAACTCCTTCAACAGCACCTTCCAAAGTCTCAAACTATGGGTGGCCTAGTGGCTCAGTGATTAGCACTGCTGCCTCACTGCACCAGGGACCCGGGTTTGATTCCATTCTCGGATGACTGTCTATGTGAAATTTGCACATTTGCTCTGTGTCTGAATGAGTTTCCTCAGTTTCCTCGCACAATCCAAAGATTTACAGTTAGGTGGATTGGCCATGCTAAATTACCCAGTTGTGTCCAGGGATGTGCTTACTTGGTGGATTAGCCAAGGGAAGTGCAGGGTTACAGAGATAGGCTAAGGGGTTGGGACTGGGTGGGTTGTTCTTTGGACCTACTGGGCTAAATGGCCTGCTTCCACGCCAAAGGGAATCTATGATTCCCTAGAAGGACAAAAATAAGGGCAACTGATACATGGGAACACCACCAACAACGATTATCCTTCAAGCTATCCTGAATTTGAAGTACATCGTTATTCTTTAAATGTTGCTGGGTCAAAATCCTGGAACTCAGTTCCTAATGGGCTCTCCAACCATTGAGGTATTGGAACCACTGGGTGTTCCAAAAGAAAGAGCATCGCCCCCTTCTCCAGTGTAATTAGGGAGGGGCAATTTAAAAACAAAAGCTGTTAACATTGCCCACCTGTGGCAAATGTGATAATGTTACAGCATTAGGCTTATAACAAGCACTTAGCTACTTTATTGGCACTTGTGAGAATTGGAGGTACAGAAAATGCACGTGAGGTGACCGGTCACTCTCCTTGATGCCATTGATTTATCCACTTGCTTCTGCTCAGGTGCATATCAGATAAAATAAATCCAAGGTCTAGAATCTACAGGAAGCCAGAAGTATGGGAATTGGTCTGTAAAGTGGCATTGGCGGCTGTGCATTTAATTTCTTATTGAATAGTGGTCCGAGCCTGTGTGGCTGTCTATGCTTCTGCTCCTACTTCTTGAAATCTTATGATCTTATGGGGCCCTTATTTTCAAACAATCAATAGAGCATCCATTTAATTTTATTTACCATTCTACTCCTTTATTAGATTTGGTTTGGCTTTCAGTCATCTATGTGGGTTGCCTTTTCATGAATATGCGCCATGAGCGTTGATTAAAGTGTTTATGAAGGCATATGAGGTCCTGCCTTTATTAGTCAGGGCATTGTATAGAAGACCAAAATGGTTATGATGGAGCTGCATATAATGTTAGTTCGTCCAATGCTGGATCACTGTATATAGTTCTCCACAGCGTAGTATAGGAAAGATGCGATTGTATGAAAGAGGATGGAGAAGAGACTTATCAGTATGTTGCCTAGGGTGGAGTAATTTAGCTATGAAATTAGTTGGAATTGTTTTTCCTTAAGGCAGAGCAGCCTAAGGGAGATTTAATTGAAATGTACACAATTATGAAGAGGTTAGACAAGGTCAATATGGAGAAAGCTGTCCCCTTAACAGAATGGTTAATAATCAGGAGGGACCACTTTAAGACAATCAGCTGAAGATTTAAAGGGAATTTGAGGAATTATTATTCACCCAAAAGGTTGTGGGTATTCAGAGCTCAGTGCCTGAAATGGTAGTAAAGGTGGGATCACATCAGACATTTGAGAACTATTTCAATGAACACTTGAAACATTATAGCATGTGTGACTATGGGCCAAGGGCTGAACAATGGGATTAGAATCAACGGGTGTTTTACAATTGGTGCTGACACAATAAGCTGAAGAATCTCTTTCTATGCTGTTTAAAAAACTCAACTCTATGAACTCTGTCTCTAATTAAAGCTTCATTGACCTGTCTCACTTTTGCAGTAAGTTGATTTTTATGAAAAGAAAAATAGATTTATTGCCAACTAACCCCAAGAAAAATAATAAAGAATTGACATCAAGTGTACAGCATCTATGAAATGATAAGGGCTTACATTCAGAGACACAGATATCCTATGGGGAGGATATGACCTCATGATATTATCACTGGAATGTTAATCCAGGAACCCAAGCAATGTCCTGTGAACTCAGGTTCAAATTCTGCCATAGCAGATGGTGGAATTTGAATTCAATAAAGATCTAGAATTAGGGGTTTAATTAATGATGATCATAGATTGTCGGAAACACCCATTTGGTTCACTTATGTGGTTTGGGGAAGGAAACTGGCATCCGGACTTCATGTGACTACTGCAACTGGATGGATGATAAATACTGGCCTAGCCAGTGATATCCTCGTCCCATGAATGAATATAAAAAAACTGTCAGAGAATGCGTGCGCGGGAGTGTGTCTATCTCTTTCTCTCTCTCTCACATGCACACACTCACGCAGTCACACTCGCCCTGTCTTTCTCACACATACTCATTCTGTTTTTATGTGCACACATGCGCATTGACTCGATCTCACTCTCTCTCTCCTTCTCTCACATACCCACATAGGTACAGATACAAATAGATGTACAAAGTTAAAAGGAGGTAGACACCCCAATGAATAAGACAGAATTATGAATCTCCAGCAATTTGAGGCCTTTTGGGTCCTTGAAGCGTAAGGTATTAAAGCTGAGACCACATTTGATTAGTGACGTTTAGTCGTGAATAATGCAGTTATCTTTGAGTTTGCCGTGTCTGGACATTTTTCTCAATTTGCATTGTCACTAGGCAATTCCCTTTTCAGGAAGCAGATAGAGAGAGTCCTCAAGCTTATTTTGTTCTGCAGTCAAAAATCCACCTTCCTTGCTTAGACAAAAGGGAGTTTTTGGAAAAACAAGTTAGTTTTATGTATTTCTGTGTTTGAGTTCATTGTCTCCAAGTATGATAATTGCAGGTGATATCTCCAACCTTGATAAATGTAGCTTCCCATGCAGGTGTAAATACTAGCTTTATAATGTGTCTGTAAGTGCAGGTCAGAGGCTCAGAATCCTTTCATGAATGACTCACTACAGGACTCTCCAATGCCTGTCCGTTATCTACAAGACACAAGTCAGAAGTGTGATGGAATACTCTTCAATTGCCTGATTGAGTACAGCTCCAACAATACTCAAGAAGCTTGATACCACCCAGGCCAAAGCAACTCACTTGATTGACACTGCATCCTCAAACATTCACTTCCACCATCACTGACACTCAATAACAGCAGTGTGTACCATCTGTAAAATGTGCTGTAGAAATTCACCAAGACTCCTTGGATTACACCTTCCAAACAAATAGCACTATAATTGGGAACAACAAGGCCAATAGATATTGGGAACAGCACCACCTGCTAGTTCCCCTCCAAACTATTCACCATCTCAACTTGGAAAAATATTGCTATTTTTCAGTATCGCTGGATCAAAATCCTCAAACTTCTTCCCGCAAAACATTGGAATTGTAGCTACAGCAAATGGTCTGCAGTGTTTCACGAAAACAGCTCACCAGCACTTTGTCAAGGACAACTAGTAATGGGCAAGACATGTTGGCTCAGCTGACAATACACACATCCCTTGATTTCACAACAACAAATCAATCAACGAGATTGATGCCTGGAATCAGAGGGTTGTCTTAGGCTTAGGAAGAGGTCTTGAACAGGCAAGGATTGTTTCTACTGGAATTTTAGTTGAATGAGGGTGATTTGGTTGAAATGTATCAAATCCTGAAAGGTTCTGACTTGGTCTGCGTGGAAAAATTGTTTCTTCTTGTGAGTAGTCCAGACTGTTTTAAAATTAGGAATCACTCCTCCAGGAGAGAGATGGAGAGAATTTTGTTTTCTCTGAAATGGTCGTGTAACTTGGAACTGTCTGCCTCAGAAGGCATTAGGAGTTAAATGAATACTTTGAGAGGTTCCTGTTCGGCAAGGAAATCAAAGGTTATTGGAATAGTTGAGGATGTAGCTTGTTGAATGCTGAGCAGGCTCCAGGGCCTATTGGTCTACTTCTGCTCCTATTGTGTATGTCATATACAATGATTCCCATTGGAGTGCTCGCATAGACAGGCTGTGCTAGAGGGAAAGGACTAGATAATTTATTATGTCCTTTCTGATGAGATATTCTGCTGTCAGTACATAAGTTGGGTTGGTATTCATTAGTTTGAACTGCATTCTCACGTGTATTAACAGTTACTTACATTACAGTTATGAGAGGTATGAGGCTATGCGGGACTGCAATCTCGGGTTGAGTCTCCGGCCACTGCGGGAGAGGAGGTGGAACTGAAAAAGTCAGCATGATTCAACTTTCCCCGATTGTACATTGGGGGGGAAGCCTCAGGCTCCACTGAACACGTTTTGTGACTCAATGTGCATTGTGGCAGGAAGCCAGCCACCATTAGGTTAGATTGTAAAAGCTTCACAGCATAACTTGACACCTACTATGAATTCTGCCTCAAGCTCACAAACTCAGCCCACACTCTCAGCAAAGCCTTTTTTGTTCCCCTCTTTGCACCCAACATTGTTTACTTACATTTCCAACCCCAGTGTTGCAGGCTTAGTCAACTGTATTCATTTGGAAACTATTGTAACTGACAAAGATAGTCAGGTTTTGGATGGATTGGTATTGGTGGTTGGTGCAGAGGGAGAGGTGGAAGGGAGTTCTCCATTTCTTTTCCATTTTTCTTAGCATCTTCATTGTCCATCAGCACCCTCAGCAGAAGGCTGCAAGTAATCTTGCGGAAACAGTGCCAATGCCAACTGGCAGCATGGCAGGATGTCAACAGAAACTAAATAAGTTCTGCTCTCTATTTTTAAACAATGACAATATTTATTATACTTACATAAAATGAAGTAAAATTGTGTACATAGTTAACAATGAATTTTACATTCTTTCTTTCAAGATGCCATATTCTCTCACACTCATCTTCCTGAAGGAATGACTTCTATAATTCCATTGGTGCTAGGTTTCCTGAATGACTATTTGACCATTCACATATACTTAATGGTATTGAAAGAAGTAGGGAATGAAAGAGTAAAATCAGAACAGTTGGAGAATGTATCAGAAATGAAAAATTCAAAAGTTAATCTTCCCAAGAGGGACTTGTGTGAGACAGAATCATGTTATAAAGAACATAGAACATTACAGCGCAGTACAGGCCCTTCAGCCCTCAATGTTGCGCCGACCTGTGGAACCAATTTGAAGCTCATTTAACCTATACTATTCCATTCTCATCCATATACCTATCTAGTAACCATTTAAATGCCCTTAAAGTTGGCAAGTCTACTATAGTGTGTTCCATGCCCCTACTACTCTCTGAGTAAAGAAACTACCTCTGACCTCTGTCCTATATCTATCACCCCTCAACTTAAAGCTGTGTGCCTCATGCTAGTTGTCGCTATCAGAGGAAAAAGGCTCTCACTGTTCAACCTATCTAACCCTCTGATTATCTATATTCCTCAATTAAGTTGCCTTTCAACCTTCTTCTCTCTAACGAAAATAGCCTCAAGTCCCTCAGCTTTTCATAAATCTCCTCTGAACCCTTTCCAAAACTTTCGCATGCTTCCTATAATGCCGTGACCAGAACTGTACGCAATATGCCAAATTATGTCATGGTTCTGAAACTCAATCACTCTACCAATAAAAGCTAGCACACCATATGCCCTCTTAATCACCCTATCAACCTGGATGACAACTTTCAGGGATCTATGTAACTGGACTCTGAGATCTCTCTGCTCATCTACACTATCAAGAATCTTACCAATATCCCAGTTGTCTGCATTCTTTTTACTCCTTCCAAAGTGAATCACTTCACCCTTTTTCGTATTAAACTCCATTTGCCACCTCTCACTCCAGCTAGACAGCTTATCTATGTCTCTCTGTAACTTGCAACATCCTTCATCACTATCCACACCTCTAGTGACCTGAGTGTCATCTGCAAATTTACCAACCTATCCTTCTATGCCCTCTTCAAGGTCATTTATATTAATGACAAATGACAGTGGACCCAAAACAGATCTTTGCGGTACACCACTAGTAACTGAACTCCAGGATGAATATTTTCCATCAACCACCACCCTGCGTCTTCTCTTAATTAGCCAATTTCTGATCCAAACTGCTAAATCATCCTCAATCCCATGCCTCAGTATTTTGTGCAATAGCCTACCATGGGGAACCTTATTAAATGCCTTATTGAGATCCATGTATGCCACATCAACCGTTTTACCCTCATCTACCTGTTTGGTCACTATCTCAAAGAACTCAATAAGGTTTGTGAGGCATGACCTACCCTCACAAAACCGTGTTGACTATACCTAATCAACTTATTCATCACTAGATGATTAGAAATTCTACCTCTTACAACCCTTTCCAATACTTTACCCACAACTGAAGTAAGGCTCATGGGTCTATAATTACAGGGGTTGTTTCTACCCCTTTCTTGAACAAGGGAACAACATTTGCTATCCTCCAGTCTTCTGGCACTATTCCTGTAGACAATGACAACAGAAAGAACAAAGCCAAAGGCTCTGCAATCTTCTCCCTGGCTTCCCAGAGAATCCTAGGATAAATCCCATCCGGTCCAGGGGACTGATCTATTTTCACACTTTCCAGAATTGCTAACACCTCCTCTTAATGCACCTCAATCCCATTTAGTCTGGTAACCTGTATCTCAGTGTTCTACTCGACCACATTGTCTTTTTCCAGTGAGAATACTGAAGTACTCACATAACGCTTCTCCTACCTCCTCTGACTCCATGCACAACTTTCCACTACAAAGTTTGATTGGCCCTAATCTTACTCTTGTCATTCTTTTATTCCTGATATAGCTATAGAAAGCCTTAGGGTTTTCCTTGATCCTATCTGCCAAAGTCCTCTCATGTCCCCTCCTGGCTCTTCTTAGCTCTCTCTCTTTTGATCTTTCCTGGCTAACATGTGACTCTCAAGCCCCCTAATTTAGCCATCACATCTCATCCTAACATAAGCCTTCTCCTTCCTCTTGACAAGAGATTCAGCTTCCTTAGTAAACCACAGTCCTTCGCTCGACAACTTCTTCCCTGCCTGACTGGTACATACTTATCAAGCACCCGCTTTGAATAAGCTCCACATTTCAATTGTCCCCTGCAGTTTCCTTCCCCATTTTATGCATCCTAAACCTTGCTTAATCGCATTGTAATTGGCTTTCCCCCAGCTATAACCCTTGTCCTGTGGTATATACCTATCCCTTTCCATCACTAAAGTAAACATAACCGAATTGTGGTCACTATCACCAAAGTGCTCACCATTTCCAAATCTAACACTTAGCTGAGTTCATTCTCCAGTACCAAATCTAATGTGGCCTTGACCCTTGTTGGCCTGTGTACATACTATGTCAGGAAACCCTCCTGCACACATTGGACAAAAACTGTCCCATCTAAAGTACTTGAGCTATGGTATTCCCAGTCAATATTTGGAAAACCAAAAACCCCATAGCAACTACCTTGTCACTCTCACTCCTATCGAGGATCATCTTTGCTATTCTCTCCTCTACATCTCTGCAACTATTTGGAGGCCTATGGAAAATCTCCTAACAAGGTAACCTCTCCTTTCCTGTTTCTACCCTCAGCCCACGCTACGTCAGTAGAGGAGTCCTCAAACATCCTTTCTGCAACTGTAATACTGTCCTTGACTAAGGATCTTGGCTAGGATTATATCTTTCAGAAAATTATCAAAGTGATTTATGGAGATTGTTACAGAATTAGAGATCATTTTGTGAAAATGGACCAGGAAGAACCGTTTCGACTGTTCAGGATGTTAATGTGGAGAATGTGTTGCATGTGAATCCAGAGAGATTCGCTAAAATGAGGGAAGAGATTAAGTTCATGCTGGACTATGACATTGTGATAGTGATGAAACCGAATACATCACAAAGATTCTGTATCGACTATTGTGAATCCATCATGGTAACAAAAATGTTTCTCATTCAAAGATTGGAGGACCGCATTAAATGAATTAGATGCATTTGATTTATGCCAAAAAACTACACATTAAAAGGCTCGGGCAAGTTCTA
Source organism: Hemiscyllium ocellatum (assembly GCF_020745735.1). Taxonomy (NCBI): domain Eukaryota; kingdom Metazoa; phylum Chordata; class Chondrichthyes; order Orectolobiformes; family Hemiscylliidae; genus Hemiscyllium; species Hemiscyllium ocellatum. Next base: position 68,587,235 of record NC_083413.1, on the reverse strand, counting down.
TTGACTGATTGAGCCAAAGGTGCTTCTGTTTGCGTGACCATTGAAAATTCATGCCTTTTTGGAATAAAAATAAATGCACCAGCAATATGCCATTCATTAACCAACAATGTAATTGAAGGATGATTTAACTGTGTTGTTTATATTTGTTTGATTGTTTTTCATCAAAACTGAGAAAAACACTTAATGCAACTTTATTGAACTATTTAATCATTTACAAAAATCAAATGTGGTTCTGGCTAAGAGGGAATTAACCAAAGAAAAGATTACTTATTTGAGTCACACAATAGGACTAGACCAAATAGCACTTAGAGAAGGCAAAGTATAAGCTATTTTGATTTTCTTGTATCTAGGATAAAATATAAAGTTGTATGTTGGGCTAAGTGATGTTATCGCACATTTGCTCTGAGCTTCAGCACTGTCGTTTCACCTGAATAAATTTGGTGAAAGAAGCAGAAAATTTGAATGCATGCAGAAGTATCAAAGAACCTTTGAAAATTTAAGAGCTATGCTGACAGGCACAATGGTTTTTTGCCATTCCTAATTATGAGAAACTATTGAAGCTGCTTCTTGATGCTAACAATATCAGTGTAGGAGCTGTTTTTGCTGCGAGATGATGAGGTGGAGATCAAATGGCTTGTCAGTTATTTTGCAAAGAAACTAACTGTATGTCAGCAAAGATATCCTACAGTGGAGAAGGAGACATGCAACCTTATGTTTATTCTTCATCAATTTTAGTTTTACATCAACACAAAATATGGAAGAAACCTACTTATAAGTACCATAATCCTGTAATTTTGTTGAAAACATTCTGGATAAACACTCACAACTGTTTTGTGGAGTTTAATTCTCTATTTGCATAATTTGAAAATCATTCGTGAACATGGGAAATAAAACGTTAACGCAAACATTTTATTGAGAACGCATATGAAGAAAACCAAGTGACGAGAAGCCTGTGGGCTCATTAAGTATGGTTGCTAAGCTATTCATTGCTTATTTGATGTCAATATGTTGATTAGATTTCAGATGAGGTATGTTCCTGTGGAAATGAGGGATAGAAATGGCTTGATTAGGGAACCATGGATGACAGGTGAAATTATGAGATTAGCTAAGAGGAAAAAGGAAGCGTACATATCGTCTAGGTGACTGAAGACAGGCAAAACTTTGTAAGAATATCGAGAATGTAAGATCAATCTGAAACAAGGGATTAAGAGGGCTAAAAGGGGTCATGAGGTATCTTTAGCAAACAGGGTTCAGGAAAATCCCAAAGCCTTTTATAAGGAGTAAGAGAGAAAGTGTTGGCCCATTCAAGGACAAAGGAAGAAAGCTATGCGTGGAGTCAGAGAAAATGGGAGGGATTCTTGATGAGCACTTTGCATTAGGAGAGGGACATGATGGCTGTTGAAGTTAGGGATAGATATTTGATTACTCTAGGTCAGGTCAGTACAAGGAGAGAGGACGTGTGGGTATTCCAAAAGGCATTAAAGTGGACAAGTCCCTAGGTCCAGATGGGATCTATCCCTGGTTACTGAGGGAAGTGAGAAAGGAAATGGCTGGGGCCTTAACAGATACCTTTGCAGCATCTTTGAACATGGGTGAGGCCCCAAGGATGGGAAAATTGCTAATGTTGTTCCCTTGTTTAAGAAGGGTAGCAGTGATAATCCAGGTAATGATAGACCAGTGAGCCTGAAGTAGGGAAGCTGCTGGAGAAGGTACTGAGGGTTAGGATCTATTCCCTTTTGGAAGAAAATGGGAATATCGGTGATAAGCAACATGGTTTTGTGCAGGGAAGATCATGTTTTATAAACCTAATAGAATTCTTTGAGGAAATGACAAAGTTGAGTGATGAGGGAAGGGCTGTAGATGTCATATACATGGACTTCAGTAAGAAATTTAATAAGGTTCCCCATCGTAGGCTGATGGAGAAGATGCAATCGCATGGGGTTCAGGGTGTACAAACTGGATGGATAGAGAACTGGCTGGGCAACAGGATATAGAGAGTTGATTGGTGTAGGCTTGGAGGGCCGATCTGCTGTGTTGTAATTTTCTTTGTTCTTTGTACTGTTTATGTGACATGAAAGTAGTGTTGAGATATTTTTGATGAGTAATGAAATGGCTCTAAATAATAGATTTTTCATTCTTGCTTGGAGTAAGTATGATGTGATATTGGTGATATATAAAATATTCATATACTATAAATGTTTAATATGATTTATGTTAGGATTTGAATTTTGAACTGGTGGCTTATGGATTTGGTCTGTGCCTATGCAGGGATTTAACAATTAACTTGTAAATATTTCTATAGCCATGGTGATGCCTTTTTAAACACAGTAGGAGAAAGTGAGTCCTTGAGAATTTATTTTTAATTGCATAGCTTTATGAGCGAATAGAGTAAATAGTTTAGCTGGTTTTGTATGTAAATAGTCATGTGTTAGGTTTCAGGTAGATTTTGTTTTGGCTCGTTGGAAATGCCCATCACTTAGGAATCCTTTTTTAAAGTTTTGATTTCTCAGAGGTCTTTACTAATGCTGAACGTGTAAAAGAGTTGTCCTTTAGAAGGGAGGTAGTTTAAAATTATGAAGAAATAATTTACCTCAGTGTCAGGAATTGAATTTGAAAGACTTCGGTTAAACCCTTAACACAATTATTTGAAGCTGAGAAAGTCTAATTCCAGTTTTCTGAAGACTCGAAAAAGAGACTACCAGATTCTTGAGACCAGGAATTGATGCATCTGTAAAGTTAAGCTGTAAAGATATGATAGAGAAGGGATTTCTATTTGTTGTGTAAAGACCATATCTTTTAATATTTCTGTGTTTTTGATTGTTGACTAAAATGGGAAAAGGACTGTTTGTAAAGAAAGGATTGTTGTTGGATTACTACACTTCTTAAAAGCAAAAGCAATCATTGAAGTACTGTTTACGAGGGTGTTATTCAGGTTGTGGTGGAAGCATGCTTGTAGATGATCTGAAACTAAGTTAAGGTGCTTTGACTGGCAACAAGTAACCGTTTAGTCTGTGGACTAGTGACCAGTTATTAATGACAATGACCTGCCTATCAACAATTATGTAATTGGCTCTCAGATAACTGAATAACTTAGAGTGTGAATGAGATAGTCAGAAGAAATCAGATCTCTGTGAATGCAGAAATTAGTTCTTTTCTCTCTAGTGAGAAGTCTGAAGGTAGCCAGTTTATTTCCCCTTTTCATGTTTCTGTAAACTGTGTCTTTAATTGACAAGTCTAAGATTTGTATAAGTGGGAGACAGTCACTCTGCCTTCTGCAAACAAGTGAAAGTGTCTGGGGAAAGAAGATTAAGAAGCAACTTTCTGATCAGAGCACAAATCATCTCAGCAAAACCAATGAACAAGAACTGCTGAAATAATTTTATAGCTTTTTTTTCCTCTGCCATATTTTTATGGTTAAAATCTGTTTATTTGTAAGAAATAGTATTTTTGTTTATTACAGAATCCTGATCCATGTCTTTTGTCAATTTGGGTCTGAAAGACAGAGAAGTTGTGAAATTCTGTGGCGTTTTAAAAATCCTTAATTTTTGTGATGATTCCAGCGATTCTGGGACTTGATTTTCAGTGTGCTATCATGAGTGATGCAGAGCAGGCCCGGGCGGTGTGATTGTTTGCTGAGGAAGGAGATGTGGCTGTAGTAGTGAGTCTGCTTCAGGACGACTGAAAAGCTTCAGGACATAGGAGATGACGTGGAGGATGCAGTGAGAGAGAGACTCACTGAGATCCTTGTAGAGAGAGGAGGAGAATTTCTTCAAGGTAGGCATCCTTGGAAGAGGTTTCTCAGTGAGGTTAAAATCAACCAGGAGAAAGTGAGGACTGCAGATTAGAGTCGGGAGTGTGGTGCTGGAAAAGCACAGCAGGTCAGGCAGCATCCGAGGAGAGCAGATGTGGTCTCGATTGCTCCTGATGTGGTCTCTTCTACATTGGGGAGACAGGACACCTACCTGCAGAACTCTTCAGACACATGCACAAAATAACCCCACTGCACCGTGGCTGAACACTTTAACTCCCCCTCCCACTCCCCCCAAGGACATGGAGGTCCTGGACCTTCTCCATCACCAAACCCTAACCATCTGACGCCTGGAGGAAGAATGCCTCATCTTCTGCCTTGGGACCCTCCAACCACATAGGATTAATGTGAATTTCACCAGTTTCCTCATTTCCCCTCCCTCACCTTATCCCAAATCCAACCTTCCAGCTCGGCACCAGTCTCTTCACCTGTCCTACTTGTCCATTTTCCTTCCCCCCTATCCGCTCTATCTTCCTCTCCGACCTATCACCTTCACCCTCCACCTCCACCTACCAATCTCATTCACAGCTACCTGCCTCCCAGCCCCTCCCCACCTCCTCCCATTTATCTCTCAACTTCCTTGGCCCATAAGCCTCATTCCTGATGAAGAGCTTATGCTCAAAATGTCGATACTTCTGCTCCTTGGATGCTGCCTGACCGGCTGTGCTTTTCAGGCACCACACTCTCGACCCTTGGCTATTCAGCCTATCTATGCTGCTCATGATTTTATGAACTTCCATAAGGTCACCTAATAGCCTCTGATGCTCCAGGGAAAACAACTCCAGCCTATTCAGCCACTCCCTGTCGCACAAGCCCTCCAAATCTTTTCTTAACCTTTTCAAGTTTCATATCATCCTTTCTATCATAGGGAGATCAGAATTGCATGCAGAATTCCAAAAGTGTCCTGAACCATGTCTTGTACAGCTCTAACATGACACCCCAACTCCTATACTCAATGCACTAATCAATAAGGGAAAATGTATCAAATGCCTTCTTCACTATCCTGTCTACCTTCGACTCCACATTCAAGGAACTATGGACCTGCAGTCCAAGGTTTCTTTGTTCAGCAACACTCCCTAGGACCTTACCTTTAAATGTATAAGCCATGCATTGATTTGCTTTCCAAAATGCAACACCTCACATTTATCAAAATTAAACGCCATCTGCCACTCCTAAACCCATTGGCCCATCTGATCAAGATCCTGTTGTACTCTGAGGTAACCTTTTTTGCTGTCCACTACACCTCCAGTTCTGGTGTCATCTGCAAACATACTAACTATACCTACTATGCTCACATCCAAATCATTTATATAAACAACAGAAAGCAGTGGACCCAGCACCAATCCTTGTGGCACTCCACTGGTCACAGGGCTCCAGTCTGAAAAAAACAACCTTCCACCACCACCCTCTGTCTTCTACCTTCGAGCCAGTTCTGTATCCAAATGGTTAGTTCTCCCTGTATTCCATGAGATTTAAGCTTGCTAACCAGTCTCCCATGGGGAACCTTGTAGCGCCTTACTAAAGTCCGAATAGATCACATGTACCACTCTGGCCTCATCAATCCTCTTTGTTATTTCTTCAAAAAGCTTTGTCAAGTTAGTGAGATACAATTTGCCATGTGTAAAGCCATGTTGATTATTCCTAACCAGTCCTTGCTTTTCCAACTACATCTAAGTCCTCTCTCTCAGGATCCCATTCAACAATTAACCCACCACTGATGTCAGGCTCACCGGTCTATGGTCCCCTGGCCTTTTCTTTACCACCTTTCTTAAGTAGTGGCGCCACGTTAGGTAACCTTCTGGCTCCTCATCTGTGGCTATTGATGATGCAAACATCTCAGCAAGGGGCCCAACAATCACGTCCCTCACTTCTCACAGAGTTCTAGAGTACACCTGAACAGGTCCCTCTGATGTGTCAGAGGGTTTGGATACTTCTGATTGATATACTTGTATATGTTATCCAGGAATTGTTGGATTAAAACCAGATATAACCCTTGGATAACTATGCAACTAACTTCCATGTCCCAAGTTAATTCCTGCAACCGGGCATTAAATACAGCCCCAGTGGCATGAACTCTGCAATGCCACAGCCAGTTGGTGAGTATTTCTGTCTCTTTTGCCACAAGGAGGGCACTGTAGATACATAATCAATGAGGTGAAAAGCAGAATGTTGCTTGAAAAATGTTCCAAGTCATGGAGGGCCAGGTACCATGAATCTCTCTTATCATAACATGAAGTAAAATTGGGAAAATTGAATCCTCTCATTCTTAGCATGTTAAAATGTAAGATATGATTACCATGTTAGTATATTGATGTCACTGTCATCGTATAGCCTGATTGCAGTGATAGCGTAGAAAACACTTTCTAGCTTATGCTGGTTAGAAAATATGAGCAAACAGGAGAACTCAGAGGAAATGACCTTATTTTACAAGATTGTGGTGAAGTGGTCAGCGTATGAAAGTGTACTTTTGGTGTTTTAACCAGACAACAGTTTCAATGCCTGAGGAGTACAGCTGGTGTTGAAGAGAATGGAACTGAAAGATAATAAACACTCTGTGTACGTCAGTAAGGTGTAGTAAGGCTCAAAGTGACAACTTGTTTATTGACTCTACAAATAAAAATTGTACCAGTTCTGAGTATTAAACTTACTTCACATACAGCTTGACTTTGCTACTCAGAATACTTCACAAATCAGTTGCAAGCAATGTAAATTAGATTGACTTTTCGAGATACCAACATGCGTTCGGACCAGTTAGTGCTTATTTTTAGAAGACGCAATTGCAAGACGTCTTTTCTCACCCCATCAGAGCTACAGTTTATGCCAATGATCGCAAAAATACAGGACCTCAGTATCTTGCTCTGAACCAAGGGGAGTCACAGAGTCATTGAAGAAGGCCAATTGACTCATTGATTCTATGCGACTCCCTATAGAACAATTCAATCAGCCGTTTCCTCCAAATCTAACCCTGAAGCTCTGCAACTTTATTTCCCTCAAGTGCTCATCCAGGTTTCTTTTTACAATATTCATCATCTCCGCCCATCCCATTGTCATAGAGAGAGTTCCAAATCATTAGCTGCATAAAAATAGCTTTCTGTATCATTTAATATTTTTTTTCCCAATGCCTTAAATGTCTGTTCCTAATATTTGTTCTAATATTTTTTTAAAAAAAAACATTTATTTAATCTAACTTATCTAAACGTATCATAATCTTGTGCACCTTTACCAAGGCTCCCTTCAATCTCCTTTGCAACAGGGGAACAATTACAGCTTCTGAAACCTAACTCTGGAATTAAAATCTGTCATCTTTTTTATGGTATGGTAAATTTTCTCCACAACCACTTTGTGACTCTTGCATCATTGCTAAAATGTTGAGGTGGCATGGTGGGTCAGTGGCTAGCACTGCTGCCTCATAGTGCCAGAGATCTGGGTTCAATTCCACTCTTAGGTGACTACCTGTGTGCAAGTTGCATATGGCAGGGCGGTGAAATGTCTTTGGAGGATTGCAATGGGCTGAATGGCCTGCTCCAGGCTGCAGCGATTCTATGATATAGTAGTTGTGGTCAAACCAGAGCTTTATAGGAATTCAGCAGAACCTCTGTACTTTTGTTCTAATACCTCTATTTTTGAATCCCAAGATCTCATATGTTTTCTTAATTACCTCTTCAAAAATATATTGCCACGTTCAGTCAGTATTAAGGTAATTATTCTCCCAGGGCTCTCTGTTCCAGTACATATTACAGAATTGTCACTTCATCTGTCCTTTTCTTCATTATGTCTTCTGCCAAAATGCGTTAGCTCACATTTCTCTGTAGTAAATTTCATGTGATATTTTTCTGCCTGTGAAGATTAGATTAGATTAGATTTACAGTGTGGAAACAGGCCCTTCGGCCCAACAAGTCCACACCGACCCGCCGAAGCGCAACCCACCCATACCCCTTACCTAACACTACGGGCAATTTAGCATGGCCAATTCACCTAACCCGCACATCTTTATGACGGTGGGAGGAAACCGGAGCACCCGGAGGAAACCCACGCAGACACGGGGAGAATGTGCAAACTCCACACAGTCAGTCGCCTGAGGTGGGAATTGAACCCAGGTCCCTGGCGCTGTGAAGCAGCAGTGCTAACCACTGTGCCACCGTGCCGCCCCCCACTGTGCCACCGTGCCTGTTACATAAGAAGATAGGAGTAGGCATCTGGCCAATCAAGCCTGCTCTGCCATTCAATAAGATCTTTCCGTGGACTCAGTTCTACTTTTACCTGCCTGCTTCACCATAATCCTTAATTCCTTTCCTGTTCAAAAATCTGTCTATCTTTGCCTTAAAAACATTTGAATTAGCCTCAAAGGCTACATTGTGCAGGGAATTCCAAGATTCACACCCCTTTTGGTGAAGAAGTTCCTCCTCAACTCAGTCCTAAATCTGCTGCCCCTTATTTTGAGGCAATGTCCCCTAGCTCTAGTTTCACCCACCAGTGGAAACAACCTCCCTGCTTTTATCTTATCTATTCCCTTCATAATTTTATATGTTTCTGTAAGCTACCCACTCATTCTTCTAAATTCCAATTTGTATAGTCCCAGTCTACTCAATCTCTCCTCATAAACCAACTCTCTCAACTCTGGAATCAACCTCATGAACCTCCCCTGCACCCCCTCCAGTACTAGTAAATCCTTTCTTAAATAAGGAGACCAAAATTACACGCAGTAGTCCAGGTGTGACCTCACTAGCACCGCATACAGATTCAGCATAACCTCCCTGTTTTTAAACTCGATCCCTCTAGAAATGAAGGATAGTATTCCATTTGCCTTCTTAATTACCAGTTACACCTGCAAATCAACTATTCTGGTAGCCTATTAATGACCGATTGCAGTCAAGTAGTGTTGTCCTCATTGTAAACTGCACCTCTAATATGTTTAATCAATATCCATTGCTTTCCCATTGACAATTTTCTCTGTTACTTCACCAGTTAATTAAGTGAGATCAGTCAAGCATAGTCTGCTTTTCACAAATATATGGAGGCTATCCTTTAATAATGCAAATCTCTTTGAGTACTTTCTCATTATTTTCCCTGATTATTATTCTCAAATCTTAACCACCACTGATGTTAAACGTAGGGATGAGGAACGTTCATGGATAATAGTATCACTTTTGTCACTCTCCAATTCTTTGGCACTTTCCGCTTTCAAGGAAAGACTGAAACATTCAGGCTAACCCTTCCACTACCTTGGCTCTACTGCTTTTAGCAACCTGAGCTGCAAGCCATTGGTACCAGGGAGTTTATTCCACTCTAAGCATAGCCTGTCCTTCCAGCATATTTTACCAAGTAATTTTCACACCATCTCCTAACTTACTTGCTGCTAACAATATTCAGCCAGCTTGCTCTTCCTGATTAAACACCAATACATATTGTTTGCATGTATTCCAGCCTTGCCCTGGCACCTTTAAATACATATCACCTTCTTTGTTCCAAACTGCAGTCACTCCAGCTTGACTTGATTCTCTTGCAGCAGGTCAGGCAGCATCCAAGGAACAGGAGATTCGACGTTTCGGGCATAAGCCCTTCTTCAGGAATATGCCCGAAATGTCGAATCTTCTGTTCTTTGGATGCTGCCTGACCTGCTGCACTTTTCCAGCAACACATTTTCAGCTCTGATCTCCAGCATCTGCAGACCTCACTTTCACCTTGATTCTCTTGCAAACTTCTAGAATAATATAGACTTCATGCTATTTTGCCGCGCTTATTTTCCTCTCCTCTTCTCCCAGTATATTGTAATTGACCCTTGCTCTCAATTGAAAGATTTATCTGATGTTCCCAATACCCACTCTATTTTTGTCTCATTATATTCTCTGTCGCTTATCATTCAAGGAAGTCTGGCTTTTGTTTTCTTTCCTTTCACCATTAGGGCGGCACGGTGGCACAGTGGTTAGCACTGCTGCCTCACAGCGCCAGAGACCCGGGTTCAATTCCCGACTCAGGCGACTGACTGTGTGGAGTTTGCACGTTCTCCCCGTGTCAGCGTGGGTTTCCTCCGGGTGCTCCGGTTTCCTCCCACAGTCCAAAGATGTGCGGGTCAGGTGAATTGGCCATGCTAAATTGCCTGTAGTGTTAGGTAAAGGGGTAAATGTAGGAGTATGGGTGGGTTTCGCTTCGGCGGGTCGGTGTGGACTTGTTGGGCCGAAGGGCCTGTTTCCACACTGTAAGTCTAATCTAATTATTGGAATGAACCTTACTTTAACTGAAAAATTTCCTGCTTAAAGATGTTCATTGTTCTGATTAAGTTTCTCTTATTGGTCTTTGCATCCATTTTACTGTGGCTAGGTTCCTTCTAACCTCATTGAAATTAGTTGACTTCTAATTTTAGGAATTCCCCTTTAGACTGTTCAGAGAAATGACCAAAGTAGTTATACACCCCAAAGACTGGGAAATCATATCAGCAATGTATTTTTTTACCTGTTCTGAACAGCAAGGTACTGACTGTCCCTCAACCAATTTATGCTTGCAAAACTCTTAATGCAGTGATCAATATTTGATAGGATTCTGTGATTGGACAACATTTTCTAACCTCATTGGAAGCACTAGCTTTCAGAGCGCTGGTCCTTCATCAGGTGGTTGTGGAGGACGCAATTGTAAGGCACAGAATTTTGCTCTCAATCCTGATTATGCATCCAGATTAAGCAAAGAATTAAAATGACAACCAATTTTGGATTCTCAGCCAGACTCACAGTGTGGTGTGCTTGTATGTACTGCAGGTTATATGTGTTAACCCAGGATCCTGGTCTTCACAGATGGAAAGTGCATATGAAAATACAGCACCCATCCCAACTCAACAAAACAGTTGACAGCCATTCTCTGCTTCATTTTTCAGGGAATGCCTTGAAGAATCAGAGTAGTCAGAATGGATTAAAATTTTAACAAAGGTTGGCAGTTAACTATTAATCATCGTTAATTGGTGCATTCTATCTGGCGATGTCATTGCTAATCAGTATTCACTGGCTAACAAATCGGCACTGTCTTTCATAAAGTATTCATGTTTTGTTCCCTATCTCCTTAAAAAAAAATGCTGCAAATTTTCCTGATCAATGCTATCAAAAAGGTTTCAACAAAATGTATTTTTCAGCTATATGTTATGAGATGTCTGTTTACATTGTTTTTGTTCTACTCCATTACTAATCTAAACCTATGATATAAATGATCATTCTTATCTCTGTGTTTCCTCACAGATGCTGGATTTACTTCGATTCATTAGCCACATCAGAGTCAAAAAGAGTGGTTCTGGAAAGCACAGCTGGTCAGGCAGCTTCCGAGGAGCAGGAGAATTGATGTTTCGAGTGTAATTCTACACGAATGCTCGAAACGTCGACTTGCCTGCTCCTCGGATGCTGCCTGATTGGCTGTAATTTTCCAGCACCACACTTTCTGGCTCTGACCTCCAGCATCTGCAGTCCTCACTTTCTCCCTTTCACCACATCAGATCAATCAATGCTTTCTTTATATTGGGACCTATTCATATAGCAATCCAGATGCCTTTTAAATGCTGTAATTGTACCAGCCTCCACCACTTCCTCCGGCAGGTCATGTCTTGAAATATGAAAGGGTTCAGAAAAAATTTACAAGAATGTTGCCAGGGTTGGAGGATTTGAACTGTAGAGAGAAGCTGGATAGGCTGGATTTGGAGATGCCGGTGTTGGACTGGAGTGTACAAAGTTAAAAATCACACAATGGCAGATTATAGTCCAACAGGTTTAATTGGAAGCACTAGCTTTCAGAGTAGTTGTAGAGGACACAATTGTAAGGCACAGAATTTTGCTCTCAATTCTGTGCCTTACAATTGCATCCTCCACAACCACCTGATGAAGGAGCAGCGCTCCGAAAGCTAGTGCTTCCAATTAAACCTGTTGGACTGTAACCTAGTGTTGTGTGATTTTTAACTGAACAGGCTGGGGCTGTTTTCTCTGGAGTGTCGGAGGCTGAGGGATGACCTTATAGAGGTTTATAAAATCATGAGTGGCATGGATAGGATAAACAGACAAGGTATTTTCCCTAGTGTGAGAGAGTCCAGAACTAGAGGGCATAGTTTCAGGGTGAGAGGGGAAAGATATAAAAGAAACCTAAGGGACAAAGTTTTCACACAAAGAGTGGTGCATGAAGAAGGCATTTGGTAGCTTTCCTTTTACTGGTCTGAGTATTGAGTGCAGGAGTTAGAAGGTCACGTTACAGCTGTACAGGTCATTGGTTAGACCACTTTTGGAATACAAGGGAACCTCGATTATCCGAATGAGATGGGTGGGCATTATTTTGTTTGGATAATTGATTATTCGGTTAATTGATTTTCTCTGGGGCTTGGAGTTTTCTGTGAAGTCTGCTCCCTGTTCAGGAGACTACGCAAAAGCACACTGCGCACGAGACCCTGCCCCCTACCCACTCCCATTGCCTGCCTACCCCAAACCCATCCGCTCCCACCCTGCCTGCCCCATCCTCGTCTGCTCCCATCCGCCAGCTCCCCAATGCCATCCAAAACCGCCCCTCGCCCGCCCCCAACCCCACAGCCCTAACCCCGCACCACCGTCCATCCCCACCCACTGTCCGACCCCTGCCCCAGGGCAGCTGGACTGTATACCAACAGTAAGAACACACACACATACACACACACCTATTTGACAGGTTCCATCTTTTCCCTATACAGGACAATGTTGGAGAAGTTATCTGGGGGAGGGGGGGTAGAATTCAGGATACACCCCCATGTAGAACACCAGGGAAAGTATGGGGAGAGAGAGAGAGAGGGTGGGAGGTCAGTCATTTGAAGACAGTGCCTGGACTGTCTTGGCAGCATTCCAGCGAGCCGAGTTAATTTTCAATCATTGTACCTGTAAACAAAAGATGCGATCAAGCTTGCAACACCTCTTTGAAGTAATGCTTATATCAGGATCTTGAGATCCCCTTCAGATAATTGATAATCAGATAATCGATATTCGGATAATCAAGGTTCCTCTGTTTTGTGTGCAATTCTGGTTGATCAAAGAAGTTTGAAATTTGAACTTATCACTCAAATGTTAAGCCATTTGATATTTGAGAATTAATGTCCTTCAATATTGTCTTTCCATAGTTTTTGGACATCTATATGATTTCTCCAGAGATTTACTCACTCACTCACAAGTTGGTAAACTGTAAAATATTTTTATAATGTGATCATTTTCCTTCTTCAAATCTGAACAAATGGATTTTGTCATTGTCAAAAAGATCCACTCTTTCAAAGATAAAAGTGTCTTCTCTAATCAGCACTTCCATTTCTCCTCCCTATTTGTATAATTGTTGAACACATTTTGACAGATTCTCCTGTAGGAGAAGGAAAATGGGTTCTTTTCCAGTTCGTGAAGTGTTTATTTTCACTTGTGGGATGTGGGTGTTGCTGGCTGACCAGCATTTATTGCCCGTCCTGGTTGCCCTTGAGAAGTTGGTGGTGAGCTGCCTTCTTGAACCACTGCAGTCCACCTGCTGTGGGTTGACCCACAATGCCACTGGGGAGGGAATTCCAGTACTGAAACCAAGGCTGACAATGATATGCTCCTGGTTGGGGACTTTATTAAGTAAGAAAGAGATCTGCAACCAATTACGCTGCAAAGACGAAGAGAGGTGGACTGCCTCCAGAGTAGTAAGATGAAAAGATGGCTATTAAAGGCTATAAGTGTTCCCCATTCTAAAACTGTCAAATTATTGCTTGCAAAAAAACAGCCAATCATTGCTGTCTTCTTGGTAAAATCCTTCCTGCCTTTTTCAAACTAAATATTTGAGAGAACATTGCCGTGCATCCTTTATATTGGAGATATAAGGCATCATGGTCTATGATTTAACCATGTTCTACTACCAGATTGCCCTCTCCTGCCATCTTCAATGGTCCTTCTATTCATTCTTCATTGTGTACTACTCTGATTATGGCAGGAAACCCACTGCCTGCTACCATCTATCACAAGGTTCTTTGTCTTTCTTGAATCAGATTTGGTATGTTCCTGTCCTCACTTTTACTGAAAGCTCAGGGTTCCTAAAGCTCTGCCAAAATTCCAAACATCTGAAAGTCAGGCTCATGGGCCTTTCCAGGTCCTGGAGAGGTTTAATTTTGAATGGATGCCTTTTCCCCAAGTCGTGGTTTCAAGGCCCAGAAATCTGAAGTGCTTTCTTATTTATTACGCCTCAAGCCATGCATTGATCGTTATGCCTTTCTATTTCTACTCTTGCTAATAGGTTGTTTTGTAAATAATTGAGACATTACATTTCAGTTCTTTTGTTTTAACTACCATCCTAATCTCCTGAAGATTTGACCATGGGGTCACAATGCCTGCACACTCTATGTCATTGATACAGTGTTTTATTATACCATCTGCTTCAACCATTTAACCTTGCAGAATATTCAGTGTCATTTCCGTGATATCTTTTAATTCAGCAGCAGAGAGGGACGCAACATGTGGGATCCAAAACAGAGCTTATCAAAGTGCATGTCTCTTCCCTTAACTCTGGAATATTCTAGAACAATTATGTGTCTGTCCTTCATTATTCCCTCTTGTGCAATCTTTATTGTAATAATCTGGAGTGTAGTTCCTTAAGGTGTTGACACTTTCATCACTGTCCAAATCTTGTACACATCACCCTAAAGACTTGTGAAGTATCCTGATGTTCCTCCATGTTACAAGTTGCAAAGAACCAGCCTCAGCTGCCCTTGCACATTTTAACTTATCTGTTTTAGAACCTAATTAATGCATTTACTAGACTATTAATTTTAATTGATGTCCTTTTACCTTTGATGCTTTTGAGGGAGAGTTCTGGTGTAGTTTGGTGAGCAGATGTTATAGCACTGCCAACGTTGCACATCCCCTCAGCTTCTAGCAGTCAACATTTCATTTTCACTACTGAGCAATAGTGTCATATCTGGGATAAGAAGTAAATGTTCACTGTCCTCCTTCCCTGTTCCACCTTCCTCCAATAAGGCTTCCAAACAAATGAGAGCAAGGAACCACTTAGTTCCATTTAATTTTAAATTCACATGTAACAGAATTGTTTGATGCTGGCATTCTTGCTAGAGACAGCATATTGATGAAGAAAAATGTTAAAATAATTGGAAGTCATAAGGTGCAACTGTTGTAATTCAAGCTATGAGGACATTAAAATTTTCTGTGGCATATGTGTAAGTATCATTTAAGCTGAAACTGAGTTTAAAATGTAAACAGCTTGTGAATACAGCAAATAATAGACAGCAGAGACAATCCATTTAAGAAGTTTATTTTAGAAGCATAACAAATAGACATTGGAAAATTGCAAGCAAAAGCAAATAACTAAAAGCATATGTCACTCTTCAAACAGCATTCCCTGTTTGGGGAGACAATACAAATACAATTAAACCAAAGTAATATTGAACAATATGTTTTCAAAAGTTAACAATCATTTCATTATGCATTCCAGTGCAAAGATGCAGGGTTACTGTGATTGTATCATGAAAGAAAATCAGCATGACTCTCAATGGAATTACCTTAAAGGAACACAGCCTTCATACAATCTCTTTCTGCAAAACGCTAACATTCTCTCACACACAGTAAAGGTCTTTCAGTGTAAGAAAATATGATAAAAAATCATTTTGTTGGAAATTGATGCTTTGGCTAAAATTCTGTTTTATGTGAAACAGGATTATAATGTTATACAGGATACAAATCAGGAATGTAATTGTTTTAATAAACTGATACTTTATAAATGCTTTTATCCAATATGGAGATAATTCCTCATGAATCAGTAATTTCAGAAGTTTTACTGCCATTTTCAGATTTTAGAAAGACTGCAGTTCTTTTGTCTTGTAACATCAGAAGTTAATAATTTGGCTGCAGTCCCAGGAAGTTGCCTGAGCACACTTCCTGCATGTGTTCACACAGTTTGTTTAGTTACCTTACTGATGTATCCAAGTCTGCCATTTCAGGTAGCCTGATGTCCCAACACTGATCTTCAGTTAAACCAGTGGGATTATTAGATGTGGAAGTGAGATTCAACACTTAATCAGTGAGAACATACAAACTGTCTATTGTCCTTTCAGAAACTGGCATAGCTCATCAACATGCCTGTCTCTGTCATTAATAAGAACAAATTAGTTAATTAGTCATATTTAAAAGCAGCACCACCAGTAAAGTGCGAACTCTGATTTGATTGGAATCAGTTCAATAAACCTAAATAGTGTGGTTGAACCTTTCTGGTATTTGCAAACTTGTTGATGGCATTTAAACCTATATATCACATAGAAAAGTGAACTTAAAGAAAAACACATTTTGAAAAATTTCTTTCTCTGTTGGCGTTTACATCATCATCCACAGCCAACAAGTATTAGGGTCATTTTCATCCCTTCCTTTCCTTTTGAGAAAGCTTTTCCACAAATCTCTTCACTTTAAGATTGTTTGGATTTGAGCAAATCCAAAGGTTTTTCACTTTGAATCTAAAAAAAAGACAAGTCGATTTCCAATGTTAAATATGCATGATGCAGCCTCTTAATAATAATGTGTAATACCAGGTTCCAAAGATGTCACCACTGATTGAATACTTACATCACAGCTTTAATTTTGCAGCGCCCATCATTTTTCTGAATGACATATTCCTTGATTCTCTTGAGTTGAGGGAGTATTCCCGAGTATTTCAGGCAGCAATTCTTCAATATTTGACTAGGTGCTGGAAATCAAGAAACAAAAGAGTATTATGAATTGATTTAATAAAAGAAAAAGACTCTGAGGTCACACAGTCATAGAGATGTACAGCACAAAAACAAACCATTTGATCCAAGCCGACTAAATATCCTAAATCAATCTAGTCCCATTTACCAGCATTTGGCCCGTATCCCTCTAAATCCTCTCTCTTCTTATACTCATTCAGATGCCTTTTAAATGTTGTAATTGTACCAGACTCCACCACTTCCTCTGACAGCTCATTCCATGTGTGCACCACCTTCTATATGAAAAAGTTGCCACATAGGTCCCTTTTAAATCTTTCCCCTCTCACCTTAAATCCTATGCCCTCTAGTACTGCACCCCCCCACCCTGGGAAAAGACTACTAATCAAATTGAAGCCAGACTGATGGATTGCCAATGTTGAATCTGAGACTTTAGAACATAGAACATTACAGCACAGTACACGTCCTTCGGCCTTCGATGTTTCGCTGACCTGTGAAACCAATCTGAAGCCCATCTAACCTACACTACTCCATTCTCGTCCATATGCCTATCCAGTCACCATTTAAATGCCCTTAAAGTTGGGGAGTTTAATACTGTAAGAGAAAGTGAGGACTGCAGATGCTGGAGATCAGAGCTGAAAATGTGTTGCTGGAAAAGCGCAGCAGGTCAGGCAGCATCCAAGGAGCAGGAGAGTCAACGTTTTGGGCATGAGCCCTTCTTCAGGGCTGCGCTTTTCCAGCAACACATTTTCAGCTCTGATCTCCAGCATCTGCAGTCCTTACTTTCTCCTAGAAGATTTTAACCTACTGCGAATCCTCTTGCAAGGATGCCTTCCTTGAAGAAGCTTTCTTCCTCCCTCCATTCCCGAAGAAGGGCTCATGCCCGAAACGTCGACTCTCTTGCTCCTTGGATGCTGCCTGACCTGCTGCGCTTTTCCAGCAACACATTTTGAGCTCGAGTCTAATACTGTTGCAGGCAGTGCATTCCACTTCCCCACTACTCTGTGAGTAAAGAAACTACCGCTGACAGCTGTCCTATATTTATCAGCCCTCAGTTCAAAGCTATGTCCCCTCGTGCTAGCCATCACCATCTTAGGAAAAAGGCTCTCACTGTCCATCCTATCTAACCCTCTGATTATTTTATAGGTTTGATCCTGTATATGTTGCATGAAATGTAGAAATGATTTTCCTGTGCTTTGATTTTGGACATTGAGGTTGCTGGCTAAGCCTCAATTTATTCCACATTTAGCCACACCTTGTGGCTTGCTAAGCTAGTTCAGATAGCAGTGAAGATTCCACCAAATTGCTATGGATCTGAAGTCACTGTAGGATCAAGTTAAGACAGCAGATTTTCAGCAATACATTTTCTTTGATTTAAAGGATATTATTGAAGCAGATAGACTTTATGACAGTCAACAGAATCAATATTAGCCTAGCTTTTAATTTGGGATATTTATTGAATTTAGATCTCACCATCTATCATGGTGGAATTTGAGCCTAGGTTCCCAAAAGGTTAGAACTTGAGATTTTGGATTAACATCCTAATAATGTTACTGCTGCACCACTATCTCCCTCCTTTTGTGAGTTTAAAACTTATGAGTATGTTAATGAGCATGTGTAAAACATGTCTGCTTGCCTTTTTGCTAGAGGCAACAATTAAAGGTAAATGTACACTGACTATCCTTGGAATAAATGTGTAGTTTCTTCTGAAACAATAAAGGTGCATGACATAATATACTGAACAATAAAAAATAGATTAGGATCTATAATTAATTATATTTTTCATCATTAATTACAAAACCTTGACTTGGTTTCTACTCAGTTTTAAAGAGCAGTTTTTAAACTCAGTATAGGACTGATGAAAGAATCGGATGAGGTTTGCTCTCTACATTTCCTAGTGATTTGACTTGGCATTTCAAGGCTGCTAGTGATCCTAAGGAGCGTCTTGCAATGATCAATTGACAATATCTCATGACTGCACTCACCACAGTGTTGAAATATACTTTGTTTAAATCGATTATGCTCAATTTGAAGGGAAAATCTACTGGACCATATCGGCCAGTAGCAGGTTACCGAGACAGTCTACAAGTGGAGAAGGTCCAATGGATCGTCCACATTGTTTTAATAGATAATACAGATCATGTGATTCTTGTGGGTTTTGCTAATCTACAATCACTCTACTTCACTGCACACAGTGAAATGGATTAACCACGCTAACTATCCAGCCATGAAATTGAGGATAAAACAAATTAAATTAAAACTAAGATATGTATATATTATAAAGCATTATTTCTTCCCAGCAACTTTTCATAGTTGTCAATCAAATAAATCCCTTAAAAGATGAAACCATTGAAGAACATAAGAAAGGACTGGCAAATATTTTGTAGTTGCTGAAAATCTATCTAGTTATTTCACTCAGAATTTATTTATAGTTGCTACAATTTACAATGCAGTCCATTACATGGCATCTTAAAAGCTTTGAAATTTGGTTCAGAAAAGTTTTCAAATCTCAGTTAGCGACAGATAATTTCACAAGATTCCACAGTATCCACAAGTTGGTCTATTTTAAGATTAGTTTAACTGGCAAGATTTCATATGACAAATTATTTGAGATGTAATGCCTCTCACCTGCTAATGCAACAAAGGAAATGATACCGAGACACATCAGCACCACAAGAACTTGCTTCATTTTCTCGAAACTGGTTTCTTCACTCGCTGGCTAGTTTGAAAATTCTAAAACTTCTTTGAAATGCAGCTTCTATATATACTCTCAGATGGTCAGCTTCCAGTCTAAATTCCACGAGGGGAAGTGGGTTTTCTGTGCCCCTGTGGAAACTCTGATCAGGCGATCAGATTTGTACACCAGTCCCAGTCCCTATATTTAGCTGTTTGCTTTACATTTCTCTTCACTAGAAACAACTTTTCCCAGAAGGCATTGTCTTTGTTGCAACCACTGAACAATCTTTGGTTCGTCCAAATCCCTGGTGGCTTTATTTGGTTGACACCTTCGATTAGTTCTCTGTTTCATCAGTCACAGAAAAGTTGATTTTTACTTTCTTCAGCTCACTACTTAATTTTCTGCATCTTTGCATGCCAGTTTTTCTCATTAACATATCTCTACTCCTCATCTAAACCACAGATCTGCCTTCTAAGGGCCACACAGAACAAACAACAAACCTTCCATACTCATTGCAAAAGTCTGACCACTTTGTTCAGAAAATATACTTGTTTTTTTTGTATGAGGGTCAGCTCAAGTTCAGTAGTTAGATCCTCACTGTCTTTTATGTTATGCTGTGAAAACTTTATAATCCCCTGGTATCTGTAAAGTTAGCAAACAACTTATGCTGAAGCTGACTCATGCTCACCTGGGCTAAAGTTTTATATCAAAGATGTATAAAGACCTGCTCCATTAGAAATCAAAGTTGAAACCCAGTGCAAGGTTAAAAGTCTGATCTACTCGACTTACCTGAAAGTTGCAACCAAATGCAGATAGATACTGCTGTGAAATTCAGAAGGTTGTAGCCAAGAATCAATGCAATTCAATACGTAGTCCAGTTCAGAAACTAAATAATTTTGAGGTTCCATTTTTTTTCTGATATTTTTCCAATTCCATTTTAAAAGTGTCAATCTGTCTTCAGCTCACTTGTACACAGTACATCCCACATTCTAATTTTGTCTTCCAAAACTTTAGCCTGCTGTTGTCAGTTGCTCATTTCAGTCACTGTAGTAGGAAATGCTATGGGTCTTGAGCCTATCACCATATAGAAGATTCTCTTCATGTTTACAATGTGGATCTCTCAGGACTTTGAACATATTTATCAAGATCTTTGATAGCCTGGCCTTAGTAATGGTGGGGATGTTGGGATTTAGGAGCTGGGAGGAAGGGGGTGGGAAGGAGGGACTTTGATGGATCCACCGAGTACAAAATGGAAATATTTTCCCCAATTCACAGATGCAGATAGATACCAACTGAAGCAGTGAAAGATGTTGCCACATTTGGTGCTAGCTTCTGTTCACTATGGGAGCAGTACATGGGGCTGGGGTGTGCGTGAAGTGGGATGCCACTAATCTCACATTAATTGACAACTGAATGATTTCAATTAGCCCATCAATGGGCAGTCTGCCTTCCCTACCATGGTAACACTGCACTGGGGAGTGAGAAACCGGGGAGAACCTGTAGAACCTTCATGTGCTGTTGATTATTTTCCCTGAAGACTATTTCTACATCTTATCCACTGATTTTTTCTATCCGCCCCACCATCAAATGAGCCCTGGCTTTGGTTCCCTTGATCTTCTCAGAAGAGAATAAGAGCCTACCACTGAATTCAGCTTGAAACTATGGAAGGCTTGTCCGTGTCCTCTTTATGTAGCCCTAGCAGAGGTTTGTGGTCTGTTACTATTACAAATGAATGTCCATAAAGTTATGAGCGGAATTTTCTCACATTAAAGGTGAATGACAAACCTTCCTTCTCTATCTGGGCATATCTTCATTTGGCATCAGCCGAAGTCCAGGAAGCAGACACTGTGGGGTATTCCTCTCTGTTGAGCCCCTGGTGTGCCAACACTACCCCGATACTGTATGGGGAGACATCACATGTCAGCACTACATCTCGCTTGGTGTCATAGTGCATCAACGGCTAAGACAATGATCACTGCTTCACTTGCCTAAAGGACACATCCTGGCTACAAGGCCATTCCCAAAGCTGACCCTTTTTCAGTAGCAATGTTAGGGTGCCAGGATAGAGGGCAGGTTAGGTATGAATTTCCCATAATAATTCACCATCCCAAATAAAGAACTAAGCAGTTGTAGTGCCTGTTTGAAGATCAGTTGGGCTCCAGCTAGGAGATGCTTTTGCATGGTCACATCATTAATCCAACAAACCAAACATTTCCTCAGCATCTCATTTAGGGTTAAAGCCAAACCAAATGCCTCTGACTCTTCTATATATGTGTGTCAGCCAGGACTCCCTGATTGATCCAGGTTAACAGCCTCAATCAGGGAACTCATCTTCTATGACATCCACCTGGCTGACCTCATGCCAATCACGACATGCACCTTCCATTATATCACTGATGGTCAGGAGTGGACTGAACGGGCAGTAATTGGCCAGTTTGGATTTGTCCTACGTTTTGTGCACAGGACATTTCTGTCGTAATTCTCCATATTGACAAGTAGGTGCTAGTGTTATAACTGGAAGAGCTTGGGTAATGAAAGTGCATGTTCTGGGGCACAGGTCTTCAATACTATTACCAGAATGTTATCATTGTCTTTGCAGTATTCAGTACCACCACCTATTTCCTGATTTCATGTGGAGTGGATCAAATTGGCTGAAGACCAGCATACATGATGCTGTGGACCTCTGGATGAGGCTGAGATGGAGCATCCACTTGGCACTCCTGGCTGAAGATAGTTAAAAATCTTCTTTTGTGCTATAACTGTCCAAATATACATATATCAAGAGAGTGGTGCTGGAAAAGCACAGCAGGTCAGGCAGCATCTCAGGAGCAGAAAAATTAACGTTTCAGGTATAAGCCCTTCATCAGGAATGAGGCAGTTAGAAATGAAGAGGTCAAGGGCGGATTACAGGCCAGCATGGTGTTAGGTGGATAGGATATGTTGGAGGTGAGAGAAGGGGTCCTCAATGGATTGGCAGGAACCTTGATTGAAAAAAGTGGGCCTGGTGGCAGAGATAGCGGAAGAAATGTTCGCTGTCGCAACACGTGTCGGACTCATTAATCCGGGACCGTAGAGGGATGACGGTGAGGCCTTTGCTGAGGACTGAACATTCATCCTCAGTGAGGGGGAGGTCTGAGAGAACAGTAAAAACATGGCAAGGCTGCAAGCTTGGACCTGGGGTGGGGCAGAGACTGCCACGAGAGTTGGTGTGATTGCAGGGTAAGGAGTGATGACACCAATGGCAGTAACGCTCACCATGGAGGCAGAAGTGGGGCTTACGCTCTGCCCATGGGGTGGTAGTGACATTGCCAGCTGAGTTCAGGTGATTGATGTCACTGATGGCAGAAGTGACGTCGGCGTTGTCGTTACCATGTTCTGGTGAGTGATGTCTCTGTGGGCAGAAGTGGCTGGCATGACGGCAACAGTAGGGACGGAAGTGATGTGTACACTAGGTATCATGTTGGTGCCTGCGGCGCTGGATCTAGTGGTGATCATGGCGACAGTGGATCCTGCTGCAATTGTGGAGGCGGTCGTCCTCTTGGTGATCACGGAGGTGGTTGTCTGGGCAGCAAACATGGAGGCAGCAGGCTCAGCCATGGCTGCGGTCTGCAGGGTGGCTGGGACGGAAGTGACATCATCATTCACGCAGTGATTGTGGCTGGAGCAGCCATGTGGCAAATGGAGTCTGAGCAGTTCCCAGAGGCCAGGGGAGGCTTTGGAATGGTTGAGGAAACCCGTTAATTGAGGTAAATACATGCAAGTTTGTTTAACTTACATGCTTTTATGTTTGAAATGGTGGAGAAAAAGCATTGGTTGAGTGGGTGACTTCTTCTGAGGATGTAAAACAGCAGATGTCCATTGAAGGTCAGGGAGAGTGTGGTCCTGACCTGCATCAGGCCTCACTGCAGGGAGAGTGTGGCCCTGATCTACGACAGGCCTGACTGCAGGGAGAGTTTGGCCCTGAGCTGGGACAGGGCTGACTGCAGGGAGTGTGTGGCCCTGAACTGGTACAGGTCTGACTGCAGGGAGAGTGTGGGCCTGAGCTGGGACAGGCCTGACTGCAGAGAGAGTGTGGCCCTGAGCTGGGGCAGGCCTGACTGCAGAGAGAGTGTGGCCCTGAGCTGGGACAGGCCTGACTGCATGGAGAGTGTGGGCCTGAGCTGGGACAGGCCTGACTGCAGAGAGAGTGTGGCCCTGAGCTGGGGCAGGCCTGACTGCAGGAAGGGTGTGGCCCTGAGCGGGGACAGGCCTGACTGCAGGGAGAGTGTGGGCCTGAGCTGGGACAGGCCTGACTGCAGAGAGAGTGTGGCCCTGAGCTGGGGCAGGCCTGACTGCAGAGAGAGTGTGGCCCTGAGCTGGGACAGGCCTGACTGCATGGAGAGTGTGGGCCTGAGCTGGGACAGGCCTGACTGCAGAGAGAGTGTGGCCCTGAGCTGGGGCAGGCCTGACTGCAGGAAGGGTGTGGCCCTGAGCGGGGACAGGCCTGACTGCAGGGAGGGTGTGGCCCTGAGCTGGGAGAGGCCTGACTGCAGAGAGAGTGTGGCCCTGAGCTGGGAGAGGCCCGACTTCGGGGAGAGTGTGGCCCTAAGCGGGGACAGGTCTGACTGCAGGGAGATTAAATGGAGCGCAATGTTGCGAGTGTGGAGCGGAGGATCTGGAAGGAGAGCCGTTTCTGAAGGCTTTGGCTTTGTAGTAGATACTGTTTGGCCTGTTCAGATCTAAATTGTGTTGGTCTGAATGTAGTCCGGAGTGCATGTGGGTCAGCCAGTTTTGTAGGCAGTCACTGAGCATAGAAAACATGTTGAAGTTCAGTAGCATCTTATAATATGGTGAGTGACATGCCTTCACCCACACTACAGCTGAGGGAAGAAGTGTTTTTGATGATTTCATGAAGGGATAATCTGGTGGTAGGAGAAAGTGAGGACTGCAAATGAATCAAGAGTGTGTTGCTGGGAAAGCACAGCATGTCAGACAGCATCCGAGGGACAGGAGAATTGCCGTTTCGGGCATAAGCCCTTTAGCAGGAATGACTGATACCCAAAACGTTGATTCTCCTGCTCCTTGGATGCTGCCTGATCTGCTGCGCTTTTCCAGCCCCACACTCTCGACTCTGATCTCCAGCATCTATCATCCTCACTTTCTCTCAAATGTACATATGCCTCATAGACATTTACACTTTGCTCCCTCCACACCCCACTCCAGCTTCCCCATTCCTCCATCAGATCCAGCAATGCATCTTTTCCAGTTGGACCAAAATTATTTTAGTCCAGGAAGTTCTCCTTAATACATTTCATAAATTCATCCTCATCTAACTTGTTACTCAAGCAATATCCCATTCAATATTTGTGAATTAAAATTCTAAAATATGATGACTTTGCAATTCTCAAATGTCTGTGACTAATCTGCAATTTTGCTCCTCTCTTTCTCTCACACACTGTGAATATCCTCAGTAATGTGACTGTACATTGTGTCCTCCTTGAGTCTATCCAAATGGTATTTATTCAGTGCCCCTAAAAAACACTCTCCCCACCCCCACTTCTCCCTCATCAGCAATCTCACTTCGCGTTTTTTTTCCAGTCAATCATTTTTGAATATGTTGTGCCAGATTTTCCCATAGGAGATTGGAAACAAGAGGAACATTCAAATTCAGGTTTCGAAATCTCAACCAGGAGCAATTTTCTCTCGGTCGGTTGGTGCTGTGTTTAGCTGAGAGATTGGTCTGCTGCTATTAGACTTCCAGGACAGGGAACTGAGTGGACATGATGAAAGAGTGTTCCATAAGCATTTCTATCTCTGAAGTGCAGAAATATCGCTTTCAAAATATATTGTCAGCCAATCATTGACAGTCATATTTTTCTTGGTAAACTGCTTTTCCAAACCTACCATTTTCCAATGTTCTCTGTATTTGAGATTCAATGTAATCCTTGTGTGTAGGGTGTCAGTATTATCTCTTCCCACATATTTGCTCCCATATGGTCTACCACCAGACTAGGATAATGTGGGGGGGGGGGGGGGGGGAGGGGAAATAAGGAAGCTGTTGAAATCCACATTTATTATGAGGTGCCAGTGTATCTGCGGAAGATGGACGGTTCCACATATCAGACAAACAGGCAGGCATAGCTGGGTCCCATGTGGGTGCCCAGGGGTACCCCTTTGGTTTGGAGGAAGTGGGAGGATTGGAAGGGGAAGTTGTTGAGGGTGAGGACCAGTTCAGTCAGGTGGGTGAGGGTGTCAGTGGAAGGGTACTGGTTGGGACGGCATGAAATCCACCACGACAAACATAGTCCATGAATTCCACACCACCCAATTCTACCTCCTACCAAAGATTCACAAACCTGACTGCCCCAGTCGACCCATTGTCTCAGCCTGAGCCTGTCCCACCGAACTCATCTCTTCCTACTTTGACATCGCTCTGTCCCCCTTAGTCCAGGAACTCTCTGCCTACGTTCGTGACACCACCCATGCCCTTCACCTCCTCCAAGATTTTCATTTCCCTGGCCCCCAACTCCTCTTCTTCACCATGGGTATCCAGTCCTTGTACACATCAATCCACCATGATGAAGGTCTCCAAACCCTCCATTTCTCTTCACGCCGTATCAACCAGTACCCTTCCATCCCACCAACGTCCGCATACAATGCATCATTCTCCGCCACTTCCACCACCTCCAAAAATATATTTCCCTTCCTTCCCCCTGTCAGTGTTCCTGAGAGATCATTCACTCTGTGACTCCCTCATCAGGTCCACGCCCCCCCACCAGCCCACACTCCACTCCTGGCACCTTTCCCTGCCACCGCAGGAAGTGTAAGCCCTATGCCTACACCACTTCCCTAACTTCTGTTCAAGGCCCCAAGGGATCTTTCCACATCCGTCAGAAATTACTTATACATTCACCAATGTCATCAACTGTGTCCGTTGCACCCGGTGTGGTCTCCTCTACATCGGGGAGACAGGTCGTCTTCTTGCGGATCATTTCAGAGAACATCTCTGGGACACCTGCACCCACCAACCCCACCGCCCCATGGCTGAACACTTCAACTCCCACTCCCACTCCATCAAGGACATGCAGGTCCTGGACCTCCTCCGTCACCATACCCTAACCACCCGACACCTGTTGGAAGAATGCCTCATATTCTGCCTTGGGGCCCTGCAATGACATGGGAGAAATGTGGATTTCAACAGTTTCCTCATTCCCACCCACTAGCCCAGTCCCAGGCCTCCAACTTGGCACCGCCCTCCAGACTTGTCCATCACTCCCCCCTCTGACCTATCACCTTCTCCCTCACCTTCATCCTCCTATTGCTTTCTCAGCTACCTTCCCCCCAAACCCCCCCACCCCCCTCCATTTATCTCTCAGCCACTGACTCACAAGCCTCATTCCTGATGAAGGGCTTATATCCAAAACGTTGATTCTCCTGATCCTTGGATGCTGCCTGACATGCTGTGCTCTCGACTCTGATCTCCAGCATCTGCAGTCATCACTTTCTCCTACCATCAGACTATCGCTTCATGAAACCATCAAGAGCACTTCTTCCCTCTGCCTGTAGTGTGGATGAAGGCATGCCATTCACCATGTTATAAGATGCCACTGAACTTCAACATGTTTTCTACTCTTGGTATTCACCTCAAATTGATTGTACAATTTGCCCTCTCTGTGTTTGAAAGCGGAGATTCCTGAAGGCCTGACACCAGCATCAAATTTTCTTAATGTCAGACTCCCCCACAATCGTATTGGCATGAACTTGGATAGATGTCTTCTGCATCACAACAGGCCCCAAGATGCAGGATTCCCAGGAATCTATAGGCTTCCTTTCTACACCACTTGCCAAGGCAAGCACTGCTCCTACTATATTTATATTTCTATTCTGTGTAGGACATGACTGTGATCAATCCATTAATTCTTCAAGATCATGGTTTTTAGCTTCTTCTCGAGCTCCTGAAAATTTGTTTGCGTGATCTGAATGCCTACTTTCTTTATGCCATTAATGTTGGTGTGTACCACAGTTTCTGGTTCATCCATTTAACCCTGCTGAATATTCTGTACACTTTCCGTAATATCTTTGACCATGGCACAAGGGAGAGAACACGCCATGCTGTATGAAAGATGCTACACTTAGACATGTTTGTCTATTCCAGATTTTGAATGTTCTAAAGAAAACAGGCTCTTCGGCCCAATAAGCCCACATCGACCCTCCGAAGCATAAGCGCCCCAGACCCATTCCCCCACCGTATTACTCTACATTCACCCCTGACTAATGCACCTTACCTGCACATCCCTGAATACTATGGACAATTTAGCATGGCCAATTCACCTAACCTGAACATCTTTGGACTGTGGGAGGAAACCGAAGCACCCAGAGGAAACCCACGTAGACATGGGGAGAATATGCAAACACCACACAGACAGTCTTCCGAGGTTGGAATTGAACCCAGATCCCTGGGACTGTGAGGTATCAGTGCTGCCCTAAAAAATTCAACTTCTAATCTCTACTTTTCTCTCCTTTCCAGTCTTTGTCCATTGGTGTCATGGTCTAAGTTGTATTGTTTCAAATATTTCCATATCCAGCAGCCTCTATAGCTTTGTCCTGGTTTGAGACTGAGCACCTCAAAAAGACTGCTTTCCCTCCAATTTGTCCATGTAAAATCCCTAAATTCCTGTCTGTGGACAGAACAATCTCACATCCTCCCCATTACTGCAAAGTGTTGCAGCTCAAGCTCTGGGAATCATGAGTTCAAGCAGCTGGTGTTGTTCTACACACAGTGATCCTGTCGATACAGGAAGCTTCCTGAAGTTCCCACATGGTGCAGGCATTTCAAGCAACTGGTCTCACTGCCCATCCCCATTCTAAAATTCTCTATTTGCTCTGTTAGAACGAAGCAAATCTCGGAAATGGACTGTTAATATCAATTAATACACAAGAAGGAAAAAGACATCATAATGGAAAATTCAAGTGCTATTAAATTATTGCGTATTTCAGCAATGTCACTCCCCTTGATCCCCTCAACTTGCAGTAAATGGAAAATCTGGGATAAAGCTTTTCTGAGTAAATGTCTGCTCACTTTCCTTGATTAAAACTTCCAAATAAATAAGCACAAGCAGCCAGCAAGCATTCCACTCAGTTACTTTGAATTTAATTTCCTATTAAACAGAATAGTTTGATTCTTACATTGAATCTAAACACAATACTTCAATCAAGAAAGGTAGTTGGAATAATCGGCAGACCGAAGGGGTAAGTGTTATAATTCAAACTTGGAACAGAATGTTACTTTTCTTTGAAGTAAGTTTGCACAGTCATAATACTGAGGAAGCCTATAAATGACCAAGGTGATAAATATCAAATTACAGACCAGAAGAATTGATTGGAGGAACAATATTAAAAATCCAAACCACATTAAGGCAAATCACATTGCAAGAAAAATAAAAAATAGCATGTAACTCATTTTTAACTGTATTCTCTGACATTATAAATGCAGTTAAACAAATAAAATCACACAATAATTTGATTTAAACGAAAGCCATTTTCATGTGAATTTCTAGTGCAAGGTTACTATACGTTTAGTCACGGTAAAAGATCACCATAACTTTATTTAAGGCACACTGCTTTATTCGGTCCCTTTCTGAAAAATATTAATATGATCAAAGAAAAATCAGGCCTGGCAGTAAAAACTGTATAATGTAAGAGAGTGTAGTAAAAGATTATTGCTTTATTGACATTGTGTTACTTTGTCTATAATACTGTCATACATCAGATAGCATAACTGTATTATTTGTCATTTAAAGGCTACAAGCTAATAATTTTAACAAACCAGGATTTGGCTAAAATGGGATAATTCTCCACGGATCAATCATTGCAAGTGTTTTAATTTCACTTCCAATTTTTTTTATTGATATAAGAAATTCCCTGCTTCTGAAAGGTAGAAATCTTTTGTTACAAAAAGCAGAATTTGATCACTTGGCTGCCTTTCCAAGTACTTGAATTACTACACCTATTGAGTGTACCCACACAGACTGTTTAGCTGCCCTATTGGGTTAACCATGTTCTGCCATTGCAAAGACTGATGTACCAACAGTGGTTACTGTCTTCAGACAGCCTGGTGAGAATATTAGATCTAGAAATGGGGGAAATTCAACACTCAATCAAATGAAACTACAAATTGTCCATTTTCTTGGAGACGATGTTACATTTTATCTATTCCATGCCTGTAGCATTAATAAAAATTATGAAGTAAATCAGTGACGTGCAAAAGCAGTATCAGTAATAAGTGGCATTCTATTTGATTGATGTTGGTACAACAAGGTTCTTACTTTTGTGGCCTTTCTAATGACAAGGAAAATGTGTTTAAAATGTGAAAGATGAACTTAAAAAAAATCACTTCTTTTGAAAACTTTCTTCCTGTGTCAAACATTCTGATGTCCCCATCATTCACAGGGAATCAATATCTTTGTCTCCACTGTTCTTTTCGGGATAGCAATTTCAGAAATACCTTCACTCTAGTATTATTTGGGTTTGAACAGATATACCCTATTCTCACTTTGAATCTGGAAAGAAACAGAATAGGTTTACTTCCAGTGCTCACTAGGTATGACAGATGTTCCTGATAATGTAATAGAATGCCAGAAGGGAGCAGTGAACTCCATGTTGTGAATACTTACACCGCAGCTTTAATTCTGCAGCGACCATCGTTTTCCTGAGTGTGATAACCCTTAATGCTGGAGAGACTAGGGACTAATTTTGAGTATTTCTGGCAGCAGGTTTTCCATCTTGAATTAGGAACTGGAATTCAAAATTCAAGGCATTTGATTCACCGCTTTAAAGAAAGAGAAAGAAAGGTCTTGAGGAACATCAGCAGGCCAACCTATGGACTGACTTCACTTTTCCTGACTGTTTATACTGGCGAATAGAGTCATCGTGTCATACAGTATGCAAACAACCTAAACTAACCATGTTCCCAAACTAAACTATTCCCACCTGCCTGCATTTGGCCCTCATCTCACCAAGTCTTTCCTTCACGTGTACTTATCCAAATGCCTTTTAAATTTCGTAACTGCATCTGCAGCCATACTTCCTCTGACAGTTTATTCCACAAACAAACCACTCTATGTAAAAAAAGTTGCTCCTCATGTCTTTATCAAATCTTTCTCCTGTCACCTTCAAGCTATGCCCCTAATGTTTGAACTCCCCAGTTAAAGGGCAGCACGGTGGCACAGTGGTTAGCACTGCTGCCTCACAGCGCCAGGGACCTGGGTTCAATTCCCGCCTCAGGCGACTGACTGTGTGGAGTTTGCACGTTCTCCTCGTGTCTGCGTGGGTTTCCTCCGGGTGCTCCGGTTTCCTCCCACAGTCACAAAGATGTGCGGGTCAGGTGAATTGGCCATGCTAAATTGCCCCTAGTGTTAGGTAAGGGGTATATGTAGGGGTATGGGTGGGTTGCGCTTCGGCGGGTCGGTGTGGACTTGTTGGGCCGAAGGGCCTGTTTCCACACTGTAAGTAATCTAATCTAATCTAATCTAAAAAAAGTCGATTGACTAGAAACACACTGCAATCTCAGCCAATTAATTGCAAGTTGTATTGGTAAATTTTGAAATATGCAAAAGTATGCAATGGTTTAGGGTGTAGGTTTGCTCGCTGAGCTGTAGGTTTGATAATCAGATGTTTCATTACCTGGCTAGGTAACATCGTCAGTGGCGACCTCCAAGTGAAGTGAAGCTGTTGTCTCCTGCTTTCTATTTATATTTTTCTCCGAATGGGGTTCCTGGGGTTTGTGGTGATGTCATTTCCTGTTCATTTTCTGAGAGGTTGATAGATGGCATCTAGATCTATGTGCTTGTTTATGGCGTTGTGGCGTTATGCAGTGGTTTTACAGTCAATGTACCTGCACCATATTTAAATCAAAAGCAAAAGTAGAAAAATAGTCAACACTCACAATTGGATTTGTTAGCCTAGTTAGCATTATCTTTAGCAGGATTCATGGCTGCATCATCAACCAATGTCATGGCATGCTTTGCTGAATCTGCAAAAGAAACTCCACACGTCAGTTTGGGGGAATGCCACCCAGAGCTAACGAGACCACTGGGGAAAACTGTCCCCTCAAAATCAAAAGCCCAAAATAACAAAACAGCAACTTCAGCCATCAAGGGCCTGAACGCATGTGTATACCAATCAGACTCCAACACAGAAAGCAAGAAGAAATGTTGCTGTTTCGATCACAGCATGGGTGCATTAAACCAAACATTTCCTTTCTGATGGCCACCCTCTGGAACAGTTTATTAATGGGTGGACATGTTACCTGACATCTAAGCTTATATCATTTCCATCAACAGCAGCTGGAAGACCATCAACTCAGTGAAAGAAGCTGTTTGCACTGTTTGAAACCTGCTGGGCTTCCAGTCCAAAGAACTGTCCACTGCTGATTGTTACAGCCTGATATCTACCAACATTCACGACTAGTTAGGGAATGTGGTTAAACTTGGAGAACTATAATTTATGGAGGAAATCTACTTTGTTATGTTTTTTGCCTATAATTACAAACTGTTGGCTTTGTTTATGCTCAGTTATAAAGAGCAGATTTTAAACTCAGTATAGGTCTGATGGAAGAATAGGATGAGTCTTGATCTCAGCATTTAGTGATTAGAATAGATTCCCTGCAGTGTGGAAACAGACCTTTTGGCTCCACAAGTCCACTCTGGCCCTCCAAAAAGTAACACACCCCAGACCCATTTCCCTCGGACTAATGCACCTAACACTATGGGTAATGTAGCATGGTCAATTCACTTAGCCTGCATACCTTTGGACTGTGGAAAGAAACCAGAGCAAACCCACACAGAGAGTTGCCCAAGGCTGGAATTGGTCCCTGGTGCTGTGAGGCAGCAGTGCTAACCATTGAGCCACCATGCTGCCCCTAATGATTTAGCATGGCATTTCAAGGCAGCTTATTTAAATGAATGCAAGCACTTAAGAACATCTAAAGTTCCAGTTTTAAAGAAAAAAGAACATTTCAGCACAGGAACACGCTCTTCAGTCTTTAAGCCTGTGCTGACACATTTTGCCCTTCCATATTAAAACTGTCTTCACTTACGGGATTCATATCCCTCTATTCCCTTCCTATTCATGTATTCATCCAGGTGCTTCTTGAATGCTGCTTTTGTGTCTGCATCTACCATTTCCTCTGGCAGTGCCTCCCAGGCACTCACCATCGTTTGTGTGAAAAACGTGCCTCATACATCTCTTTTAAACTTCCCACTTGCACCTTGAACCTGTGTCCCCTAACAATTGACCCCTCCATCCTGGAAAAAAGCCTCATACTTTCCACTCTGTCTATATCATTCACAATCTTATAAACTTCTATGAAGTCGTAGTGAAAACAAACTCAGTCTATCCAACCTTTTTTCTTAGCTAGAATCCCCCATACGAGGCAACATCCTGGTAAACCTTTTCTGTACTCTCTCTAAAGCATCCACATCTTTCTGGTTACGTGGTCTCCAGTCAAGGTTGACTGTGTGCTGATCCTAAGTACCTTGCAATGGTGATTGGCAATCTCTCATTACTACACGCACTAAAGCATCAAAACATCCCTTGTTTATATTGGTAGTGCTCGAATTGAAGAGAAAGTCTACTGGAACCACATAGGTCAGGACTAGGTTATTGATAAGTTAAATAGTCCACCAGTGGAGAAGGTCCAATAAGTCATCCACGTTGTTTTAATAGAGAACCCTGACAGTGTGATTCTTGGGGTTTGGCTATTCAATACCATTGTGCCTCACAACACTCAGTGAAGTGTATTAATCATGCTAACTGTCCAATCAAGCAATCAAGAATAAAACAAAATAAATTGAACTTGTTTTTCCAATAGGAAAAGACTGAGATGTGCCATACATAATTTCATAAGACAACATTTCCTCCTAGCAACATTTCGTAGTTGTTAATTAAATAAATCCCTTCAAAACTGAAACCCGCTCAGGAGGTCAGTGGCTCTGGTGGAACCCAAACATGGCATCAATAAGGAAGTTATTGATAAGAAGGTGCTGTTTAATGGTACTTTTAATTACACCTTCCATCAATTTGCCAATGATTAAGAGTAGACTGATGGGGCAATAATTGGCCAGGTTGGATTTGTCCTTTTTTTTGTGTACAGGATATACCTATGGCAATTTTTCACATTGTCAGGAAGATGCAAGGGTTGTAACTGCTCTGGAAGAGCTTGGCTAGGGGAGTAGCACAAATCTTCAGTACTATTGCCAGAATATTATCAGAGCCCATTGATTTACAGTATCCAGTACTTCCAAATAATATATGAACTCATGTAGACAGAATGAAAATGGCTTATAACTGACACACGTGATGTTGTGGACCACTAGAGGAGGCTGAGATGGACCATCCACTTGGCACTTCTACTGACGATCTTGCAAATCCTCTTTTGCACTAAGCTTGTCCAATGGAACACATGATGATCATTCTTAAGCAAATATTTGCCCCATAAACATTTACACTGAGCTCACACCAGCTTCTCCATCCTCCATCAGATCATGCAGCCCATCATTCCCAGTTAGGCCAAAATTATTTTTGTCCAAAAAGTTCTCCTTCATACGTTTCACAAATTCCTCATCCTCAGTCTTGTTCCTTGAGAATTATCCCGTTCGATATTTGAGAACTGAAATTCTCCAACATCATAACACTACAATTCTCATACATCTGTGATTTATCTGCAATTTTGCTCCACTCTTTCTGTCACACACTTTGTGAATATCACTAGTAATGTGACTGTACATTGTGTATTTCTTGAGTCAAACCAAATGGTGTTTTGTCATTGCTCCCTCAAACACCAACCCCAGCACAAAAAAGTCTAACCTAATCAGCATTATTACTTTGCCTTTCCTTTTCCTGCTCAATCATTTCTGAACACAGTTTGCCTGATTTTCCCACTGGAGATTGGAAGCAAGGACATGTTCATTTTCAGGTCTTGATATCTGAACTAGGAGCAACTTTCCCCTGGTTGGTTAATGCTGTGTTTAGGTGAGAGATAGCTCTGTTACCAATTCGGCTTCCAGGACAGGGAACAGAGTGGATATGATAAAGACATGTTCCGTAAGCGTTTCTACCTTTGAAGAGCAGAATTAGTGTTTTCAAGTAATATTGTCAGCCAATTATTGACAGGGTCGTATTTTTCTTGGTAAACTGCTTCCCGCCTTTTCCAAACCTAGCAACTTAAGCAGGCCGGAGAAATGGATTGATTTTGTTTTGCCTGACTGTTTGTAATGGCACATAGAAACATACAGCATGGAAATAGACCCTTCAGTCCAACAAATCCATACTGACCTTGTTTGCAAACTAAACTAGTCTCACTGTCCTTCTTTGACTCACATTCCTTCCAACCAGTACTACCCATGTATTCATGCAAATGTCTTTTAAATGTTGAAATTGTAATTAATGAATCCTGAAAAAGGGCTCATGCCCGAAATGTCGATTCTCCTGCTCCTTGGATGCTGCCTGACCTGCTGCGCTTTTCCAGCAACACATTTTCTGCTCTGATCTCCAGCATCTGCAGTCCTCACTTTCTCCCACCAGAGGGGCAAGACACTTTGATTTATCACTTCATGCAAAAAATGGACCTCTGATACCACAGCATTCCCTCAGTACTGCATTGGAGCATCAGTCTTGACTTCTTTTGCGCTCAAACCTTACATTTGGTTGAAACTACAAACCAACTCCAAAGCAAGAATGCCAAGCAAACCAGCCACGATTGACAATGCCCGAGGAGTGAGAGAGAAAAGAGCTCCAATATTAAAAAAACACAGGAAATATATGAAGAAGCATACAGTTTCTTCATCAGACTTTTCTGATCAAGAATTCTGTACCAATGCAATAGCAGTTGAAAACCACCATGTCCACTTGCATCCCCAAAAGACGACTGGCTAGAAACACACTGTAATCTCAGCCAATTAATTTCAAGTTGTACTGGTAAATGCTGAAATATGCAGAAGTACAAACTGGTTTTACAACCAGTTTACCAGTACCATATTTAAATCAACAGCAATAGTAGGAAAATAGTTAACTCTTACAGTTAGATTTTTTAACCTTTTCAACATTACCTTCAGCAGGTTTAATGGCAGCATCATCAACTAAAGTGGTGACGCATCCTGCTGCATCAGAGCTAATGAGACCACTGGAGAAAATGGCACCCTCAAAGTCCAAAGTGCAAACTAACATACAGCAACTTCAGCCATCAAGTGCAAGCACCGAGTGTACACCAATCAGACTTCAACACAGAAAGCAAGAAGAATCTTTTTGACACACATTGCATGCATTAAACTCAAATATTTCCCTCCTGATGTCCACCCATTGGAACAGTTTTCTAATGGGGTGGTAGACATGTTGCCTGAAATCTAAAATCATGCAGCTCCATCAACAGCAGCCAGAAGACCATCAACACAGTTTGCTCTGTCTGAAACCTGCTGGGCTTCCAGTCCAAAGATATGTCCACTACTGAGTGTTACAGACTGATAGCTCCCAACATTCAGATAAGGAGTGTGGTTAAGTTTGTGAAGTATAACTCATTGAGGAAAAATAATTTATTATGTTTTTCATCATGAATGCTAAAACCTTAACTAGGTTTTGCTCAGTTTTAAGGAACATTTTTAAAAGTCAGTATAGGACTGATGGAAGAATAGGATTATTCCTGATCTTAACACTTATGAGTTATTTTTAATGACATTTGAAGGCTGCTTTTTTGTATCAACCCAAGCACTTAAGAACACCTGAAGTTCCAGTTTTCGTCAAAGTTGACTGTGTGATGATCTGAATGAACCTCTTACAATCGTCATTGGCAATCTCTCATTCTTGTACTCACTAAGAACATAAGAACTAGGATAGGAGTAGGACATCTCGCCCTTCGAACCTACTCCGCCGTTCAATAAGATCATGGCTGATCTTTTCGTGGTCTCAGCTCCACTTACCCACTTTCTCACCATTACCCTTAATTCCTTCATTGTCCCAAAAACTATCTATCTTAGCTTTAAAAACATTTACTGAGGAAGCCTCAACCACTTCACTGGGCAGGGAGTTCCATAGATTCACAACTCTCTGGGTGAAGATGTTCCTTCTCAATTCAGTCGTAAATCTGCTCCTCGTAATTTTGAGGCTATGCCCTCTTGTTCAGTGGAAGTATCCTCTCTAAGCCTATCTTATCTATGCTGCATCTGCCCAACGGGACAATTTTTAACTGGATGCTTTGCTATTTCTTCCTTGATAATGGACTCAAGTATCTTTTCCACTACAGAAGCTAACCAGTCTATAGTTCCTCATCTTCTGTCTACTGCCCTTTTTAAACAGTGGCAACATTTTTTCTGTTTTCCAATCTGCTGGGACTGCTTCAGAGTCCAGTGAATTTTAGAAGATTACCACAAGTGCAATGTTATTTCTCTTTTAGTACCCTGGGATACATTCAATCAGGGCCAGGAGATTTGCTCAACGCTACTTCTTCTGCAATAAAGTTAAAAATCAGACACCAGGTTATAGTCCAACAGGTGTATTTGGAAGCACTAGCTTTCGGAGCACTGCTCCTTCATCAGATTGTTTCCAGGTCCTCACCTACCTTTGTCAATTACTGGCATGTTATTTGTGTCCTCCGACACAAAATACCTGTTCAATGCCTCGGCCTTTCCCTCATATCCCATTACTAAATCCCCCCTTCTCATCCTCTAAAGGACCAATGTTTAATTCAGCCACTATTTTTCATTTTATGTATTTACAGAAACTTTTGCTGTCTGTCTTTGTATTTTGTGTTAGTTTTTGTATCATGTTCTATCTTACTTTTCTTTATAGCTCTTTCTGGGGCTTTCTGTTGACTTTTAAAGTTTTCCCAATCTTCCCACTTTCTATGCCTGCTCTTTCAGTTTGATCACCTTCCTTATTTCCTTAGACACCCGTAGCAGTGTTACAGTCCTTCCATTTCACTGGAATATACTTTTGCTGAGCAATTGCTTTGAAAGTTCTCCACTGTTCATTAACTGTCCCACCATAAACTCTTTGCTTCCAGCCTACTTTTGCCAACTCCTCCCTCATCCTATTGAAGTCTCCCTTGTTAAAGCAAAGGACCCTGGTATTGGATTTTATCTTCACACTCTCCATCTGTATTCTAAATTGATCACTCCTTGCAAGAGGATCCCCAACTGTGACATCATTACTTATTCCTGTCTCATTACACAAGACCAGATCTAGGATAGACTGCTCCCTCATTGGTTCCATTACATACTATTCAAGAAAACTATTGTGGAGATACTCAGCAAACTCCTCCTCAAGGCAACCCTGACCGAGCTGGTTCAACCAATCGACATGTAGATTAAGATCCCCCATGATAATTACCCAATCATTTTCTGGGCATTAGTTATTTCTTTGTTTATTGCCCACCCCAATGTGATCTTTTCTTCTTAGAGTTTCTAATTTCTACCCAAATGGACTCAACCTTATTCTCCATAGAATTTATATCATCTCTCAGCACCGCCCTGATGCCATCCTTGAATATCAGAGTTACACCACCTCCCTTACTTTCCTGCCTGTCCTTCTGAATAGTCTGATATCACTGGATAGTTAACTCCCAATTGTGACCATCCTGCAATCATGTCTCCATAATAAGCTACTAAATCAAATTCATTCACAATGATTGGGGCTGTTAACTCATCGACCTTGTTATGAATGCTACAACCATTCAGGTAAAGTGCCCTTCTGCTAGTGTTCATGCCCTCATGATTTCCAACTTCTCTAATAATATCTCTTGAGTTATCCTTCCTTTTAATTTTCTCATAGTCTGCCTTGTAGTTAAATCCTCCTGCACAAATGCTAACCTGCTGCTTACTTTTCTATTAACAATCATATGTCCTATCATTTTTCCCTTCCTTTCCCTCCGACTCACTAGTTTAAAGTCCTAGTGACCACCCCATTTATACTATTCACTAGAACACTGGTTCCAGATCGGTTCAAGTGGAGACCATCCCATCGGTATAGATCCCTTCTATTCCAAAACTGATGCCAATGCCTCATAAAATGGAGACTTTCTTCCTCAAACTATTCCCTTAGCAATGTGTCTACTTGCCTAATTTTCTTATCCATAATCAAAGTTGCATGTGGCTCTGGGGTTTATAACCCTTCAGGCCATGTTCCTTAATTTCGTTCCTGGTACTTGACAGTCGCCAAACAAGTCCTCCTTCCTAGTCTTGCCTACGTTGTTCGTGCCAATTGGACCACAACAACTGGATCCTCTCCTTCCCGTTCCAATATCCCTTCAAGCCGGTCAGAGATTGCCAGGAACCGAGCAGGCACCACACCATGCAGGATTCCCAATCTGACTTCCGAAGGATACAATCTATCCCCCGAATTATAAAAACTCCCATCACTATCTCTTGTCCTTTTGCTCCCCACTCTGGAATGGCCTTCTGCACCATGTGCCATGGTCAGCAAACCCATCCTCCCCGCAGTCCTTTTCATCATCCACACAGAGAGCAAGAATCTCATACCTGTTGGACACTGGTTCCAGATTGGTTCAGGTGGAGACCATCCCATCGGTATAGATCCCACCTATTTCAAAATAGTTTTCTAATCACTCCCCAAGTTCAGTGAGTTTTATACTGACTCCCTGTGCTCAGTGTGTTTTATATTCACTCCCCGAGCTCAGTGAGTTTTATACTCACTCCCTGTGCTCAGTGAGTTGTATACTCACTCCCCGAGCTCAGTGAGTTTTATACTCACTCCCCGAGTTCAGTGAGTTTTATACTCACTCCCCGAGCTCAGTGAGTTTTATACTCACTCCCTGTGCTCAGTGTGTTTTATACTCACTCCCCGAGCTCAGTGAGTTTTATACTCACTCCCCAAGCTCAGTGAGTTTTATACTCACTCCCCGTGCTCAGTGAGTTTTATACTCACTCCCCGAGCTCAGTGTGTTTTATCCTCACTCCCCGAGCTCAGTGAGTTTTATACTCACTCCCCGCGCTCAGTGAGTTTTATACTCACTCCCCGCGCTCAGTGAGTTTTATACTCACTCCCCATGCTCAGTGAGTTTTATACTCACTCCCCGAGTTCAGTGAGTTTTATCCTCACTCCCCGAGCTCAGTGAGTTTTATCCTCACTCCCTGTGCTCAGTGAGTTTTATACTCACTCCCCGAGCTCAGTGAGTTTTATACTCACTCCCCGAGCTCAGTGAGTTTTATACTCACTCCCTGTCAGTGAGTTTTACACTCACTCCCCGAGTTCAGTGAGTTTTATACTCACTCCCCAAGCTCAGTGAGTTTTACACTCACTCCCCGAGCTCAGTGAGTTTTATACTCACTCCCCGAGCTCAGTGAGTTTTATACTCACTCCCTGTGCTCAGTGAGTTTTATACTCACTCCCCGAGCTCAGTGAGTTTTATACTCACTCCCTGTCAGTGAGTTTTACACTCACTCCCCGAGCTCAGTGAGTTTTATACTCACTCCCTGTGCTCAGTGAGTTTTACACTCACTCCCCGAGTTCAGTGAGTTTTACACTCACTCCCCGAGTTCAGTGAGTTTTATACTCACTCCCTGTGCTCAGTGAGTTTTACACTCACTCCCCGAGTTCAGTGAGTTTTATACTCACTCCCCGAGCTCAGTGAGTTTTATACTCTCTCCCTGAGCACAGTGAGTTTTATACTCACTCCCCATGCTCAGTGAGTTTTATACTCACTCCCTGTGCTCAGTGAGTTTTATACTCTCTCCCCGAATTCAGTGAGTTTTATACTCACTCCCCGAGCTCAGTGAGTTTTATACTCTCTCCCCGAATTCAGTGAGTTTTATACTCACTCCCCGAGCTCAGTGAGTTTTATACTCTCTCCCCGAATTCAGTGAGTTTTATACTCACTCCCCGTGCTCTGTGTGTTTTATACTCACTCCCCGAGTTCAGTGAGTTTTATACTCACTCCCCGAGCTCAGTGAGTTTCATACTCTCTCCCCGAGCACAGTGAGTTTTATACTCACTCCCCATGCTCAGTGAGTTTTATACTCACTCCCTGTGCTCAGTGAGTTTTATACTCTCTCCCCGAATTCAGTGAGTTTTATACTCACTCCCCGAGCTCAGTGAGTTTTATACTCTCTCCCCGAATTCAGTGAGTTTAATACTCACTCCCCGTGCTCTGTGTGTTTTATACTCACTCCCCGTGCTCAGTGAGTTTTATACTCACTCCCCGTGCTCTGTGTGTTTTATACTCACTCCCCGAGCTCAGTGTGTTTTATACTCACTCCCCGAGCTCAGTGAGTTCAATACTCCACGTCAGTTTTGTACTCCCTCGGTGCTGCTGCTGCACTGCCTTCCGGCTGCTCCCCACCAACTCGGAAATCTCCCTTTTTAATTTTGCTCAAACTCGAATTGCAGGGAAAGCCTACTGGGACCACCTAGACCAGTACTACGTTTTTGATAAGTTAACTCGTCTTTCTGTAGAGAAGGTCCAATGAATCACTGACATTATTTTAATGGAGAACTCTGATAATGTGATTCCATTGAGTTTCAGTACTTTGTAATCACTGCATTTCACAACACACAGTGAAATGTATTAACAATGCTCACCAACCATCCAAAAATCAAAAACAAAACAAAATTGTTTTTCCATTAGGAAATGTCTGAGATGTGCTGTATACAATTTCATAGGCATTATTTCCTCCCAGCAACATTTCGTAATTGTCTGTCAAGATGAAACCAGTTCAGGAGCCCTGCCAGAACCCAAACTCTGTGAGCAAGCAAGTTCTTCCTGAGAAGGTGCTACTTTTGATGGATCCTTCCATCACCTCCCTGATGACTGAGAGTAGTCTGACAGGTCAGTAATTGGTCAGATTGGGTTTGTCCCATCATTTGTGTACAGGACATAGTTGTGACAATTTCACACTTTGTCACATGCACATTGTTGCAACTGGTTTTGAAGAAGTTGTCCAGAGGAGCAGCATGTTCTGCAGCACAAGTCTTCCGTACCAATACCAGAATGTTATCAGAGCCCATAGCCTTTTCACTATCCAGGACCTCCAACCATTTCTTGATATGTTGTGGACTGAATGGAAATCATTGAAGACTGGAATGTGTGATGTGTGGAATACTGGTGCAGACTGAGGTGGACCGTCCACTTGGAAAGTCTCGCTGAAGATAGTTGCAAATCCTCTTTTGTACTAAACCTGTCCAAATGAACATATGATGATCATCCTTCAGCAAATATTTGCCCCACAGTCATATACACGTTGCTCCCTGCACCCCACACCAGCTTTTCCATCCCTCTATCAGATCCAGCAACCCATCCTTACCAGTTGGGTCAAGATTATTTTATTCCAGCAAGTCCATTTTATATTTCATAAATTCCTCCTCTGCCTTGTTCCTCAATCATTGTCACATTCTATATTTGAAAATTTAAACACTACAACTCTCACACATCTGTGATTTATCAGCAACTTTGTTCCTCACTATCTCTCACACACTGTGTGAATATCTTCAGTAATGTGACTGTATATTGTTTGCTCCTTGAGTCTAACCAAATGGTTTTGTCACTGCCCCCTAAAGGATGACCATCTCTCCCCCAGCATAAAATGTCTTTCCTAATCAGCACTCTCAATGTACCTTCCTTTTCCTTGCTCGATCATTTCTGAACACATTGTATCTGATTTTTCCAGCGGAGATTGGAACCAAGAGGCAGGTTCAATTTCAGCTCTCAAAAACTGAACTGGGAGCAACTTTCCCCTGGTTGCTTGGAGCTGTGTTTAGTGAGAGGGTGATCTGCTGTCACTTAGGCTTCCAGGGCAGGGAACAGAGTGGACATGATAAAATTGTGCGTTTCTATCTCTAAAGAGCAGAACTAGTGCTTTCAGACTCTATTGTCAGTCAATTGTTGACAGTGTCATATTTTTCTTGGTAAACTGCTTCCTGCCTTTTCCAAACCTAGCAGTTTAAGTAGCCCAGGGCGATGGATTGACTTTGCTTTGCTTGATGGTTTGTACTGGCACATAGATCCATAGATTCATAGAACATAGAACATAGAACAATACAGCACAGAACAGGCCCTTCGGCCCACGATGTTGTGCCGAACATCTATCCTAGATTAAGCACCCATCCATGTACCTATCCAATTGCCGCTTAAAGGTCGCCAATGATTCTGACTCTACCACTCCCATGGGCAGCGCATTCCATGCCCCCACCACTCTCTGGGTAAAGAACCCACCCCTGACATCTCCCCTATACCTTCCACCCTTCACCTTAAATTTATGTCCCCTTGTAACACTCTGTTGTACCCGGGGAAAAAGTTTCTGACTGTCTACTCTATCTATTCCTCTGATCATCTTATAAACCTCTATCAAGTCACCCCTCATTCATACCGCATGGAAACAGACACTTCAGTCCAACCAGTCATGTAAAACATGCTTCGAAACTAAACTAGTCCCACCTGCCTGCATTTGGTTCACATCCTTTTGAACCCTTTCTACTCATGTACATTTCAATATTGTAACTGTATCTGCGTCTACCACTTCCTCGGTCAACTCATTCCTTCCAGGTACCACCCCTCTGTGTGAAATGTTTGCCCTCAGGTCCTATTTAAATCTTTCTCCTCTCACCTTAACAATACACCATTAGTTTTGAACTCCCACATCTTTGGGAAAACAAAACACCTTTGCTCTTCCCCTCATGATTTGTAATGTTCTACAAGGAGCCCCTAAACCTCCTCTACTCCAGTGAAAAAAGTCCCTGCCTATCCAGCCTCTCCTTATAACTCAAACCATCCAGCCCTGGCAACATCTTGGTACATCGTTTCTGAACCTTTCCAATATAATAATATCCTTCCTATAGTAGGGTGAACAGAACTGCATACAATACACTGGAAGAGGCCTAACCAACAAGCTGAACAACCTCAACATAACATCCCAACTCCGATACTCACAGGTCTGAGCAATGAAGGCAAACATGCTAAGTGACTTGTTAACCTCCCTGTCGGCCCAGTTCAAATTTCAAAGAATTATGCACCTGAACTCCTAGGCTTCTCTGTTCTACAAAAATAACCAGGGCCCTATCATGAATTGTAAAATCCCGACATTGTTTATTTTACCAAACTGCATCACCTCATATTTATCCAAATTAAACTCCATCTGCCACTCCTTGATCCAATTTATCAAGATCTCTTTGCAATCTTAGAGAATTTACTTCACTGTCCACTATACCACCAATTTTGGTGTCATCCACAAACTTACTAACCATGCCTCCTGTATTCTGTAAATAACTGACCTTACAGTGATATTAATATCTCATGAAAAGAATAATCCAACATTAGGAAGCAATTTGTGAAGTGATTGAATTGGAGTTTTTCACAACTTCACACAGCATTTTATGGCCAATCCAGTACAAGAAGTGCAAATACTGAAGGAGAGAGAAATCTTATCAACTTCAACTCAATTTGTAAGCAACAAGCAACCACAGACTATGACAAATTCACCGAAGATGGTCATCTAGTTACGTCATAGGATATTACTTGCTCAAGATTCCAGAGGGAACAGTCTTATTCTTTGTAGAAGTACCACAAGACCATATGTGCAGCAGAGGCACAAGACACTTTGATTTATCTCTTCATGAGAAAGATGGACCTCTGACACTGCAGCATTCCCTCGGTACTGCACTGAAGCATCAGCCTTGATTTCATTTGCACTCAACTCTTAAGTTTGGCTTGAACCCACAATGTAACTCAGAAGCAAGAATGCTAACAAATGAGCCAAGGTTAACAATAGCTGAGGAGCAAGGAGAAAAAAACCCGTTAAAATAGCTCCAAAGTGAAAAACACAGCAAATGTGTGATGAAACATACAGCCTGTTCATTACACTTTTCTGATCAGGAATTCTGTACCCATACAATGTTGCATGACAACCACCAACCATACATCCCACTCTAAATGACGACTGGCCAGGAACACACTGAAATCTCAGCCAATTAATTACAAGTTGTATTGGTAAATTCTGAAATATGTTGAAGTACAAATTGATTTTACAATCAATGTACCTGCACTATATTCGAGTCAAAAGCAGTCGTCAAAAAATAGTCAATTCTTACAATTAGATGTTTTAACTTTGTTATTATTACCTACTGCAGGGTTCATGGCTGCATCATCAACCAAACTCACAACACATTGCACTGAACCTGC
The DNA here is from genome assembly GCF_020745735.1 of Hemiscyllium ocellatum. NCBI lineage: Eukaryota > Metazoa > Chordata > Chondrichthyes > Orectolobiformes > Hemiscylliidae > Hemiscyllium > Hemiscyllium ocellatum. Next base: position 68,542,906 of record NC_083413.1, on the reverse strand, counting down.
AAAAGAAACACCACATGTGAGTATGGATGAAGGCAATCCAGAGCTAATGAGACCACTGGAGAAAACTGTAACCTCAAAGTCGAAAGCACAAATTAACATTACAGCAAACTCAGCCATCAAGTGTCTGGACTTTGTGTCACCAGACTCCAACACAGAAAGCAAGAAGAAATGTTGTTATTTTGATCATCATACTAAATCCTGGCATTTCCTTTCTGATGTCCACCCATTGGAACAATTTATTAATGGGTGGACATGTTACCTGAAAACTAAAATTGTGTCATTTCCATCAATAGCAGCTGGGAGACCATCAGCTCAGTGAAAGATGCGGTTTGCTGTGTCTGAAACCTGCTGGGCTTCCAGTCTAAAGAAATATCCACTGCTGAGTGTTACAGCCTGATATCTCCCAACATTCAGGACTATATTAGAATGCGAATTAGAGTTAGAATTGAATTTGGTGTCATGTGCACTCAAGTTACAAAAGACCTGGAGGGCAGTGATAAGTGTACAATGTCGCCAAAACACGATGCTATCTTAGGTACAAAGTAATAAGGTACAGATCTTAGGTAAGCAAAATAGAGCAAATGAAGAAAAATATGTTACATTACATTGTGGGCGGCACAGTGGCACAGTGGTTAGCACTGCTGCCTCACAGCGCCTGAGACCCGGGTTCAATTCCCAACTCAGGCGACTGACTGTGTGGAGTTTGCACGTTCTCCCCGTGTCTGCGTGGCTTTCCTCCGGGTGCTCCAGTTTCCTCCCACAGTCCAAAGATGTGCGGGTCAGGTGAACTGGCCATGCTAAATTGCCCGTAGTGTTAGGTAAGGGGTAAATGTAGGGGTATGGGTGGGTTGCGCTTCGGCGGGTCAGTGTGGACTTGTTGGGGCCTGTTTCCACACTGTAAGTAATCTAATCTAATCGCAACTGTCATAGTATAAGTACAGAAAATAAGAAATAAAGCTTAAAAGTTAGACATTATAGTATTTCTATGAGGGATGTCATGTGGTCTGCCCGGGATCTGCTTGTTCCCAATCCTTAGCCAAATTCATTCCAGGCCCGCAGACTGCCATTCCCACTCTGCTCCCAGCAGCTGGCCAATCCATCTTCTCTCCGGGCCCCTGGCCACTGTCCTCAATCTGGGCACGGAAACAAGAGTGTGGTAAAAATTGGTAAAGCATAATCGATTATATTTTTCGCCATTAATTACAAAATCTTGACTTGGTTTCTGCTCAGTTGCAAAGAGCAGTTTTTAAGGTTCAGTATGGGATTGATGGAAGAATAGGATCATTCCTGATTTCAACATTTACTAGTGGTTTAACACGACATTTCAATGCAATTTATTTGTATAAACCCAAGCGCTTAAGAACAACTGATGGTCCCATTTTAGTCAAGGTTGACTGTATGATGATCCGAAGGAAACTTTTGCAATGGTCATTGGCAGTCTGTCATTACTGCACTTACTAAAGTGTTGAAATATCTCATGTATATATTAGCAGTGTTGAATTGATGGGGAAGCCTCCTGAAAGCACATTGCCAGTAGCAGGTTATTGATAAGTTAAACAGTCCACCAGTTGAGAAGGTCCAATGAATCATCCATATTGTTTTAATAGAGAACACTACTAGTATGATTCTTGTGGGTTTTGCTAACCATAATCACTGTACTTCACAACACACAGTGGAATGTATTAACTATGCTAACTATCCAATCATGAAGAACATAATAAAGGACTGGCAAATATTTTGCAGTTGCTGTAAATCTGTCTAGTTGTTTCACTCAGAACTTACTTATATTTGCTGCAATCTACAATGCAGTCTGTTAAGAGGCATTTTAGAAGTCTTGAAATTTGGTTCAGGAAAGCTTTCGAATCTCAGTTAGAGATAGACAATTTGACAAGATTCCACAGTATGTGCAATTTGGTCTATTCTAAGGTTAGTTTAATTGATAAGACATCAGATATAAAAAAAGGTATAAACAGTCCACCTGCTCACCTGCTAATGCAATGAAGGAGATAATATTGAGAAACATCAGCACCACAAGAAATTGCTTCATTTTCTCAAAAGAGGTTTCCTCGCTGGCTGACTAGTTTGAAATTTTGGAAGCTCTTTGAAATGCAGCTTGTATATATCCTCTCAGATGATCAGCCATCTGTCCACATTCTGTGAGGGGAGGTGATGTTGTGGAGGTGGGTTTACCGTGCCTCTGTGAATACTTTGATAAGGTGATCAAATTAGTGCATCAGCCCCAGTCCCTATTTTTAGCTTCTCTTCACTTGACAGAACTTCTCACAGAAGGCATTGTCTTTGTGCCCACCACTGAACAACTTTTAGTTAATCCCAATCCTTGGTGGTTTTATTTGGTTGATGTCTTCAATTGTACTCTGTTTCATTGTACAATTAAGAACCTAAATAATTATGAGGTTGAACTTCTTCTGGTATCTATCAAATTCCATTTGAAAAGTGTCAATCTGCCTTCAGCTCACTTTCACACAGTACATCCCAAACTCTAATTTCCTCTTCCAGTATTTTGCCTGCTGTAGCCTTTTGCTCATTTGTCAGTCATTGTAGCTGAGAGTGCTATGGCTCTTGAGCCTATCACCATATGGATGTTTCTCTTCATATATTCAACGTAGATCTCCCAGGACTTTGAATACACCTATCATGGCGAGTGGTACATGGGGCTGGGGTCTGTGTGAAGTGGGATGCCACTAACCTTGCATTAATTGACCACTGAATGGTTTCAATCAGCCCATCGATGGGCAGTCTGCCTATTGCCTCCCCTACTATGGGTAACACTCCACTGGAGAGTGAGTAACCAGGGAGAACCTCCACATTCTTCATGTGTCTGTTAATTATATTTGTGAATAATGATATCACATTTGTCACACAGCAAACCTCTAGCACTTTTCCATGTTGAGGGCTGTCTGGGATATTCTGTAAATTCCTTCCATTCTCTCCATCTAAATATCTTTTAGCAGCCTGAGCTGCAAACCATCTCTCTCAATGTACTGTTGTCTCTAGGTAGTGCTCGTCTTTCCAGCAAATCTTTTCAATCAATCTTCACACCATCCTGAACACTATTATCTCCACCTCAATCAATGCTCTGTCAGCAACCATTTCCTTATTGAGCAGCATCTCTTGTAACTCTTCTCACCTTGTCCTGTACTTCAAAGTGTATATCGCCTCACTTATCCTGAATAGGAAGCAAGCCACCTGTTTAATTATGTTTCATTCATATGCTGGTAGAATATGAGATTGTTCACTTTTATGTCAACTATCACTCTATTTTTACTCTCTTTTTGCCCACATTACTTTCCAAAACACTTCACTCAGCTGATTGTAATTAACCTAGTTCTCATTTGCAGAATTTACCCTCTTTATCGTTTACTCAGGTTCTTGATCTCCCCCATTGTCCAAGGGGCCTTGGCTTTGGTTCCCATAAACAAATGTTAATGGCCCAAAAGAGAATAAGAGCCCTTCACTCAACTTGACCTGAAGCTGTGGGTGTCACAGGCCTACCCTCTTTATTTAGCCTGAACAGGGATTTGTGCAATGTTATCATGACAAATTTATGTCGGTAATGATAAGAGTGGACATTTGTCACACCAGAGGTGACTGCCAATCCTTCCCTCTCTCTCTGGGGTGTATGTGTGTTTGGCATCAGCCAAGACCAGGAAACAGACACTGTGGGGCCTTCCTCTCCATTGGGCCACCAGTGAGCCACCATTCCCCCGATATCATACGGGGAGGAATCACATGTCAGCATCACATGTCGCTTGGCATCTAAGTGTGTCAACACCTGAGACAATAATTGTTGCTTCTTCACTTGCCTAAATGCTACAACTTGGCTATAAAACCACTTTCAACCTGACCCTTTTTCAGGAGCAATTGGAAGGGTGCCAGGATAGAAGCTGGGTTACATTTGAATTTCCCAAAATAATTCACCATCCCAAGGGAAGACCTTAGCAGTTGTAGCACTTACTTGAAGTACATTTGGACGTAATCAATAAGTCTTTTATGTGGTCACATCATTAATCCCATATACCAAACATTCTCTCAGCATCTCACTTCGGGTTTAACCCAAATCAGATGCTTCTGCCTCTCCTGTATATGTCTGTCAGCCAGGACTCCCTGATTGATCCAGATTAACAACCTCAATCAGAGAACTCATCTTCTATGACATCCACCTGGCTGACTCCATGCCAATCACAATATGCACCTTCCATCACATCACTGATAGTTGAGAATAGACTGAGGGGGCAGTAATTGGCCAGGTTGGATTTGTCCTGCATTTTAGGCCCAGCACATATCTGAGGTAATTTTCCATATTGTCAGGTAGATCCTAGTGTTGTAACTGTTCTGGAAGAACTTGGCTAGGGGAACAGCAAGTTCTGGAGTATAGGTCTTCAGTACAATTGCTAGAATGTCATTGGAGAACACAGCCATTGCAGTATCCAACCATTTATTGATATCACATTGAATCAAATTTACTGAAAACTAGATGGATTATCCACTTGGCATTCTGGCTGAAGATAGTTGCAAATCTTCTTTTGCACTAAACTTATCTCAATGTACATATGATGATCATCCTGAAGCAGATATTTGCCCCTTAGACATTTACACTTAGCTCCCTGCACCCCACACCAGTTTTTCCATCCAGCCATCAGATCCAGCAGCACATCCTTCCCAAATTATTTTGGTCCAGGAAGTTCTCCTTGAAACATTTCACAAATGTGTCCTTATCCGTATTGTTCCTCAAGCAATACCCGGTTCAGTATTTGAGAACTAAAATCCTTCAATGTAATAGCACTGCAATTCTCATACATCTGTGATTTACCTGCACCTATGCTCTCCTCTTTTTTTCACACACTGTGTGAATATCCTCAGCAATGTGATTGCACATTCTGTGCTCCTTGAGACTAACCAAATGGTACTTTGTCTCTGCACCCCCAAAAACACTGTACACCAAGCATAAAAGAAGTTTAATTCATCAGCGTTGCCACTTTGCCTTCCCTTTTCTGAACATATTGTGCCTGATTTTCCCACATGAGATCAGAAACAAGAGGCATGTTCGCTTTCAGCTCTCAAAATCTGAACTAGGAGCAACTTTCCTTCGATTGGTTAATGCTATGTTTAGCTGAGAGACTGGTCTACTGCAAATTCAGTTTCAGCACCAGGAACAAACTGACATGATGAAAGAGTGTTCCAAAAGCGTTTCTACATCTAAAGAGGTGAATTGTTACTTTCAAACTGTATTGTCAGCCAAGCATTGACAATCATATTTTTCTTGGTAAACTGCTTTCTACCTTTTCCAAACTGAGTGTTGTTTTACATTCATGTGTTTGAGATTTAATGCAATCCTTGTGTGTAGGATGTGAGTATTATCTCTTCCCACGTATTTCCCCCCATATGGTCTACTACCAGAATATCCTTTCCTGAATCTGTCAAGAGCTCTTCTTCCTTCCCCCTGTATTGTGGTACCTGTCACCCACCACAGGTACCAAGTTGTAGGATTCCCAGGAACCTAAAGTCTTCCTTCCTACACCACTTTGTCAAGGTTTGCATTGCTCTTCCTGTATTTACAGTTCTATTCTGTGCAGGACATGATACTTGGAACAATCTACTTATTCTTCAAGATCCTGTTTTCTGTGTCCTCTCTTGCTCCTGAAAGTTTGTTTAGATGACCTCAATGCCTACTTTTGCTATGTCATTGGTGTTGGTGTATACCACAGCCTCTGGTTCATCCATTTGACATTGCTGAATATTCTGTATACTTTCTATGATGTCCTTGCCTATGGCACCAGGGAGAGAACACACCATTCAGTACACAAGGTGGCACATTCATACTTACTTGTCTATCCCAAGCAGCTTTGTTCTTCTAAACACAGTTATCCTGAGAATTTATCCGATTATCCTGAGAATTTTCTGTTTGCTCTTTTAGATCCAAGTTAATATCTTTAATAAACTATTAATATCAACTAATGCATCCAAAAGAAGAGGACACCAGAATGGAAAATTCCAGTGCTATTTAATTACAGAGTGTTTCAGCACTGTCACTACCCTAGATCCCTTTGACTTGCAGTGAATGTCAAATCTGGGATAAGGTGTTTCTGAATAAATGTCTTGATTGAAACTTCCAAACAAACAAGCACAAACAGCCAGCAAGCATTCCACTCAATTACTTTTAAGTTAAATTCCTATTCAACAGAATACTTTGATTCTTACATTGAATTTAAACACAATGCGTCAACCAAGAAAGGTAGTTGGAACAATTGGTGCAAGCATTATAACTCAAGCTTGGAGCAGTTTATGCACGTCTTTTAAGCTTACATAGAGGAAGCCTGTAAACCACCAACTTGATATATGGCAAAATACAGACCAACAGGCAATCTATTTAAGGAACAATAAATGAAATCCAAATCTCATTAAGGCAAATTGCAAGCAAACTAGTTAATAGCATATTCCATTCATTGTGAAAATCTTATCCTGACATTATCAATAATTTGAATAACATTTTCTTGTGCATTCCAGAGCAAAGTTGCTATACATTTAGTCATGAAAGGAGGTCAGCATAACTTTATCCCATCACCTAAAAGACACACTGCTTTAACTCAATCTCTGAAAAGTGTTAATATATTCAACGTAAAATCATGCCTTGCAGTAATGACTCTATAATGTAAGAGGATGCAGTGAAAGATTATTGATTGTTGAGCAATTGGCATAATTAACTGGTGCTTTCATGAACTTGCTGACAACAAGAAAACTCATGAAAAGTTTTGAAAGATGAACTTTAAAAAAACACTTCTTGAAAACTTTCTTCTTGTGTTAAACATTCTGATGTCTTCATCATTCGCATGGAATCAACACCTTCATCTATTCTCTTCTCCTGGCAAAGTTTTTCAGAAGTTCCTTCACTTTCTTATTGTTTGGATTTGAACAGATGATCCCTATTTGTATTTTGAATCTGAACAGAAACAGTATAGGTTCACTTCCAGTGCTTTTGATAATGATAGAGAATGCCAGAATGCAGCAGGGAGCTCCCTGTTGTGAATACTTACATCACAGCTTTAATTCTGCAGCGACCATCGTTTCCCTGAGTGTGATATCCCTTAATGTTCTCCAGGGCAGGGACTGATTTTGAGTATTTCCGGCAGCAGTCCTTTGGTCTTGCACCAGGACCTTGAAATCAAAATTCAAAGGAGGTGATTTACTGCTTCAGGGGAAGACAAAGGAAAAGTATTGAGGAACTTAAGCAGGCTAGATCGGTGGACTGGTTTTGTGTTGCATGCCTGTTTATACTGGCACATAGAGTCATAATGTCATACAGCATGGAAACAGACCTTTCAGTCCAACCGGTCCATGCCAACCATGCTCCCAAACTAAATGTGTCCCCCTCCCTGTGTTTGGTCCTCATCCCTCCAATTTATGAACTTATGCAAATATCCTTTAAATGTTGTAACTGAATCTGCATCTACTACTTCCTCTGGCAGTTCATTCCACACACAAATCATTCTGTGTAAACACATTCCCCCATACAATTTTTAAATCTTTTACCTCTCACCGTAAAAGCATGCCCCCTAGTTTTGAACTCCCCTACCTGAGGGCAAAGAACTTTGCTATTCATCTATCTGTGCCCCTCATGATTTTATACATCTTTGCAAGATCACCCCTCACCCCGCTGTGCTCCAGTGATGACAGTTGGAGCCTCTCTCCAGCCTCACCTTGAAACTCAAACCATCCATGCCCAGCAAAGTCCTGGTAAAACCTTTCTGAACCTCTCCAATATTATATCCTTCCTATAGCAGGGGAACAGAACCGCTCACAGTACTCCAGATGAAGCATCACCAATGTCTTGTACAACATCTTAGTGATGTCCCAACTCAGATACACAAAGGTCTGAGAATGATGACAAGCGTGCTGAACACCTTCTTAACTATCCTGCCTACCTGCCGCAAATTTCGAAGAATTAAGCACGTCGGTCTCTCTGTTCAGTAACACTAACCAGGGTCCCACAATTCATTGTACAAGTTGTGTCCTTGTTTTTCTTTGAACCAAAATGCAAATCCAAACCAAACTCCAAGTCCCACACCCTAGCCAATTGATCCAATTGATCAAGATCTCTTTTAGTCTTAGGTAGCTTTCTTCACTGTCCACTATGCCACCAATTTTGGTGTCACGCACAAAGTTACTAACCATGTCTCTTATACTCTACAAATATTGACCTTGCTAGTGATACTGATATCCCATGAAATGAATAATCCAATTACAGAATGCAATTTGTGAAGTGATTGAATGAGAGTCTTTCACAACTTTCCAAAGTATTTCCTAGCTAAACCAGAACAGGAAGTAAAATCACTGAAGGAGAGAAAAGTCATCAGCTTCAACTCAATTTGTGCACAGTAAGTAACCACAGAGAATGACAACATCACTTCAGCAAGTTATTTAGATCTGTTGTAGGCTATAACTTGGTCACAATACCAGAGAGAACAGTCCTGATCTTTTAAAAAATGCCACAAAATCATATGCCCAGCAGAGGGACAAGACAATCTGATTTATCATTTTACTGAAAAGAAGGGCTTCTGACACTACAGAATTCAGTAATCATTTAGTGGGGCATTTGAAGGCTGCTTATTTGTAAGAAGCCAAGCACTTAAGAACATCAGAAGTTCCATTTCTAGTCAAGGTTGACTGTGTGACGATCCTAAGGAGCCTTTTCGAATGGTCATTGACAATGTCCCATTACTGCACTCACTAATCTGTTGAAATAATCCTCGTTTATATTGGTAGTGCTCAATTTGAAGGGGAAGCCGACTGGAACCACATCAGCCAGTACCAGCTTATTGATAAGTTAAACAGTCCACTAGTGGAGAAAGTCCAATAAATCACCCACATTGTTTTCATAGAGACGCGATGCCTCTCACCTACAATTACAAAAAAGGAGATGATACTGAGACACATCAGCATCACTAGAACCTCTTTCATTTCCTCAAAACAGGTTTCCTAACTGGCTGGCTAGTTTGAAAATTCTAAAACGTCTTTGAAATGCAGCTTGTATATGACCTCGCAGATGGTCAGCACGCTGTCTAAATTCTGTGCAGTGAGGTGATGCTGTGGAAGTGGGTTTTCTGTGCCCCTGTGGAAACTCTGATCAGGCGATCAGATTTGTACACCAGTCCCAGTCCCTATATTTAGCTGTTTCCTTTACATTTCTCTTCACTTGAAACAACTTTTCACAGAAGGCGTTGTCTTTGTGGCCACCACTGAACAATCTTTAGTCTGTCCAAATTCTTGGTAACTTGATTTTGCTGATGCCCTCAATTGTTCTCTGTTTCATCACACATTAATGGCTGGTAATTATTGATGTGATCTAACTTTACTAATTAGTCTACCATGTGGAACTTTGTCAAGGCTTTACTAAAGACCAACTAAACAATGTGTACTCCTCTGCCCTTGTCAATCTTCTTAATTACTTGCATAAAAAAACTCAATCAAGTTTGTGAGACATGATTTCCCTTGCACAAAGCCATGCTATCTCTAACCATTCCTTGCCTTTCTAAATGCATATAAATCCCATCTTTCAGAATCACTTCCGACAACGTACTCACCACTGAAGTTAGACTGGCAGGTGTATAATTCTCAGGCTTCTACTTTCCATGCTTCTTAAACATTACATTGATCACTCTCCAGCCAATCCACATCTCATTTATGTTTATAGATGATACAAATATTTCTGCAAGGTGCCCCGTGATTTCCTTCTTAGCCTCCCGATATAGCGTTAGCGAGGCCTACACATGGACAGCTCTGGAATGAGATCGTTTTCATCAGAAGATTGAAAGTTGTCTGCTGGACAACGTGTCCAGCAGTCTTCCTATAATATAATTATTCAGCTAAGTGGTTGATTTTATTTAAGATTTACATGTTTTATTTTCTTTATTTCTTATTTATTGCATGCTTAATATTAACACTTAAGACAAAGAAAGGTTGTTTATTTATTAGGTACTATGGTAAGCTGCCTCTTTTTAGACTTAATGACATTGTGGGCATATAAGAGACACAGAGTTAGATGGCCAGTCAACTTAGAGAAGTGATTACGCAACAGGATTGTCAGATAGATGGGTGACTGTTGGAAAGTGAAGAAGGCAGTTCAGAAGTCTCCTGTGGCTATTTCTCTCTCAACCAGATACTCGCTTTTGGGTACTTTTAGTAAGGGTAGTCTCTCAGAGGAAAATAGAAGAGATTGTCAGATTGTGGGCAGTAAGAATGAATCTTTTGTTAAGCAACATGTGACAAAGTTAGATCAAGGTGTATCTTCCTTACCCATCTGGAGAGGATGCCGTGCCTCGGAGTCCCACTGTCCAGTCAAATAGCTAATTGCTCCCTGTTCCCAGCAGGACAATACAGAATGTTGGTTACATCTCGGATTATAGTCAGTCTCCAATAGTGACCGTCATTGAGAGTAGATGCACAGCGTCAGTTACTGGGCTATCAATGGGGTCAGACTGTCAGGTCCCAGTGAGAATGACAAAAGTGGAAAATCACCAGCATCAATCAGCCAGGGAGGAGAGGCAACTGGTGGGAGGATGGCCTCAGTGATGGTGGGCTGATGGGATTTGGGAGTTGGGCGGAAGGAGCTGAGTTACTCTGATTAATTCATCAAGTACACAAAGAAAATAAATCCTCCAATTCTCAGTCTGCCAACAGCCGAAGCTATAGAAGGTGTTGCCACACTTGGTGCCAACTTCTGCTCATGGTGGAAGTGATGCCTGGGGCTGGAGTGTGTGTGTCATGGGATGCCACAAATGTCTCATTAATTGACCATTGAATGGCTTCATTCAGCCCATTGATGGGCAGTTTGGCCATTGCCTCCCTTATGATGTGTAGCATTGCATTGCGGAGTGAGTGCCTCCACACTCCTCGTGTGCCTGTTGATTATATTCTTGAATAATGATATCACATCTGTGACACACCAAATATCTGGCATTCTTCCATATTGAGGGCTGTCTGGGATATTCTGTAATTTCCTTCCACTCTCTCTATTCGTATATCTTTTAGCAGCCTGAGCTGCAAACCATCTCTCTCAATATCCTCTCCACACTCTAGTAGAGCCAGTCTTTCCACCAAATCCTTTCAATCAATCTTCACACCATCATGAACCCTACTATCACCACCTCTATCAATACTCTCTCAGCAACCATTTCCTTATCGAGCATCACCACTTGTAATTCTTCTCACCTTGTCCTATACTTCAAAGTCTATATTGCCTTTCTTATCCTGAATAGGCAACAATCCACCTCTTTAATCATGTTTTATTTACATGTTGATAGAATATGAGATTGTTCACTTTTATGTCAACTGTCATTCTATTTTTGCTCTTGCTTTGCCCATATTACTTTCCCAAGCACTTCTCTCAAGTGATTGTTATTAACCTGGTTCTCATTTGCAGAATTTAACTGGCATGCATAATGTACTCTCTTTATCGTTTGCTCAGGTTCTCGATCTCCCCCACTGTCCAAGGAGCCTTGGATTTGGTTCCCTTAACCAAATGTTAACGGCCCAAAAGACAATAAAAGCCCACTGCTGAATTTGTGCTAAATGTATCGGTGGCATGGGTTTGTCTTCCTTATATAGCCCTAGCAGCACTTTGTGATCTGTTATTATTGGACATTTATGCCCATAAAGGAATGAGTGGAAATTTCTCACACCAAAGATGACTGACAAACCTTCCTCCTCTATCTGGGGGTGCCTGCATTTGGCATCAGCCAAAGTCCAGGAAGCAAACACTGTGGGGTATTCCTCTCTGTTGAGCCACTGGTGTGGCAACACTACCCCGATACCGTATGGGGAGACATCACATGTCAGCACCACATCTCGCTTGGTGTCATAGTGCACCAACGGCTGAGACAATGATCACTGCTTCACTTTTCTAAAGGACACATCCTGGCTACAAGGCCATTCCCAAAGCTGACCCTTTTTCAGTAGTAATTGTATGGGTGCCAGGATAGAGACCAGTTTAGGTATGAATTTCCCACAATTCACCATCTCAAGGAAAGAACTAAACAGTTGTAGTGTCTGGTTGATGACCAGTTGGACTTCAGGTAGAAGGGGCTTTTGCATGGTCACATCCTTAACCCCTCAAACCAAACATTCTTTCAGCATTTCACTTAGGGTTAAATCCAAATCACATGCCTCTGCCTCTCCTATCTATATCTGTCAGGCCGGACTCCATGACTGATCCTGGTTATCAGCCCTAAACAGGGAACTCATATTCTATGTCATCCTCCTGGCTGAACGTGTATCAATCACAGCATGCATCTCCCATCACATCACTGATGATCGAGAGTCACTGAAGGGACAGTACGTAGCCAAGTTGGATTTGTCAGGTAGATGCTGGAATGGTAAATGTTCTGGAAGAGCTTGGGTAGTGGAATGGCAAGTTCTGGAGTACAGGTCTTCACTACTTTACCAGAATGTTATCATTGCCCAGGGCTTTTGCAGAACCCAGTACATCTAACCGTTTCTTGTTATCATGTGGAGAGAATCAAATTGGCTGAAGACTAGCATCTGTGATGCTGTGGACCACTGGAGGAGGCTGAGATGGGTCATCCACTTGGCATTTCTGGCTGAAGATAGTTGCAATTCTGCCTTTGCACTATATATGTCCATATCTACGTATGATGTCCATCCTGAAGCAGATATTTGCCCAACAGACATTTATACTTAGCACCCTGCACCCCACACCAGCTTCTCCATTCATCTATCAGTTCCAGAAGTCCATCAAGGTTGCTTATTTGTATGAAATCAAGCACTTAAGAACTTCTGAAGTTTTAGTCAAGGTTGTGATGATTCTAAGGAGTCCCTTTGAATGATCATTGACAATGTCCCATTACTACACTCACTAATCTGTTGAAATATCCCTTATTTATATTGGTCGTGCTCAATTTGAAGGGGAAGCCGACTGGAACCACATCGGCCAGTACCAGCTTATTGATAAGTTAAACAGTCCACCAGTGGAGAAGGTCCAATGAATCACCCACATTGTTTTAATAGACAATACTGATAGTGTGATTCTTGTACGTTTTGCTAGTCTGTAGGCACTGTGCTTCACAACACACAATGAAGTGTATTCATCATGCTAACTATCCAATCATGAATTCAAGAATAAAATAAAATAAATTAAGATTGTTTTTCCAACAAAAGACCGAGATGAGCTGTATGCAATTTCATTGTACATTATTTCCTGCCAGCAACTTTTCGTAGTTGTCAATCAAATAATCCCTTAAAAGATGAAAACAGAGAGTACAATATTTTGTAATTGTTGAAAATCTGTCTCGTTGTTTCACTCAGAAGTTCATTATATTCGCTGCAATCCCTAATGCAGTCCTTTGTGTGGCATCTTAAAAGTTTTGAAATTTGGTTCAGATAGGTTTTCAAATCTCAGTTTAGTGATGGACAATTTCCCAGGATTCCATGTATCCAAAGGTTGGTCCATTGTAAGGTTGGTTAAATTGACAAGACTTCATATAAAAATTAATAGAGATGTCATGCCTCTCACCTGCAATTACAAAAAAGATGATACTGAGACACATCAGCACTACTAGAACCTCTTTCATTTCCTCAAACCAGGATTCCTAACTGGCTGGCTAGTTTGAAAATTCTAAAACGTCTTTGAAATGCAGCTTGTATATGACCTCGCAGATGGTCAGCACGCTGTCTAAATTCTGTGCAGTGAGGTGATGCTGTGGAAGTGGGTTTTCTGTGCCCCTGTGAAAACTCTGATCAGGCGATCAGATTTGTACACCAGTCCCAGTCCCTATATTTAGCTGTTTCCTTTACATTTCTCTTCACTTGAAACAACTTTTCACAGAAGGTGTTGTCTTTGTGGCCACCACTGAACAATCTTTGGTTTGTCCAAATTCTTGGTAGTTTGATTTTGCTGATGCCCTCAATTGTTCTCTGTTTCATCACACATTAATGGCTGGTAATTATTGATGTGATCTAAATTTACTAATTAGTCTACCACGTAGAACTTTGTCAAGGCTTTACTAAAGTCCAACTAAACAATGTGTACTCCTCTGCCCTTGTCAATCTTCTTGATTACTTGCACAAAAAAACTCAATCAAGTTTGTGAGACATGATTTCCCTTGCAAAGCCAAGCTGACGATCCCAAATGCAAATAGATCCCATCTTTCAGAATCACTTCCGACAACTTTCCCACCACCTAAGTTAGACTCACAGGTGTATAGTTCCCAGGCTTCTACTTCCCACGCTTCTTAAACAAGGACATTACATTAACCACTCTCCAGCCGTTCGGCATCTCGCTTGTGTTTATAGATGATACAAATATTTCTACAAGGTGCCCCGTGATTTCCTCCTTAGCCTCCCGATTTAGCATTAGGGAGGCCTACACATGGACAGCTCTGGAATGAGATTATTTTCATCAGAAGATTGAAATCTGTCTGCTAGAAAACTTGTTCAGCAGTCTTCCTATAATATAATTGTTCAGCTAAGTGGTTGATTTTATTTAAGATTTACATGTTTTATTTTCTTTATTTGTTATTTATTGCATACTTAATATTACCTCTTTAGACAAAGAAAGGTTGTTTATTTATTAGTTGCTGTGATAAGCTGCATCTTTTTAAACTTAATGACATTGTGGGCATATAAGAGACACAAAGTTAGATGGTCAGTCGACTTAGAGAAGTGATTACACAACAGGATTGTCAGATATATGGGTGACTGTTGGAAAGTGAAAAAGGCACTCAGAAGTCTCCTGTGGCTATTACTCTCTCAAACAGATACTCAGTTTTGGGTACTTTTGATAAGGATAATCTCTCAGAGGAAAATAGAAGAGATTGTCAGATTGTGGGCAGTAAGAATGAATCTTTTGTTAAGCAACATGTGACAAAGTTAGATCAAGGTGTATCTTCCTTACCCATCTGGAGAGGATGCCGTGCTTCGGGGTCCCACTGTCCAGTCAAAGAGCCAATAGCTCCCTGTTCCCAGCAGGACGATACAGAATATTAGTTACATCTCGGATTATAGTCCGTCCCCAATAGTGACCGCCATTGAGAGTAGATGCACAGCGTCAATTACTGGGCTATCAATGGGGGCAGATTGTCAGGTCCCAGTGAGAATGACAAAAGGGGTAAATCACTAGCATCAATCAGCCAGGGAGGAGAGGCAACTGGTGGGAGGATGGCCTCAGTGATGGTGGGCTAATGGGATTTGGGAGCTGTGGAGAAAGAGGTGAGTTACTCTGATTGATCCATCAAGTATACAAAGAAACTAAATCCTCCACTTCTCAGTATGCCAACAGCTGAAGCTATAGAAGATGTTGCCACACTTGGTGCCAATTTCTGTTCACAGTGGAAGTGGTGCATGGGTCTGGGGTGTGTGTAAAGTGGGATGCCACAAATGTCTCATTAATTGACAATTGAATGTCTTCAATCAGCCCATTGAACTCTGCTAGATTTACCCACAAGAGATTGGAAACAAGATGCATGTCAGTTTTAGCTCTCGAATGGGTGGTGCAGTGGCTCAGTGGTTAGCACTGCTGCCTCACCGCACCAGGGTCCTTGGTTCGATTCCAGCCTCAGGCAACTGTCTGTGTGGAGTTTGCATATTCTCCCCGTGTCTGCGTGGGTTTTCTCTGGGTGCTCTGGTTTCCTCCTACAGTCCAAAATGTGCAGGTCAGGTGAATTGGCCATGCTAAATTGCCCATAGTGTTAGGTGCATTAGTCAGAGGGAAATGGGTCTGGGTGGGTTACTCTTCAGAGGGTCAGTGTGGACTGGTTGAACTGAAGGGCCCGTTTCCACACTTTCGGGAATGGAAACTAATCTAATCAACCTGGAGCAACTTTGTCCTGGTTGGTTAATTCACTGTCAGATAGATGGGTGACTGTTGGAAAGTGAAGAAGGCACTTCAGAAGTCTCCTGTGGCTATCACTCTCTCAACCAGATACTCAGTTTTGGGTACTTTTAGTAAGGATAGTCTCTCAGAGAAAAATAGAAGAGATTGTCAGATTGTGGGCAGTAAGAATGAATCTTTTGTTAAGCAACATGTGGCAAAATGATCAAGGTGTATCTTCCTTACCCATCTGGAGAGGAATCTGCCAATCGGGTTTCCAGTTCAGGGAATACAGTAAACATGATAAAAGAGTGTTCAATAAGTGTTTCTGTCTCTAAAGACTAGAACTGCTGCTTTCAAACTGTCTTGTCAGCCAATCATTGATGGTGTCATATTTTTCTTGTGAAAGGGCTTCCTGCCTTTTCCAAACCTAGCATTGTTTTATATTCCCTGTGTTTGAGATGTAATGTAATCCTTGTATGTCAGACATCAGTATTCTCTCTTCCCATATATTTGTCCCTATATGGTCTACCACCAGACTATCCCTTCATGAAACCATCAAAAACACTTCTTCCCTCTGCCTGTAGTGTGGGTGAAGGCATGCCATTCACCATGTTATAAGATGCCACTGAACTTCAACATGTTTTCTACTCTTGGGATTCACCTCAAATTGGTTGTACAATTTGCCCTCTCTGTGTTTGAAAGTGGAGATTCCTGAAGGTCTGACACCAGTATCAAATTTTCTGAATGTCAGATCTCCCCAATCCTATTGACATGATTTTGGATAGATGCCTTCTGCACCACACAGGTCCAAAGATGCAGGATTCCCAGAGATCTAAAGACTTCCTTCCTACACCACTTGCCAAAGTGTGCATTGCTCATTCTATATTTATATTTCTACTCTTTGTAGGACATGATACTGTGAACAATCCATAGATCCTCCAAGATCCTGGTTTTTAGCTTCTTCTCAAGCTCCTGAAAATTTGTTTACATGATCTGAATGCCTACTTTCTCTATGTCATTGATGTTGGTGTGTACCACAGTTTCTGGTTCATCCATTTAACCCTGCTGAATATTCTGTACACTTTCTGTGATATCTTTGACTATGGCACAAGGGAGAGAACACGCCATGCTGTATACAAGATGACACATTTAGACATGCTTGTCTATCCCAGACCATGGAATATGCAAGAACAATTCCATTTTTAAGCTCCACTTTTCTTTCCCATCCAAGCTTTCTCCATGGTCTGGCCTGTACAGTTTTGAAATATTTCCATACCCCACTGTCTCCAAAGCATTGTCCTGGTTTGAGACTGAGCACCTCAAAAAGACTATTTTCCCACCAATTTGCCCAGGTAGCCCTCTGTGTGTAATCCCTAAATTCTTGTCTGTGTACAGAACAATCTCACAAACTCTCATCCTCCCCATTACTGCAAAGTGTTGCAGCTCCAGCTCTGGAAATCATGCAGCTGGTGTTGTTCTATACACGGTGATCCTGTCGATACAGGAACCTTCCTGAAGTTCCCACACGGTGCAGACATTTCAAGCAACTGGTCTCACTGCCCATCCCCATTCTCAAAATCTGTGTTTGCTCTTTTAGAACAAAGCAACTCTCGGAAATGAACTGTTAATATCAATTAATACACAAGAAGGAAAAGGCCATCAGAATGGAAAATTCTAGTGCTATTAAATTATCGAGTAGTTTAGCAATGTCACTATCCCAGATCCCCTCAAGTTTCAGTGGATTCCAAATGTTGGATTTGGCATTTATGAGTAGATGTCTGTTCTCCTTTCTTGATTAAAATTTCTAAACAAGTAAGTACCAGCAGCCAGCAAGCGTTCCATCCTCAGTTACTTTTAATTTAAACTCCCATTCAACAGAATAGTTTGATTCTGACATTGAATCTAAACACAATGTGTCAACCAAGGAAGGTAGTTGAAATGATTGGCAGACATAAGGGGCAAAGATTATAATTCAAGCTTGGAATAGAATCTAATATATCTTTGCTGTGTATGCATATCTTGTAGGCTTACACATTGTCTTAAAAACTTGGGAAGCCTGTAAACCAGCAACTTGATACAAAACAAATAACAGACCTGAACTATTCAAGGAACAATATTAGAAATCCAAACCTCATTGAGGCAAACTGCATGCAAAATAAATAATACAATAGATCAATTCATTTTTAACAGCACTCCCTGACATTATCAATGCAGTTAAACAAGTAGTATTGAACAATAATTTGAGAAAAAAATAATTTTCATGTCATTCCAGTGCAAAGATTCAAGGTTACTATACATTTAGTCATGAAAGAAGATCAGTATAACTTTATCCAAAACCTAAAAGGCACACTGCTTTAATAAAATGTCTTTCTGAGAGATTTTCATATGATCAAAGAAAAATAACACCTGGCTGTAAAATCTCTGTAATGTAAGAAGGTGCAGTGAAAAATTATTGTTTTGTGGGCAATGAATAACATTGTCTACAATTCTTGGTTACATATGATAGCATCGCTATAATGTATGTCAGTTAAAAGCTACAAACTAATAATTTTAGCAAACCAGGATTTCCTATGTGGAGTTCCCTAAAATGGGTTATTCACCATGGATTAGTCATTACAAGAATTTTAATTTCACTTTCAAAATTTTATTTTCTTTATTGACATAAGAATTGCCCTGCTTCAGAAAGGTGGAAGTTTTTTTTTTAACAAAAGCAGAATTTGGTCACTTCACTGCCTTTCCAGGTATTTGAATGTCCATACTTACTGAGTGTACCCACACAGACTGTTTAGTTTCCTTACTGGGTTAGCCATGTTCTGCTGTTACAGACACTGACGTAGCAAGAGTGGTTACTGATTTCGGACAACCTGGTGAGAATATTAGATCTAGAAATGGGGGAAATTCAACACTCAAGCAATAAGAAAATACAAATTGTCCATTGTCCTTAGAGACTGGCACATCCCATCCATTCCATTTCTGTAACATTAATAATAATTATGAAGTAAATCAGTGATGTGCAAAAGCACATCAGTAATAAAGTGGCATTGTATCAGACTGATGTTGGTTCAATAAATTTAACTGCTGTGTTTAAAGTTTCTTTCAAGGACTTTCTGATGACAAGGAAACTTATGTAAAATGTTGAAAGATAAAATTAAAAGACACTTTTTGAAAACTTTCTTCCTGTGTTAAACATTCTGATATCCTCGTCATTCAAAAGGGAAATCAACATCTTCATCTCTTCTGTTCTGTTTGGGAAAGCTTTTCCAGAAGTTTCTTCACTCTGACATCATCTGGGTTTGAACAGATCTGCTTTTTTTTTACTGTGAATCTGAAAAGAAACAGAATAGGTTCACATTCCAGTGCTCACTGGTTTTGACAGATGCTCTTAATAATGAGACAGAATTCCGGAATGTATTCCCTGTTCTGAATACTTACACCACAGCTTTAATTCTGCAGCGACCATCGTTTTCCTGAATGCGATAGTCCTCAATATTCTTCTGGACAGGGATTGATTTTGAGTGACGCCGGCAGCAGCTCTTTCGTCTTGGAGTAGGAACTGGAAATCAAAATTTAAGGTATTTGATTTACTGCTTTAAGGAACAGAAAGGAAAAATCTCGAGCAACTTAAACAGGCCAGATCGATGGATTGATTTTGCTTTTCCTGACACTTTATACTGGCACATGTTGCTGGAAACCTAATATTGTGCCATTTCCATCAACAGCAACTGGAAGACCATAAACTCAGTGGAAGATGCCGTTTGGTCTATCTGAAACTTGCTGGTCTTGCAGTCCAAAGAATTGCTCACTGCTGAGTATTGCAGACTTATACCTTCCAGCACTCAGTTAAAAATCACACAACACCAGGTTATAGTCCAACAGGTTTAATTAGAAGCACCCTAGCTTTCGGAGTATTGATCCTTCATCAGGTGATTATGACAATCACCTGATGAAGGAGCGGCGCTCCGAAAGCTAATGTGCTTCCAATTAAACCTATTGGACTATAACCTGGTGTTGTGAGATTTTTAACTTTGTACACCCCAGTCTAACACCAGTATCTCCAAATCATTTCAACACTATATAGGACTATATAGGTAGTGTGGTAAAACTTGGGGAAACCACAAAAAAGACACAATGTGAAAAGGCCACCATCTGAAACTAATCAGCTTACATATTCTTCTAGGCTGGAGGATTAATATAGCCCCTTGTGCCATGAGGTTGCTAGATTACGAATCTTTACAAATGTTAACTGTAATTGTAACTTTAAAGCATAACATGGAGTATTGGAAGAAATGTATTTGTTAACATCTTATATAATGTCAATTTTGAATGGTCATATAAGCACTTCTGTGGTTTATAAAAATAATACATATTTTTGAGAAAATATCACATGATTCTACTTCATGAAGATACTAGACTGATATCTGATAGACCATGTGATCACATTGCTCATCATTGATTACAAACTCTCAACTTGAAGTGTATTCTGTTTTCTTGAAAATTAATTTTTAAAAATTAATGTAGGGTTGAACCCAACATGTTGTTTGAATTCCACAAGGCAGTATTGAAGCTTCTGCATTATTCCAGTAGAGAACCCTGTGAGTGTGGTTCTTGTGGGTTTGTTGATCTTATAATCTCTGTGCTTCAAAACATGCAGTGTAGTATTGTAACCGTGCTAACCATCTCTAACCACCAATTATTGCTACTTTAAAACAAAATTATGCTTTCTGTTATACAATAGGAGCTTATACTGTACATATCCCACAGTTCATTCCACCCCGGTGACTGTTTCATACTTTTAAACTAAGTAAACACCAAAAAAAAACTTAGGAAAACATGAGAAAGGACAGGATGCATTCTGCAGCTTTTGAGAGAAAATCTTATTCACTATATTTTTTAAAGGTAATTTACATTAAATTTACTTAAGTAACAAGGTTTCATAAAAGCGGACAGTAAACAGAACAGAATAATAGAGATGTATTGCTCTCTCACCTGCTAATATAACCGAGGCAACGATACTGAGACAAATCAGCACCACAAAAGTTTGCTTCATTTTCTTGAAACAGGTTTCCTTACTCGCTGGCTAGTTTGAAAATTCTAAAACTTCTTTGAAATGTAGCTTGTATATATCCTCTCAGATGGTCAGCTTCCTGTCTAAATTCCATGAGGGGAGGTGATACTGTGGAGGTGGGTTTACCCATGCCCCTGTGGAAACTCTGATAAGGCGATCAGATTTGTACACCAGCCCCAGTCCCTATATTTAGCTGTTTCCTTTACATTTCTCTTCATTAGAAGCAACTTTTCCCAGATGGCATTGTCTTTATGTCCACCACTGAAAAACCTTTAGTTTGTCCAAATTCCAGATTGTTTTATTTCGTTGACGATCTCAAACGCGCTCTGTGTATTTTCCTTCCTTCAGTTGACTGCTTAATTTTCTGCAGCTTCACTGATCAGTATATCTCATTAACATATCTCTATTCATCTAAACCACAGATCTGCCTGCGAAGGACTACGTGGAACAAACGACAAAGCTTCCATACTCATTGCAAACGTATGACCACTCGGTTCAGAAAATATACTTGGGTCTTTGAAGTTCAGCTGAACTTTAGCAGTCAGATCCTCACTGCCTTTTATGTCCTGCTGTCAAAACTTAATCCCCCTCTGCTCCCTGTAAAACGAGCGAATAGTTGTGAGCTAATAATTGCAGCAGACCCAAACTCACTTGCTGAGTACTTCCAGTAAATTCTGATTTTATTTCTATTTCCATTGGTACCAGATGATCTCTAATATTTCACCCAACTCTCTATTCATCACGTGTGAACCAATGCCTAGGCGTGAATTGGAATGAAAATGCTGCGGTGGCTTTGGAAGTGCATTTGGGAGGGGCCAAAAATAATAGTGGGATAGATGGGAGGGGGCGGTTCCTCGAAGGGAAGTGGAATAATTACCTGCTTCATGGAGGTTGGCAGGTGGTTTGTGAGGGCCCCAGCTTTGAGTGACTTCTGCGCTATTGCCAGAATTTCGCCCATGGCAGATTCCACATGCCCCTCTTAACCCCAACCCAAAGATCACATCCACCTACAGTGGGTTTAGGCTGCCAATTCCTACAGCAGGCTGGAGTTTGGGCAGAGGTGCATGGGTAATCAAAGCTCCATGCTGTGAATAGAAGTCTACAATAATGAAAGGCCATAATTTTGGCCAAGGCAGATGGAGGAAAGAGATTTCCTCTCCATGATGACTCGCTTGCTGGTAGAGATTATGGTTTCTTAATGCTTCCTGTGCTGACCAGTAAGAAGACTTCCACATTAAAGGTGACCTCACAGTTCCCAACTTGCATTAACAGCACCCACTTCTTGCAGTGAACCTGCCGATGTTGTAGAGCTGTATCTGATTGAATTGGCACCATTCATCGCCTGCCTGTTGCGATATCAAGTTAAGAACCAGCCCATTGTGAGATAACCTCCTGGAAGAACTTGAAGTTTGTCTTGCTGCCAGCGAGTTTGTGCTTGGGTTCCCCTTTGAGTCCCAAGTCCACAGGAAAATTCGCACAATAGATTAGCAACTCCATATCACCATGGACCCATTACTGCACTTTATAAAACAGATCACAAGATGTTGGTCAGGGGACAGGGAGCATACCTAATTTTTTTTTAAATAAACCCCTAAGTGTCAAAATCCAGAGAGACAGAGGCCAATTGTTGCCCCGACCACCACCTCTCCCCCACTCTCAACCCAAGTTTGACTGAAAGCAAGTAACTCAGTATTAACCAAGTTCAATGTGGGGATCTCCCTACATATGTATGCCTGAGTATCATATCACTCACTAAAACAGTGGGGAAGTTTTGGAAGTTTTTGCAAACAAGAAACCGATATCATGCTGCTGCCGGGTTTTTTTTTGCTTTCTGTGTTAATCATCTCCAGGGTGTAAAAACCACTGCTATGTTGCGTTCATCATTCATGGTTAACTGGTCTGAGTGTATAAGATACTTTTTACTGTATTTTCCATCAGTAACTACTGATGAGAGATGATTTGTTCTTTTATGTTTAGATATGTTGTGATATGTGTAATTCTGACATGCTAGTTCCAATGCCAGAAAATACAGCTGGTGTTTCTATTTTTACATGTCAATGTGTAAACCTAAACTTTTTAGAGCTTTTGTACAATGCAGTTTAGTTTATTTTCTCAGTAATGTGCTAGTAGGTAGATCTGTATAGTTTACAAAGTTTGCTTCACTTGTTCCCATTCAATAGTTGGCTTTGTTATCCTTATATATTATGGACGAGAAATGAATTAAGATCCAATCGTGAAGATGGCAATGCAGAATTAACCCTTACTTGGTAAAAGGGACTCTGTGCATATAAAAAAGTAATTGCTGCTCCTGGAATTCGAGGAAATCACCTCCAACACCTAAAATACCTCAAAAAAAGGAGCAGCTCTTACAGCCAGAAATTTTTCCTGTCCTCCATCTTGGATTACCCAGAATCCAATCTTTAACATGTAGAATTCTATTGATCTCAGATTTGAATATGCTCAGTGATATGGACTCTTACTTGGCGAGCAAGGTTTATTAATGCTCATTTCTATTTCCATCTCTGGTTCTCTGGTTATTTAGTTTAAGTCACAGGATTTCTTGCAGGATAGAACAAATGCCCAGAAATCACATTCCTAGTTCCACTAAACTATTAATTTCAAATCTATTACAATAACATCAATGGCAGGAATGAACAAGAGGTTAAAATTTAGCAATATGGTCCCAACAGTGGGCCATTCCTATTTTCACCTTTGGATTGTGTACCATTTAGAGCTCCTTACCTAAGGATGATATACTTGCTCTAGACAGTGTGCAATGAAATTTCACCAGACTGATTCCTTGGACGCAGGATAATTTTATGAGGAGAAATTTAGGCAACTGGACCCAAGACTTTAGAATGAGAAGTGATCCCATTAAAGTATACAAAATTCCTACAGGGCTTTACAGGGTGGATGTGGGAAAGATGTTTTCCCTGTTCTGTTTTTATTTACTCATGGGGTGTGAAAATCACTGCCTCAGACGAGGCTAGCATTCATGCTCTGTCTCTAGATACTTTTTAGATGGTGGTAGTGTGCTGACTTCTTGAACCTTTGCAGTCCCATGTACCGTAAGCAGACTCTCAATGTCATTAAGGATGGAATTTCAATATATTGACCCAATGACAGTGAAGGAGTGGCAATGTAGCATTTCCAAGTCAGGATGGTGTGTGGCTGGAGGGAAACTTGCAGGTGGGAGTGTTCTCATATATCTCTCGCCCTTGTCCTTCTAGAAGGAAGTGGTTGAGTTTGGAAAGTGTGAGCTGAGAAATTTAGAATTCCTGCAGTGCATTTTGTCGATGATACACATTGTTCCTTTTGAGCGTTGGTGATGGAGGGAATGAATGCTTGTGGATATGGTGTCAATCAGGGGGCTGCTTTATCCTGGATGGTGCCAAGCTTTTTGAGTGGTGCTGGAGCTGCACCCATCCAGGAAGGTTGGGAACGTTCCTCGCTAATGCAATGGAGGAACTGATTGGAGAGCTTTGACCTAGAGCTCAGAATAAGAAAGAACCAATTAAGGACTGAGCTGGGGAATAATCTATTCACCCAGAGGATAAGTGAACCTTTGGAATTCTCAATCCCTGGTGCCTGAGAGTCCATATCACTGAGCATATTCAAATCTGAGATCAATAGAATTCTACATGTTAAAGATTGGATTCTGGGTAATCCAAGATGGAGGACGGGAAAAATTTCTGGCTGTAAGAGCTGCTCCTTGTTTTGAGGTATTTTAGGTGTTGGAGGTGATTTCCTCGAATTCCAGGAGCAGCAATTACTGTTTTATATGCTGTTGCATTGTTTTAGAACTTTGGAGAAAAAAAAAGGCAAAACAACAGCAGTTTTAAAGGGAGAATGGCAGACAAAGGAAGCACATGGTGAGGACAGTGCAGGGGAGAGAACCTGCACAGTTACCGCCTTTGCTGTTTGAATTTGTGTATCGCTGGACATCGGAGTGCATCTGGGAAAATTAACAAACAGTGAAATTCACAACTAATCTTGGAGGAACTGTTGGGCGAAGTTCACAGCACAGAATCCGATAACTTAATGGTTGTCAAGAGAAAGGCTGCAGTAGTGGGTACAGTGGATTCTTTCTTGATTATATGTTTTTAGAGATAAGTTTCTTGATTAAACTTAAAATATAAGCCATAGCTATTAATTTAACCTGGTGCAGTGTTTTGTAGAGGAATTAGACGGTGTTATTTTCTGGGTCTGTAGATTGTGAAGGAGCAAAAATGGCCTTTGCAGTGATATGTACTTCTTGTCAGATGTGGGAGTTTAAAGAGAGTTTAAGAGTTACTGCGGATTATATCTGCCATAAATGCTGTTGGATGCGAATCTTATCAGATCGAGTGGATCGGTTGGAGGGACAGATAGAAGCGATGCGGAATTTGCAACAGCAACAGCATGTGATAGATGACAGTTAAAGGAAGGGGGGAAAGCCTCAGATGCAGTCACATAGATGGGTTAACTCCAGGAAGGGTAAGAGAGGTAGGCAGCTAGTGCAGGAGTTTTTTGTGAATATACCCATTTCAAACAGGTATGCTGTTTTGGAAAATGTAGGGAGTGATGGATTCTCACGGGAACGTAGCACAAACAGCCAAGTTTCAGGTATTGAGACTGGCTCTAATGCAACGAGGGATACGTCGGCTTCCAAGAGATCAATTGTGTTAGGGGATTCTGTAGTACAGACAGACGTTTCTGTGGCCAGCAGAGAAAAAGCAGAATGGTGTGTTGTTTCCCTGGTGCCAGGATCAAGGATGTTCTCATGGGGGAGAGGGACCAGCGGGACGTCATTGTCCACATTGGAACCAACAATATTGGAAGGGAAAAGGTTGAGATTCTGAAGGGAGATTACAGAGACTTAGGTATAATTTAAAAAGGAGGGCCTCAAGGGTAGTAATATCTGGATTACTCCCAGTGCTACGAGCTGGTGAGGGCAGGAATAGGAGGATAGAACAGATCATTGCATGGCTGAGGAGCTGGTGTATGGGAGATGGATTCACATTTTTGGATCATTGGAATCTCTTTTGGGTAGAAGTGACCTGTACAAGAAGGATGGATTGCACCTAAATTGGAAGGGGACTAATATACTGGCAGGGAGATTTGCAAGAACTGCTTGGGAGGATTTAAGCTAGTAAGGTGCGGGGGTGGGGGGGGGGGGGGGGGGGGGGGGGTGGGTGGGGGTAAAAACCCAGGGAGATAGTGAGGAAAGACATCAGTCTGAGATGGGTACAGTTGAGAACAGAAGTGAGTCAAACAGTCAGGGCAGGCAGGGACAAGGTAGGACTAATAAATTAAACTGCATGTATTTCAATGCAAGGGGCCTAACAGGGAAGGCAGATGAACTCAGGGCATGGTTAGGAACATGGGGCTGGGATATCACAGCAATTACAGAAACATGGCTCAGGGATGGGCAGGACTGGCAGCTTAATGTTCCAGGATACAAATGCTACAGGAAGGATAGAAAGGGAGGCAAGAGAGGAGGGGGAGTGGCGTTTTTGATAAGGGATAGCATTACAGATGTGCTGAGAGAGGATATTCCCGGAAATATATCCAGGGAAGTTATTTGGGTGGAACTGAGAAATAAGAAAGGGATGATCACCTTATAGGGATTGAATTATAGACCCCCTAATATCAGAGGGAAATTGAGAAACAAATTCGTAAGGAGATCTCAGCTATCTATAAGAATAATAGGGTGGTCATGGTAGGGGATTTTAATTTAAAGGTTTAGATGGAGAGGAATTTCTTAAGTGTGTACAAGACAATTTTTTGATTCAATATGTGGATGTACTTACTACAGAAGGTGCAAAACTTGACCTACTCTTGGGAAATAAGGCAGGGCAGGTGAGTGTGGTCTCAGTGGGGGAGCACTTTGGGGCCAGTGACCATAATTCTATTCATTTTAAAATAGTGATGGAAAAGGATAGACCAGATCTGAAAGTTGAAGTTCTAAATTGGAGAAAGACCAATTTTGAGGGCATTAGGCAAGAACTTTCAAAAGCTGATTGAAGGTAGATGCTCACAGGTAAAGGGACGGCTGGAAAATGGGAAGCCTTCAGAAATGAGATAACAAGAATCCAGACAAAGTATATTCCTGTGAGGGAGAAAGGGAAGGCTGGTAACTATAGGGAATGCTGGATGACTAAAGAAATTGAGGGTTTGGTTGAGAAAAAGAAGGAAGCATATGTCAAGTGCAGACAGGATGGATCAAGTGAATCCTGAGGAGAGTATAAAGAAAGTTGGAGTATACTTTAGAGGGAAATCAGGAGGGCAAAACGGAGACATGAGATAGCTTTGGCAAATAAAATTAAGGAGAATCCAAAGGGGTTTTATAAATATATTAAGGACAACAGGGTAACTAGGTAGAGAATAGGGCCCCTCGAAGATGAGCAAAGCAGCCTCTGTGTGGAGCCACAGAAAATGGGGAAGATGAATATTTTGCATCAGTATTTACTGGGGAAAAGGATATGGAAGATAAAGACTGCAGGGAAATAGATGGTGACATCTTGCAAAAGGTCCAGATTACAGAGGAGGAAGTGCTGGACGTCTTGAAACGGTTAAAGGTGGATAAATCCCCAGGACCTGATCAGGTCTACCCGAGAACTCTGTGGGAAGCTAAAGAAGTGATTGCTGGGCCTCTTGCTGAGATATTTGTATCATCGATAGTCACAGGTGAAGTGCCGGAAAACTGGAGGTTGACTAATGTGGTGCCACTGTTTAAGAAGGGTGGTAAGGACAAGCCAGGGAACTATAGACCAGTGAGCCTGACCTCGGTGGTGGGCAAATTGTTGGAGTGAAACCTGAGGGACAGGATGTACATGCATTTGGAAAGGCAAAGACTGATTCGGGATCGTCAACATGGCTTTGGCGTGGGAAATCATGTCTCACAAACTTGATTGATTTTTGAAGAAGTGTCAAAGAAGTTTAATGAGGACAGAGCAGTAGATGTGATCTATATGGACTTCAGTAAGGCGTTCAACAAGGTTCCCCATGGGAGACTGATTAGCAAGGTTGGATCTCATGGAATACAGGGAGAACTAGCCATTTGGATACATAAATGGCTCAAAGGTAGAAAACAGAGCGTGGTGGTGGAGGGTTGTTTTTCAGACTGGAGGCCTGTGACCAGTGGAATGGCACAAGGCGGCACGGTGGCACAGTGGTTAGCACTGCTGCCTCACAGCGCCTGTAGACCCGGGTTCAATTCCCGACTCAGGCGACTGACTGTGTGGAGTTTGCACGTTCTCCCCGTGTCTGCGTGGGTTTCCTCCGGGTGCTCCGGTTTCCTCCCACAGTCCAAAGATGTGCGGGTCAGGTGAATTGGCCAAGCTAAATTGCCCGTAGTGTTAGGTAAGGGGTAAATGTAGGGGTATGGGTGGGTTGCGCTTCGGCGGGTCGGTGTGGACTTGTTGGGCCGAAGGGCCTGTTTCCACACTGTAAGTCTAATCTAATCTAAAAAAAAAGGATCGGTGCTGGACCCTCTACTTTTTTGTCATTTACGTAAGTGATTTGGATGCGTGCATAAGAGGTACAGTTAGTAAGTTTGCAGATGACATCAAAAATTGGAGGTGTAGTGGACAGCGAAGAGGATTACCTCAGATTACAACAGGATCTTGACCAGATGGGCCAATGGGCTAAGAAGTGGCAGATGGAGTTTAATTCAGATAAATGTGAGGTGCTGCATCTTGGGAAAGCAAATTTTAGCAGGACTTATACACTTAATGGTAAGGTCCTAGGGAGTATTGCTGAACAGAGCCATTGGAGTGCAGTTTCATAGCTCCTTGAAAGTGGAGTCGCAGATAGATAGGATAGTGAAGAAGGCATTTGGTATGCTTTCCTTTATTGATCAGAGTATTGAGTACAGGAGTTGGGAGGTAATGTTGCAGCTGTACAGGACATTGGTTAGACCACTGTTGGAATATTGCGTGCAATTCTGGTCTCCTTCCTATCGGAAAGATGTTGTGAAACTTGAAAGCGTTCAGAAAAGATTTGCAAGGATGTTTCCAGGGTTGGAGGATCTGAGCTACAGGAAGAGGCTGAACAGGCTGGGGCTGTTTTCCCTGGAGTGTTGGAGGCTGAGGGGTGACCTTATAGAGGTTTACAAAATTATGAGGGGCATGGATAGGATAAATAGGCAAAGTCTTTTCCCTGGAGTTGGGCAGTCCAGAACTAGAGGGGAAAGATATAAAAGGGACCTAAGGGGCAACTTTTTCACGTAGAGGATGGTATGGGCTGCCAGAGGATGTGGTGGAAGCTGGTAAAATTGCAACATTTAAGAGGCGTTTGGATGGGTATATGAATAGGTAGGGTTTGGAGGGATACGTGCCGGGTGCTGGCAGGTGGGACTAGATTGGGTTGGGATATCTGGTTGGCATGGACGGGTTGGACCGAAGGGTCTGTTTCCATGCTGTACATCTCTATGACCCTATGATTCCATGACTCTATATGGAAAATTGTGGGGATAGTGTGGGGAAATGGTTCTGAGGTAGGAAATCAGCTACAATGTCAGGGCAGGCTTGAGAAGCGAACTGAGCTAATCCTCTTATTTGCAATATCTTCTATGATAGCGGCATCCACCTCAAAGCCAAATCTATTCTGAGTGGCTGCAATCAGTTTTGGGGAAAGCTCACATCATTTAAAGCCAGTATTCACAATACTTAAAGACAGCAGATAGCAAGCATGTCAGAATCGGAAGAAAGATGCATAATGTTACACAGGTTCACACAGAATATCCCTACTTTTTTTTATTAAACAATACACAGTTTACAAAAAACAGTTAACATTAACAGTTGTATCCAAAGAACCAGCAATTTTACAAGGGAGAAGAGCAGCAAACCCTACCATTCAACCAGTTTTCAGGGAAATGAGGACAAACCTGAAATCCCACTTTCAGTCACAAAACATGAGCGTGTACATAAGACAGTTCAATTATAGAAAAAACAATACATAAAATACAGACCCCCTCAAGCAACCCAGCAAGCCACCTGTCCCTCCCACCCCATATCTCTACCTCATTGGATGCAGCACAGAAGGCTACTGGCTAATGCTGAACTGTTCTATTCCTGCCAAGCCAGAAATTGCCACATGCTGTCTGTGCCTGTTTCTTTCTAGGGAAAAAAAATGAGAATGCAATGTATTTTCCTTCATTGCCTTCAGTTCAGTGATTCTGATTACACAGAAGTTCGCCACAAACTGCACAAGGATGGTGTGTTGATACAATGGTTTTAAGAGATGTATTTGCCCTGTTTTGTTTAAATGAAGAAAAGTTGAGACAGAGGCAAGTAGCAGTCTTTCCAAGCCAATAAAATAAACAGCTTGTGAGGCTTCGGGCCTTTTTTCCTAAAGTTTAAAAAATTGAAACAGGGATGAAGAGATGGGATCGAGCTCCCACAGAAACAAGATTTTGGTTTGATTTTCTGAAGCTGTTGGGATTTGGAAGCTGCTATATATCTGTTCCTGCCACAGCAAAATGCTTGAGTTCTGACCCTCTCTCTGAGATTTCCCTTGATGTTCTTTCTTCTTGGACTGGAGAAATGTATGTGATACAATCTACTTTACTGAATTTGACTTTGCCAACAGTGTGCTTATGAGATATTACTATATTGGAACAGTTGCTGTTTACTTGTTAAATAATCTATTATTACGTCAAACTTTTCAATAGAGTTGGTATCCCAATTCTTCTTTCTTTTGTTGTGTTTTAACTGTATTAGAATAAAGTGTGTTTTGCTTCATAGCAAAAGCCTGATAGTTTGACAAATCTATTTGCATCTGGAACACAACTACTTACACTTGCCTTTTAAAATAAGAAAAAAGTTGGGATCTGGGCTACCTCCTTAATATATTTTGAGGAGGTTAGGTCTGGTCCTCAACAAATGTCACATTCCTTGATAACAAGAAATGAGCCCAATGTCAAATTGTTGAAGACTACAAGCATTTTTATAGCCACTGGTAATGCCATCCATGTCATCCTTTGAAGCTCTAAGTCTTGATGTGAGAGACACTATTTACCTGCAATACAAGACTGACTAGGTAGTAGTTCTTTGACTGTGATCTTAACAGCACACTAATGTTCGAACTGAGGATGGTATATATGAGAGCATTCAGATTTACTACTCCACTCCTGTAAATTTAAAACTCACTTTCTAAATGGCTTTCTGTCCTTGTGTATTCACAGAGGGTAAAGCAGATATATCTGTAAAAGGTGGCTTTCTATCAAGAGGTAATAGATAGCCCCTGCATTGTCCCTTCTTGTTACATCTTGCCCTGTGTGAATTTACATGTGCAACATTACATTGGCTTCACGCAGGACTTTACTAATCAGTCTCTGAATTTAAATACACACTTTTTTTGTTACAATTCTCCTTTTGAAAACATCATATTTTGGAACTAAGAGTAAAATATAGCTGTCTATATTGTGAGGTGTCATCTTTCATTATAACAATCTGATCCATTGTTTGTAAAATTGCTTAGCTATATCATTTTTTGCTTATGCTGTTGAACATGCAAGTAGTCCTACTTTGTAGCTTCAGCAGGTTAACACCTCATTTTATGCCCATTCCTGCTTATGGCAAATTACACAGTCATAGATTCATACAGCATGGAAACAGACCCTTTGGTCCAACTTGTCTGCATGGACCAGTCATCCCAATCTGACCTAGTTCCATTTGCCAGCATTTAGCTCATGTCCATCTAAACACTTCCTAATCATAGATTCTTTTTAAATGTTGTAATTGTATCAGCCTCCACCACTTCCTCTGGCAGTTCATTCCATGCATGCATCACGTTACCCCTCAGGTTCTTTTTAAATCTTTCTCTTCTCACTTTAAACCTATATCCTCTAGTTTTGGCTTCCTCTGAGGAGAAAAGATCTTGGCTATTCACCCTATCCATGTCCCTCATGATTTTGTAAACTTCTGTAATGTCACCCCTCAGTCTCCAATGCTCTAGGGGCAAAAAACAGCCCATTCAGCCTCTCCCTTTAATTCAAACCCTCCAACTCTGGCAACATCCTTGTAAATCTTTTCTGCACTTTCTCAAGTTTAACAATATCCTTCCTAGAGGGGGGTGTGACCAAAATTGTATACAATATTCTAAAAGTGGCCTCACTAATGTCCTAAATAGCCACAACATGACGTTCCAACTCCGATACTCCAATAGCCTTGACCAAGCTGTTCCAGTGCAGTTGCAACGTTGGCATCTACCTGACAATGTGGAAAATTGCTCAAGTATGTCTTTTACATAAAAAGCAGGACAAATCCAACCCGGCCAATTACCGCCTCTGTTGAACATCAGTCAAGTGATGGAAGGTGTCATTAACAGTGCTATCAAGCAACGCCAGCTCGGCAATAACCTGCTCAGTGACACCCAGTTTGGGTTCTGCCAGGACCACTCAACTCTTGACCTCATTACAGCCTTGGTTCAAACATGGACAAAACAGCTGAATTCCAGGGTTATGGGGAGAGTGACAGCCCTTGACATCAGGCTGCATTTGACTGACTGTGGCATCAAGGAGTCCTAGCAAATTCAGAATCAATGGGTCTCGGAGGCAAGCTCTCCAGTGGTTAGAATCATACCTGATGCACAGAAGATGGCTGTGGTTATTGAAGGTCAGTCATCTCAGCTCCAGGACATCTCTGCAGAAGTTAGAACATAGAACATATAAAAGTACAGCACGATGTTCTGCCGAGGATTAATCCTAATCTAAATTAAAATGGCCTAACCTACGCATCCCTCAATTCACTGCATTCTATGTGCATGTTCAGCAAACTTACTAACCCTACCTCCAATATTCAAATCCAAACCATTTATATAAATGACAAAAAGCAGAGCATCCAGCACCAATCCTTGTGGCACAACGCTGGTCAAAAGCTTCCAGACCAAAAACGTGACCCTCTACTCCCACCCTCTGTCTTCTACCTTCAAGACAATTTGTATCCAATTGGCCAGCTCCTCCTGGCTCCCATGTGATTTGACCACGCTAATCAGTCTACCATGTGGAACCTTGTCAAATATTTTGCTGAACTCTCCATAGACAATGTCTACCATACTGCCTTTATCAATCATCCTTGTCATTCCTTCAAAAAAACTCAATCAAGTTTGTGAGACATGATTTCCTATGCACAAAGCCATGTTGACTATCCTTAACCCATCCTTGCCTTTCTAAATGCATGTAAATCCTGTCCCTCAGATATCCTTCCAACAACTTGCCCACCACTGATGTCAGGCTCACTGGTCTTTAATTCCCTGGCTTTTCCTTACCACCTTTTTTTAAATAATGGCATCACATTAGCCAACCTCCAATGTCTGGACACACCATTTGAGGTTAACGATGATACAAATATCTCAGCAAGCAGCCCAGAAATGTCTTCCCACAAAGTTCTGGAAAACACCTGATCAGGTCTCAGGGATTTGTCTATCTTTATGCATTTTAAGACTTCCAGCACGTCTTTTCAAGACATCATTATTTACTTCCTCAAGTTCTCTGTCTTCCCTGTCCCGCTCCATAATAAATACTGATGCAAAATATTCATTTAGTATATTGTCCATCTCCTGAGGTTCCACATATAGAAAGCCTTGCTGATCTTTAAAGGGCTCTATTCTCTCCATAGTTGCTCTTTTTTCTTTAATGTATTTATGGAACTTCTTTGGATTCTTGTTAACTCTAATGACCAAATTTGTCACGTTATCCTGCACATTTCTCACTATAGTCTATGTGATTCAGACTATTATCGGATTTTGCCCATGTCTTTTAGAACTTGAAAGAGATTGGATACTTAGCCGGCATGGTGTAAAGATGACAATTGCTTCATCAACATCAGCGAATTCAAGGAGCTGGTCATTGACTTCTGGAAGTGGAGTGGAGGGCACACCCGGTCTACATTAATGCTGCTGAGGTGGAGATGGTTGAGAGCATCACGTTCCTGGGAGTAATGATCACAAACAATCTGTCCTGGTCCATTCGCTTTGACATGATGGTCAAAATCAACAACAATGTCTATCCTTCCTCAGGAGGCTAAGGAAATTTGGCATAACACAAAGACTCTTACCAATTTTTATAGATGCACTATTGAAAGCATCCAATCTGGAGGCATCACAACCAGGGCAAATGCTCTTCTCAAGACTGCTAGAAACTACAGAAATTCATGAACACAGCTCAGTCCATCATGCAAACTAGCTTTCCACCCATTGACTGCAATTATAATTCCCGCTGCCTCAGGAAAGCAACCAGTATAATCAAAGACCTGCCCCATGCTAGTTGCACTCTTGTCCACTCTCTTCCATTAGGCAGAAGATATAAAAGTTTGAACGCAAGTACAAGCAGATTCAAGAACAGCTTCTTCCGCCCTATTATCAGACATTTGAAAACCTCTCAAACCTTAATTCTGATCTCTTTCTATGACCTTCTCTGTGACTGAAACACTTTACACTGCGTTCTGTTCTGCTACCCTGATGCACGTTCTAGGGGGAAAACTGTCTGTAGGGCACAGAAAACAGTACTTTTTATTATATTTCAGTACATGTGACAATAATCCATCAAGTCAAATAGCTGTCCCAGTTCTGGTGCTGCCAAGTAACCCTTGGTGATGGATGATGAAGGTGCCTGCCCAGAGTATATTCTGCATCCTGGTCACCCTCAGTGCTTCCTTCTATTGATGCTCAACATTGAGCAGCACTGAGTCATCAACCGAGTGATGATCAGCTGGATATGTCCTTGCCCATGTTTGACTGATACCATGAGATTCCAACGTTGAGGACTCCCTAACCAAACACTTGCCTAACTAAATGCCAATGCGCAGTCACATCTGCTGGGTTTTGACCTGCCAGTAGGACAGGACATACGTGGGGCATGGGAATGGTGTTGTCTGGGATATTGTAAGGAATGATTGAGTGAACATATCCATGTCAGGCTATTACTTGATTAGCCTGTGAGGCAGTTTTCCCAATTTTGGCAGTAACCCTAAGGGAACAGTAAAGGGAAGTTTGCAGTATTAACAGGGTTGAGATTTTTGTTGCTGTTTCTTCTACCAACATCAGTACATCAGACAGTTTGGTTTATTTCATTCCTTTCTTGAGAGTATTAGCACTAAATAAAACAGAATGGTTTGCAAGGCCATCTCATTGGGCTTAAGTGCTGTGGGTCTGAAGTCACATGTAGGCCAGACCGAGTAAGTATGACAGATGTCCCTCCCTTATGAACTTTAGTGAACCAGACGGGTTATTATGACAATCAACATGATCACAATTAGACTTTTTAAATCGAAAAACTTTTAATTTCAGACACTTTTTCTCTTGTAACCATTATATTTAGGTGGCTGGTCCCAATCAATTTCTTGTCAATGGTAAATCCCAGAATGCTGATAGTGACTGAGTCAATAATGATAATGACATTGAGTATCAAGGGGAGGAGGTTGAATATCAGGGGAGATGATTTGATTTCCTTTTGTTTGAGATGGTGATTTTCTGACACTTGCATGCTGTGAATGTTACTTGCAAGCTACCTATCCAAGCCTGGATGTTATTGTTTTTGGCACTAGTTAATTAACATCTGCCACTGAATGTATTAAAATATATATGGCTTAGGAATAGCAATAGGCCATTCAACCCTTGAGCCAGCTCAGTCATTTATTAAGATCATGATCTCATTGCAACCTCAAATCTATCCCAATACGAGGGGGCGTAGTTGGTGGCAATGTGTGGCAAGCATGAACCAATGCCATGAAATTTCAAGAGATGTTGTTTACTCCCTGACAAAACAAAAACAAAGAACTACAGGTACTGGAAATCAGAAACAGAAATTGCTGGAGAAACTCAGCAGATCTGGTAGCATCTGTGGAGAGAAAGCAGAGTTAACATTTTGAGTCATTGACTCTTCTTTAGGTTTTAGAAGAAAGGTCACCAGTCCCGCTGCTGTGTTTTTTTTTACCAATTTCTGTTTCTGCTTTTGAACACTTCCAGGTAAATTTCCCCCTACTGTATGCCTCTATGCCACTGTCCTGTCTATTAGTAAGGAACACTTTGTAGAGTTAACAATGCTAGGTTTCCCTTTGTATTTCCAGTGTCTTGTTTGATGCAGAATGGTCGTCTTTTTTATTCCATTTCTTAGACTTTAGTCTGGTTTGCTAGGGGGTTTCAAAGTTAAAAAACACAGATTACCAGCTTATAGTCCAACAAGTTTATTTGGAAGTATAAGCTGTCAGAGCACTACTCAATGGGATAGTTAAGAGTCATTGCAGTGGGTCTGGGGCAGAACAAGTATAGACAGTAGATTTCTTTCCCCAAAAGACACTATTGAAGCATTTTTTAAAAAAACAACAATTGATAGTGGTTGCTTGATCATCATTACATTAGCTTTTAATTGCAGGTTTTATTGAATTGAAATTGCCCCATCTGCTGTGGTGGGATTGAAGGCTATTTGTCAACCTACACTTCTGGGATGACGCTGGTCTGCAGCTACCTCTGTGAGATGGAAAATCTTCACGAGAGCCTTTACTTTTTCAGCTTTGTGGTTACAGAGCATCGAGCAGGCAGGAAGAAACCTCACGGAAGAGTTGCGAAATTGGAAAAGGTTGAGCTAATAAATCGTTGCTGGAGGTATGCATTTTACTGAGTCCCTTCTTCAGCTGATTCTGCTTTGTAAACTACAGAGCAAGTGGGTGAAAAATGACAGTATTTATACCTGGCAACAGATGGTGGGAGCAGGATCACTGAGTAAGGTCTAAGGCTTTTGCGATATACCACACTACTCACAATTGATCTGGAATCAAAGTTCAGCATCTAGGCTGGAATTTTAGGATTTTAGAATTTAGGAATCATAACAAATGATTTCCAAAGGTTCACCAGTGACTCCCTGTTTCCACTGTACAAACAATGCAAAGTGTATACAATGCTGAGCCTGAGTCGCTCATGTATGCTGATACTGTCAAAGAACCACGGATGCTGGAGATCTGAAACAGACAAAAACAGAAATTGCTGGAGAAACCAGTCAGGTTTGGCAGCAGCTGTGCAGAGAAAACACTTCTGAGTTACATTCTGAAGAAAGGTCACTGGACTCGAAATTATAACTCTTTTCTCTCCACAGATGTTTGTCAGACTTGCTGAGTTTCTCCAGCAATTTCTGTGATTGTTTGTACAGATGTCCTACATTATTTCAAACCTGGTCCAGCCCTGAACAGGCTGTGACATAGCCACAGAGGATCATGGTCATTGCTCTGCCATATTGTCAAGGGGTTCTCATTCATTCTCAGCAGCCCTACTCCAATTTTGCCACTAGTAACAGACAGGACAGATGACAGCTAGTATGACCACCTGGGCCAACAGTCTCATCTTCACTCGATCAGGTTCAGTGATAATTTAGCAACTTGAGCAAGACCTTCCTGACCTCAGTAGTAGTCTGTTAAAATCAGTGCAATGCCACTAACCTCAGTGATAATTGACTGTGAATGAGGTTATTCAGCTAACTTCCATATAACTCCATTAACCTCAGTGACAAGTTACTAACTGAGTGGCCACACTGTCAATCTGTCATGCTCACAGACAATTGATTAACTTTAGTATAACTCAGAGCTGAAACTGTGTTGCTGGTTAAAGCACAGCAGGTTAGGCAGCATCCAAGGAACAGGAAATTCGACGCTTTGGGTCAGCTAACCTTAGCAACGATCTGATAAATCCACCAGAAGTGAGCTAGGTTGGATGCTGAGTTTAACTTGTGAATGTACTTGTTGAGGAGATGTTTGGTAGAATTGTTATTAAAAGTCTTTAACAAGATTTCACAATAGAGTCATAGAGCTTTACAGAATGGAAACAGACCCTTTGTTCTAAGTCATCCATGCTGACCAGATATCCTAAATTAATCTAGTCCCATTTGCCAGCATTTGGCCCATATCACTTGGAACCCTTTCTGTTCATATACCCATCCAGATGGCTTTTAAATGTAGCAATTGTACCAACCTCCACCTCTTCTTCTGGCAGCTCACGCACTGCCCTCGATGTGAAAAAGTTGTCTCTTAGGTTCCTTTTATGTCTTTCCTTCTTACCTTAAATCTATGCCTTCTTGTTTTGGACTCCCCTACCCAGGGAAAAGACCTTGGCTATTCATCTCAACCAGGCCCCTCATGATTTTATAAACCTCTGTAAACCCTCAGCCTCTGACACTCCAGGAGAAACAGCCCCGTCCTACTCAGCCTCTCCCTATTGTACAAACCCTCCAATCCTGGCAACATCCTTGTGAATCTTATCTGAACCCTCTCAAGTTTCACAATATCCTTCCTATAGCAAGGAAAACAGAATTGAACGCAGTATTCCTAAAGTGGCCTAACTGATGTTCTATACAGCTGCAACATGGCATCCTAACTCGTATACTCAATGCACTGACTAATAAAGATCAGTGCACCTTCTTCACTACCCTGTCTACCTGGGCCTCCACCTTCAAGGAGCTGTGAACCTGCATTCTAAGGTCTCTTTGTTTGGTATCACACCCAAAGACCCTGTCGTTAAGTGTGTAAGTCCTGTTCTGATTTGCCTTACCAAAATGCAACACCTCAAATTTATCTAAATTAAACTCTATCTGCCACTCCTCAGCTCATTTGCCCATCTGATAAAGATCCTGTTGTGCTCTGAGATAACCTTCTTTATTGTCCAATACACCACCTATTTTTGTGTCATCTGCAAACTTACACCCATTCCTCCTATATTGACACCCAAATCATTTATATAAATTACGAAAAACAGTGGACCCAGCACCAATCCTTGTCACACATCACACAGGTCTCCAGTCTGAAAAACAAATCCTCCACCACCACCCTCTGTCTTCTATCCTAAAGCCAATTTTATATCCAATTGGCTAGCTCTCCCTGGATTCCAGTGCTCTAACCTTGCTAACTAGTCTACCATGCGGAATCTTTTCAAACACTTTGCAGAGGTCCATTTGACAATATCTGCCGCTCTGCCCTCATCAATCTTGTCACTTCTTCAAAAAACTCAATCAAGTGAGAAAGACACAATTTCCCATGCACAAAGCCGTGTTGACTATGCCTAATCAGTTCTTGCCTTTCTAAATATATGTAAATCCCGTCTCTCAGAATTCCCTGCAACAACTTACTCACCACTAAAGTAAGGCTCACAGGTCTATAGTTCCCTGGCTTTTCATTACCACCTTTCTTAAATAAAGGCACCATTTAACCATCCTCCAATCTTCCAGCACTTCACCCATGGTTATTGATAATAAAAAATATCTCAGCAAAGGACCCAGCA
Source organism: Hemiscyllium ocellatum (assembly GCF_020745735.1). Classification (NCBI taxonomy): domain Eukaryota; kingdom Metazoa; phylum Chordata; class Chondrichthyes; order Orectolobiformes; family Hemiscylliidae; genus Hemiscyllium; species Hemiscyllium ocellatum. Next base: position 68,503,754 of record NC_083413.1, on the reverse strand, counting down.
ATTACTTCTTAAGCTTCCTACAAAGTTCTGAGGTTCACCTGGTCAGGCCCTGGGGATTTATCCACCTTTATGTGTTTTAAAATGTCCAACATCTCCTCCTCTGCAATATGGATTCTATTCCAGATATCATTATTTATTTCTTCAAATTCTCTCACTTCTTTATCCTTCCCCACAATAAATATTGGCACAAAATGCTCATTTATTATTTCAACCATCTCCTGGGGTTCCAAACATAGACAGCCATGTTGATCTTAAAGATGCCCTATCTCTTCTTAGCTACATCAGAAATTCCTTGGTGCTTCCATTTCATTGGAAAGTCCTTCATTAGAAAGATACTGGAAAACACTCTCCTCCTGCCAGGAGTCATTGGCTAAACCAAATCAGTCAACATCATTAACACACTACAACATCAAGTGAAGTAGTTTTGTCTTGGTGGATCCTTTAAAAACGCAGTTAGAGACACACATTTACCTGACATCACGTTATTAAACTACACTGTGCAGCTCCAAGTACCAATACTACGAAGCTTTCTATTGAAGATTAAAATGAAATGGAACTGATAATTAATTATCAATCCAATGAATCTAAATCATGGTTCACCCACAATGAAGTATCATTTTAAGCATCATTTTGGATTTTGGAGTCTAACAATTTTGACAGGTTTTAACAATGCAACAATTGTAACAAATGCTGTACTTTGAAAAAGCTTGCATTTGCGAGGTCCCCTTAAACCAAAAAGAAATTAAGATAATTCTGAAAAGGGGATGATTTTGTTTCCTAAACATTTCATAATTTCTGAGAAATTAGACTCTTTCTATGGAGTTGATTTTCTTTTAGAAAGAGGTTATTAAAAATATTAAGATGGTGTTCTGTTTCAGCTTGTTCTGGCATAGCTAGGCATGTTATAGCACACAGAATTCACGTAAGAAGCAAGCGAACCTCTCTATCAAAATGTTAGTTTTCTATTTAACAGTAAGAAGAAACTAGAACTTCAGAAACACTTAGAGTCATAGAGTCCTACAGCAAGGAGATAGGCCCTTTGCTCCAACCTGATCCATGTCATCCCCGCTAACCCCATTTCCCTGCACTTGGCCCTTATCCTTTTAGTCCTTTCCCATCCATGTATTTGTCCAAATGCCTTTTAATTGTCATTAATGTCTTCCACTTCAACCACTTCCATTGACAACTCATTCTACACGTACACCACCCTCTGTGTAAAAAAACATTCCCCCTCAGGTTCCCTTTTATTCTTTCCTCTCTCGCCTTAAACTGATGTCCTCTAGTTCTTGATTCACCAACTCTGGGAAAAAGACTGAGTGCATCCACCCTATCCATGTCTCCCACCATCTTGTTTTTACCAAAACAAAAAAAAATCTGGGTCCGCTACATAGATGACACCTTTGTCATCACAAAACGAAACAAGATAGAAGAGACATTTAACATTATCAACAACACCCTCACAGGCATAAAGTTCACCAAGGAGGAAGAAACCGACAACAAACTCGCATTCCTGGACATCACAGTCGAAAGAACGGACAACGGAGACCTACAAACCTGCGTATACAGAAAACCGACAAACACTGACCAAATACTTAACTACACCGGCAACCATCCCAACACACACAAATGAAGCTGTATCAGAACACTATTCCAATGAGCCACTTCACACTGCAGCACAGACAAACTTTGGAAAACAGAGGAGAACCACCTATACAACGTATTCAAGAAGAACAGATACTCAAAAAATACAGTCCGCAGATTCCTCAAGAACAAGCCACGACAAGCAGACCAAACATAGCCAAAAACCCTAACCACCTTACCATACATCAAAGAAATTTCAGAAATGACAGCCAGACACTAAGACCCCTCAGAATCCTAGTAGCACACAAACCCACCACCACTCCCAAACAAAAACTAACAAACGTAAAAGACCCAGTACAACCCATGGACAAAACCAACATCGTCTACAAAATTCCATGCAAGGATTGCCACAAACACTATGTAGGACAAACAGGAAGAAAGTTAGCAACCAGGATACATGAACACCAGCTAGTCACAAAAAGACACCACCCTCTCTCTCTCGTAACCCTATACATGGAGGAGAAAAACAACCATTTTGACTGGGACAACACATCTATCCTGGGACAGGCTAAGCAAAGACATGCCAGTGAATTCCTAGAGGCCTGGCACTCTAACCACAACGCCATAAACAAACACATAGATCTAGAGCTGAAACATATGTTGCTTGAAAAGCACAGAAGGCCAGGCAGCATCCAAAGAGCAGGAGAATCGACGTTTTGGGCATGAGCCCTTTTTCAGGCTCATGCCCGAAACGTCGATTCTCCTGCTTTTTGGATGCTGCCTGGCCTGCTGCGCTTTTCCAGCAACACATTTTTCAGCGCTGATCTCCAGCATCTGCAGTCCTCACTTTCTCCACATAGATCTAGATACCATCTATCAACCCCTCAGAAAACGAGTAGGAAATGACATCACCACAAACCCCAGGAACCCCAACCAGGACAAACATATAAATAGAAAGCAGGAGACGACAGCTTCGCTTCACTTGGAGATCGCCACTGATGATGTTACCTAGCTAGGTAATGAAACGTCTGGATATCAAACCTACAGCTCAGCGAGCAAACCTATACCTTAAATTCACTATATAATTAATAGGCTTCCATTCTGCGTTTGACCTTTGGTAGAGTGAGCAAACATTACACAAATTCTAAAATAAAACAAAGAACTGTGGATGCTGAAGATCTGAACCAAAAACAGAAACAGATTGCTGGAGAAATTCAGTAGGTCTGGCAGCATCTGTGGAGAGAAAGCAAAATTTGGTGACCCTTCTTCAGACACTGCCAGACTTGCTCGGTTTCTCCATCAATTTCTGCCTATATGCATTCTTCTGTTTAACAGCTGCCCATAGTTTTGCATGGTTATTCATTCCTCAGTGATGAGCAATGTTCAGCTCTATGATATATCAGTAGTGAATCGTCAGCTCTGCTCATCATCATCTTTCATCAGTTATTATCTTCCCTTCCTGATTCGCTAATCCTGCATGCACATTAAGTTGTCAGTTGGCTATTATATAGTCCTTCGTCTCTGCATAGAAGTTGAGGTTTTGAAAAAACTGAATGCACTCCCTGGGCTGTAAATTTAACCTTATTTTAAGGAGTGTGCTTGGAATGCTGCTGAAACTGGAGGGTTGACTCATCTAAGGCCTTGGACCTCACCAGCATAATGCTGGTCACCAACACATCAAACAGATATCCAGAGTTGCTCATCAGTTTCCTCCACACCAATTTAGCCCAGTACTCAACTTGATGGTGATAGTGGCGCATTTCTGCTCATAAACCCTTCAGATAAAATGTTTAAATTCATATTCATCAATTGTGATTCCTATTTTCCCGATATCTAAGTCAACTGAAAGCAAGCCAAAGTATTAAACAGACAGCACGTGGCTACACTTCACCAAGCTGAAGTTACCTTACATAATCCTGTTGACCTTACGAAGTGGTCACTATGACTCAGGCAATGAGCTGTGAAATACAATTATTCACCAATAATTGGACAATAAGACAGAAAAAAATGAGCCACTTTACATTTTCAGTCATTTGAATGTCTCTCTGTAGATGATAGACAATAACGTACTAATATATCTGCTGTTTGAATTCATGTATCACTGGACATCCGAGTCCGTCTGGGAAAATTAACAAACAGTGGACTTCACAACTAATCTTGGAGGAACCTGTTTGGGTGAAGGTCACA